>NC_051281.1:10036944-10381944 GCF_015220745.1 Sebastes umbrosus | reverse complement strand
CACCTAGTTGCGTTTGTCATTTCTTCTTTTTCCCTTCACTGAACCAGGACCCTCCAGGAACCGGAGCAGAGTCTGCGGCTCCATCACCTGCAGGTGCAGCCAAGTCAAAGGTACTACACATCTACAAGCACAGTATTGCTCAAAGAGGCTATCAAAATCTGTATTACGTGTCTTGATATGCATAAACACGATTCATTGTTAGGTATGTATTGGTATCATGCTTCTCTCTTCTCTTTATATTTTTTATTCCCAGCTGGACACACTAGCCAAAGATGACCTTATTAAGTTTGCCAAGAAGCAGATGGCTGGCATGCAGAAGATGAAGAGCAGATGCGCAGGTAAGCTATAAATGCTATAAAAGCTTGGGTTTGGCTCTGTGGGCAAATAGTGTGACAAGTATGTGTGACATTATTTCCTCCTTTCAGATTTGGAAAAAGAAGTTGAATCCCTCAAACGGCAATCCAAAAACAATAACAACTGTTCAGATGACTCCACTCTGATACAGGTTTGTTCATAGGGGGGCAGTTCATCATGTGTCTTCTCATGAATATTCCTCTGTTTACAAGCTGTACTTCATTTTCATACGTGCATCATGCAAATCATGTGGGTGTGTGTTTGTAATAGGAGCTGACTGAGAGGATGGATGCCTTACTACTGGAGAAGGCAGAAACTCAGCAGAGTCTTTCACTATCTCGTAAAGATTTAGAGAAGACTAAACAGCAAGCCAAGGTGAAATACAATACAAATACTGTATGATGTGTACCACTGGTTAATTAGCCCGTTTCCCAGAACACTCTTAACATTTATTGATGCATGTGCATAACTGTTATTTTGCGCAGGGTGATCTTGTGGGACTGCAAGGAGAGCTTGAACGTGTAATAGAAGATCACCAAAGGAAGATCAAGACCCTAGAGAGCAGCATCGAGGAATCCAACAACAAACACCAAGAAGAAGTGGCTTATTTCCAGAAATTACTGAAAGAGCGAGAAGAAAGTGACCGGGAGAGGGAGAGTGAAAGAGAGAGGGCTGAACACGCCAGTGCAAAAAAGAGCAATGAAGAGGGCCGCCCTAACTTAGAAGCTCAGCTGGAAGCCCTTCGAGCGGAACTGGAAGCGATCAAAGAGCGAAAATCCCAGGAGACGGCCGAGGTGCAGGAAAGCCACCAAAGGGAGTTGACAGAGGCCCAGCAGGAGGTGGAGAACCTGAAGGAGGAGCTGGCTCAAAAGAATCTGCAGCACGAGGAGGAGATGAGGGCTCTGGAGGAGGACTGTGAGATGGAGAGGGAGCGTCTCCTGTTGCTGCACGATGAGCTGACCGAGCAGCTCGCTCTAAAAGGTAATCTCCGGGTCTGAGAAGTGAAGCCAATGCGGAAGTGCCTTAAACTTGCATTCTTTCTAATAGCCAGCAGGGGGCGACTCCTCTGGTTGCAAAAAATAAGTCTGATTGTATAGAAGTCTATGAGAAAATGAGCCTACTTCTCACTTGATTTATTACCTCAGTAAACATTGTAAACATGAGTTTATGGTCTCAATCACTAGTTTCAAGTCTTCTTCTTCTTGACGTCACAGTGACTACGTCCACTTCTTATATACAGTCTATGTCTGCAACTAAGGGTTATTTTTATTATAGATTCATCAGTTGAATATGTTTGAAATCAATAAATTGTAATATATTTACAGTCAACTTGAAGCCATGTTAGAGGACACCTAACTTATTGCAGGCTGTCTCCACATTTTACTGACTAGTATGATTTTTTAATTATATATGGTTATTCTCAAGGCTATGGCATAACTAAACTAATTAATTAATTAAAACCAGGTTTGGTAATCTTCTTCAAAAACATTTTTGTTATATTTGTTGAAATTCTCTTTACATCCCGACAGCAATCAATAAATCAAATACTCAAAAAAGGAAAGAAATCTGGTATCTTTGGCTGTCGCAGGACTGTAATAACGAGACAATAGCCATGTTCTTTGTATATGTTCATAATGATAATGTTGGGGTAGTCGCTTTGTAGGGAGGCCTGAAGGGACAGACTGTCAGTGTTGCCAACTAGACGATTTTCTTAATTTAGGGACTTTTGAAGCTAGTGCTGCTAACTGCTTTCATTGGAAAAGAGTTGGCAACACTGGGCTTGGTTTTTTGGTTGGATCATTTTTAAAATCTGGTGTACTTTTGCCTGTTTTCAAGATTATCAACTCTAGCTTTAATGAATAGAAACATTTTAATTGTAGTATTACATTACCCAAGTTTTTATGTTTACGTCATTGATTAGATGGGAACTAAAATGACTTTCCCAGCTAACATTACCCTCATTTTTCCAGACAGCTACCTGCAGGATGTGCAGGAGGAAGATGAGGAACCTTCCCGCAGGTCAGGCATCGCCAAAATGCTGGAGCTGTCTACCTGCAGTCAGGTTGACTCCAGCCTTGGCGACGGAGAGGAGACGGAGACCGGACGAGTGAGAGCAGCCATGGAAGACCTTCAAGCCCAGAGTACCATGCTACAGGATGAACTCACCCTGCTCAGCAATGTGAAGGGAGAGCTCGAGGCAGAGCTGGAGAAGACCAGGGAGGAGTTTCAGATGGAGAGAGAAGAGCTGGAGTTCAAAATCAATGAGTTGCAGATGAGCCGGGAAAGTGCTCCCAGTGACCCAGCCGCAACCCTGGACCCTGACCAACAAGAAGACCAAGGAGAGTCTCAGCAGCAGAGTGAAGCACACAAAGACGGATGTGAATCAGCAATCAGCCCCTTGAATCCAGAGGAGCTGAGGGCCCAGTGTGAAGCCTTGACTGGAGAGAGAGACTCTGCCGTGGCTGAGTGTCAGCACATGAGAGACATACTGCAAGGTGTGGAGACAGAACTGGGTGAGAAGACGACTAATTTTGTCCTTCAGTACAAAGCCATGAAGGAGCAGGGGGCTAATACTGTACAGGAACTCCAAGAAAAGATGGAACACCTCAACCAGGAGAGGGATGAACTGTTGGAGAGGGTGGGAGAGGTAACAGAGGAGAAAACCACTCTGATGAAGAACCTGCAAGACCTGAAGCTGAAGCTGGAAGGTTCTGCAGGCGAGGACCAGAAACTCCGGTCGTCTGTAGAGGAGCTGAAGCAATCTGTGGAGGAACTGAACAGGCAGAATGAGGAGATCCTCTCCCAACTGCAGATGAAGGAAAACACGACTCAAGACCTGGAAGAGATGGTCAACACGCTGACTGAAGAGCGAGACAAGATACAGTCCCAGCTTCAGCACAGAGATGAGGAAATGCAAAAGCTGAACAACGAGAAAGCAGAAGAAATCGAGAGGCTGCTTGAAGAGAAAGAGAAAGAGGCACTTCTACGTAGAGATGAGAGCGAGAAGAAAAAAGAGATGGAGGATGAGGTTCAACATCTAAAAGAGGAGGGGGAAAAGATGGAGGAGAGCCTGAAAGAGGAGGTGGAAAGAAGGCAGGAGACAGTCTCTGCATTAGAGCTGACTATTAAAGAGCTCTCTGCAGAAAAGGCTGACCTCCACCAGAAATTGGAACAGGCATCTTCTGGGCTTTCCAATACCCAGGAAACAAGGGAGCTTATGGGCTCCAAGCTGGCCGCCCTGGAGGCTCAGCTAGAGCAGGAGACATCTGAGAGGAATCAGCTAGAGGCAAAGTTGAAATCACTAGCAGAGGAGGCAGAGCAGGCCCGCACCACCATCACAGCTCTGGAAGAAAACCAGTCTGAAGTCCTCAGAAACTCCACAGAAGAAGTTGAGGAGCTCCGAGCACGCGTCGATGAGCTGGAAAAGGAGAGGGGGCTGTTGAGGAGTGGTCTCGAGGAGGCTCAAGGGGTAATAGGATTGGAGGAGGTGGAAAAGGAGCTCCAGGCTCGTATCGCAGAGCTGGAACAGGAGAGGAGCATGTTGAGAAACAACCTGGAGGAGGTGGTGAAGGACACCGAAGGGCTGCAGAAAGACCTGGAGGACATGAAGTCAGTCAATGAGAAGATGAACGAGGAGAACCAGAGACTGCAGGCTCACGTTTCTCTGATGACTCAAGAGAAAGAGGAGAAGGAGGAAGGGGAAATGGAGAACATGGAGAAAGAGAGAAGAGAGCTCAAAGAGCAGCTGACGGAGAAGGATTCACTCACATCTCAGCTGAGGAGCGAGCTTGCTGCTCTCCAGGTTAGTGGAGCTCCTGATGTGTCCTCTTAGAAAAGCCGTCCACTAGTTTGTGCATAAGAAATGGGAATTTGACGTGATTATAGTCAATGATCATATTCTGCTAAATAATCAAAATAATTAATTGTGATTGACCGTATTTTGCTTTAACTGCCTTTTCTTATAGCGCCATTGGGAATTACCAAAATATTACTAAAAGTCTGTCTCAGTTTTATTGACAAAATAAGCTGTAGATTAACTGATAGATAAATGAAATGTTTCTTTTAGCTCTAGAAATATTGCAGTTGTTATTTTCTGTAACTTGAAGGAGAGTTGGGTTTATCCACTCCACATCCAATTATAGAGGAAAAAAAACAAATGCATGTGAATTTTTGTGGAATATTTCTCTCATGGAAATGATGCAAATGTTTGAATATTAGCACAAAAATTAGATGTTGGCCGCTTCAAACCACAAACAATGCTTCCTTTAAAAAAACAACGATGATTGACATTTTAAGTGTTTTTTTCTTCTTTCCTACTTTTCTCTCCCAGGAGTCTGCTGCCCAGTCTGCTTCCTCTGAGGAAAATGCAGCCTGCGAGATCACACAGAAAATAGGTGACACTTGTTGTCATTTTACTAACTAATGGCCCTTCAAAAAACAATTTAGTTTGCCTGCTCATTGGAGCAGGTGATAAATAATAGATGATAAATCCTGAATGTTGTAACTGCTGCTCCCCTCAGCTCTGCTGGAGAACGAACACAAAGAAAAGGACCAGAAGATGAACAAAATCAAAGCAGTTGCCATCAAAGCAAAGAAGGAGCTGGAAACCAGTAAGAAAAAGGTAAATTTCTGAACTGTAAATGTTAGTTTGCTATCCTTTATTTAACAACATGAATGTGGCATTTGAACAAAACAAAGTAAATACACATGAGTTTACATATTACTGTGTTTCCTGCTTATTGTTTAATCAGAGGAATACATTATAAGCAATGTTTCAAGGTCAGGACACTCAATAAATATTGATAGAGATCGTATAAGATTATACTTTTTCCCCTCCGTGCTTGTACATGGCTAAATCCACAATTTATTTGACTTTTTTTTTCCAGGTTGCTTCCCTCAAGGAAGAAGTAGAGTCACTGAAAGCTGAGAGGGAGAAAGTGAGCAGCTCTATGAAAGATATCATCCACGGGGCTGAAGGCTACAAGGTAGGCGACTATGTGGGACAGAAGTATCAGTGACTAAAAGTTATTTCCACAAAGACGTTGATGCAAATAGCTGCTGGCAGGTGAAGACATCAGATCTGCAAAACCAGAACTATTCAGGAACTTGTTTTAAGATCGCTGGCCATGCATTCATTTAATTTATCCAACTCAGTATCCAACATACGGCGGTTACAGGTGATAACAAGCTGATTATCAAATACCGACAAAGACCAAAGTTAATTGTCATGTTTAAGTAAATTAATCTAGAGTTTTGCCCACATCCTCTAGCGCCACCCAACTGAACTCCTGTTTCCAGATTAATTGAAATGCTCGCTTTCACTTCAGCTCATAAGCTTTGTCTTTTCCCGAAGCCATTTTCTCGTGAGCGCCCGATCGATGTGCGACTCTCAACAGAGATGAGAAGGAAGCGAGATGACTCAAGTTTACAGTTTAGTTTATTTTTTAGAGCACATTTAAAAACAACAAAAGTTGACCAATGTGCTGTACAGTGGTTAAACATTTTATTAATTATATTCCTTCCTAATTTGTTGCTAATAGGCAAGTGTAAGCAAGCTTGCTCTGAAACAGACCTTTTTTCCTGATGTCACTCCCAGAGGTCTCCATAAGCGTCCCCAAGGCTGCACTGTGCTTTATGACTGTGTCTCCATTAGAGGAGAAACCAGTCTGCTGTGTCTAATGAGACTTTTGTCCCATACTCAAATGTAAATGCAGCTGATATCTGAGATGCATGGTGTTTACCTTCACTGAGCTCTTCCAGTAATGAATGAGTATACGTTCTGTGTGTGTTTGTGTGTGCAGAACCTGCAGATAGATTACGACGGGCAGACGGAGCAACTGGATAAAGAGAGAGAGAAGGTGGAGGAGGCCGAGAGACAGATCGCTGAGCTGACCAAACGACTCAGCAGTGCTGTCACACAGGTAACACAAACACACGCTCAATCACACACATCGCCACTAACAAACACACAAACTGCCTTCACCCTTCGGTAAATCTAAGCAGTGCCACTTTGTCCAGCAATACATCTCTCCAATACTTCTCTCATAACTCAGTTTCCATCTGATTTACAGTGAGTCGTTTTAGCCAGCGACACTTTACCCGGCTACGCTCGACAGCCAACAAATAGCCCATCAGATGTGACTGGGTGAGCTGGGGAGAAATTGTGTTTATATATACTCCTCTCCCCAAGCTCATAACTGTTTCTTTCCAATGAGAGAACAACAGGCAGGTAAATGGAGCGGAGTATAGCCTCCATCTGCTGTGTGCCAGCGCAACACCATTTTCTGAGACACAGGTTTACTCTTGTGTGCGCTCATGGGTCTCAGGGGGGGGCAGACAGACTGAAAGCCAGTCAGGGATCTAAGAGAACGTCTGGACATCTCTGTTTACCGATCATAGCTTCAGTGTTTGGCTGACAGATGATGGGAGGTAGCTGCTGCTGCTGTTTCTGGTTCAGTTTTCCTTGCAGAGAAAGTCCTCAGAGCCTGCCGCTGTCAGATTTGCATGAATGACTTTCAAACGTGTCACGTGTGTTCAAGCAGGTTTGGCGTATTTGTCTACATGTGCATTTTCAGGGGAAAACCTTGAATCTGAAATAAGTAAAACCGCATTCTGTCTTTTCAGTGGGATCTAAAAAATATTATAGAATATTCTCAACTCATAAAGCAATCAGTAACACCTACTGTAACTTAACACAGGGAAATCATCTAAACTTGCTGATATGTAAGGGATAATGTACAGATAATGGTCATTGTTGTGTCCCGCTAGCTAGCTGTACATTATCGATTATCGATTATTACACGGCTACTTACTTGAGAAATCGATAATTTGACACAAAAATGGTCCTCCAGAGTCCAACATCAGAGTTGCGGCCATAGCAACGGTCTGTTATACTTCACAGTGGTCTGCTATAAAGAACTAACAGACCGTAGAATGCTGTGATTGACCAATCAGAATAGAGTATTCAACAACGCTGTGTAATAATGTGAAATAAATCACAGCTAAATACAAATATCACTGTAGCTCATCATTAACCAGCTTGGTACCAGATGGGTATCAAATTACGTAGAAAAAAAGGTATCAAATGAAGTACTCTATTGGTATCAGTATCACTTTAAGGGTACTGGTATTGTTAAACGAGCCCTAATAGATGTAACCCCTTGTTTCATTTCACAATTATCATTAAATCACATTTTCTCTATTGTAAATGCCTTCCTGAGATGTTGTCATCTTGAAGATGCACTGTAAGTGTATCACACGACTGGGGTAGTAACATGAACTGTTTCTGCTTTTACAGACGGAGACCCTAAGCAGTGAGAAGGAGGACCTGCTGGCTGGTATGGAGACCATGAGGAGCGCTGTGAGGCAGCTGGAAGCCCAAAACCAGGAGCTTCAAAGACAGTCGGTCAGTCTGGACAGAGACCTGCTGACTGAGAGAGCTATGAAAGAACAGAAGATCAAGGTAGAAATAAGGAGAGATGGATACTCTGTACTACTGTTGTGTACAAATCGGAGGTCATGCCAACTGTTCCTAATTTAGTATTTTAGCTGATCTTATAGTAGAGCCACGTACGGTGGGTAACACTTTAGACAGAACTTGTTCAAAGTATATGAAGGTTGATAATATGAAATGTACAGTATGTACATACTGAAAACCTTTTTGTGTGTGTGTGTTTGCTTGTTTCTCCAGGACTTGTCATCTGCCATGAAGGAGGTAGAAGAGCTGACAGCTCAGCTCCGCAAGCAGCAGCAACAGTCTCAGCAGACTGCCCAGGAGCTGGAGCAGCTACGCAAGGTACACATACACAATCACACACAGCTTCTCAGACACTAGAGTCTCTGAAGGCCTGTCCAGTCAAGCGACTGGACTTGTGATGGCCGGCCTGCAGCTACAGCAGCACCTCTCAGAGAGAAAGAGAGCAGTTGTAGCCCACAGCACCAGAGCTGTTGTTTCTTTTCCATTAGTGGAGAACTACATAGTACAGCAGAGTACACGGATGCTGCCAGGAGGCCTGACTTCACGTCATGTGTCCACGTTGTTAGTACCAACAAAACAGTACCCAACAAACAGTATTTTTGAGTTTGATACGATAGTGAATTTTCAGAAACAGAATATTTGAGTGGTGTACTGTTACAAGAGGGATTTAAATCAAATCCTTCGCATTTGATTGGACCGCTTAAAAGTAAGTGGGCTTCGAATGTATTGCGCTATGGGGTCTTGTCTAGAAGGTAACCCACAAATTGCAAAATCCAAACTGAAATCTGCAAAAACTCACTGCCCGACGACCTTAACCTTAACTATTTGAGGGATTTGCTGCATGTCGTCCCCTCTCTCTCCTCCTTTCAAGACTGTCACTGTCTCTAACAAATGAAGGCAAATAAGCCAAAAAAGAATTCTTCATTCTAAATCACTTTTTTCCCTGCTAAAAGTTTGAGATAAATGACGTGACTGGCGCGTAGATGAGGTTTTAGCTTTGTTCCCTGTAATGACGTCGCGTGTTGTCTCTGCCTCTAGGAGGCGCAGCAGAGCTCTCTGCTGGACATGGAGATGGCCGACTACGAACGCCTGGTGAAGGATCTCAACGCCAAACTCTCAGATAGAGATGAGCGTGCTGAGGATTTAAAGGCTCAGATAAACACACTGACCCAGAAGGAGGACACACTCAAACAGGAAATCGGTATGTATGAGACATTTACACTCTTTAACACAAAGATTAATACTTCTACAAAGTGAGCTGGGATTGGCTCCAGCTCCCCCGCGTGCGTCCCTCTAGGATAAGCTTGTTAAGCTGAAGGACGGATGTATAATTATTTAGAAAATGCATGATAATAAAACATACCAGCTATGCACTGTTGTTGGTTCACAGCACATATTTGAAGATTGATCAGACCTACAGTATACAACCTGTGTGTTATTCACCAATTCTACATTAAATATGCAAAAAATCAAACTGCATCAGAACCATCAAATCAGAGAGGATGCTATTGCAATAGTTGAATTGTGATGTGATGAAGGCTTGGAGAAGGAGAAGGAGGAGCGAAGACGGGCAATGTACAATGTACTCTAGGTCCTTTTATATAGACTAAGTAATATATACTGCAGGTCTGATGTTAGTGCACAGTTTTAGGTACTTGTTCACTAATGGTAAACATTTATTATTCCTGCAGAGCCCTAATGATTTACTGTCTACCATGTAACTGCAGGGCCCTCTGTTGCGTGTCATTGTTCTGTCTCTCTTTATGTTTCCCGTCAAGCTGTGAAATAAAGGAAAATACTGAAAAAGTGTCAGTACAGTATGTATTTCACCTCAACCATTTGTATGTGTCTGTGTGTTCGCGTGTGAACATGTACCTGCTGTGCATGTCTGTTTGTGTCTCCAGAGGCTTTGAAGTCCCAGCTGGACCAGGGGGAGGAGAAGACCTCCAAGATGAAACAGCTGCTGATGAAGACCAAGAAGGACTTGGCCGATGCCAAGATGCAGGTCTGTTTCTGTGTGTGTGTGTGTTTGTAAGTGTGTCCCGCAGGATTTCCTGTTACTGTGTGTAACGTCGCTGCCTGATGAATGTAAATAGTGCTATGCAACCATGTGTGAGCATGATTGTGGGGGAGGCCTTGAAGATGTTGGGAATAGTTAATCATTTGTGTGTGTTGTTGTGTTTGCTTATATTGGTGTATGCATTTAAATTTGTGTGTGTGTGTGTGTGTGCGTGCAGGAAAGCTCCCTCATGGTGGTGCAGGCCTCTCTGAAAGGAGAGCTGGAGGCGAACCAGCAGCAGCTAGAAAGCTCCAAGGTAACACAGCAAAACATCTCTCAGCGGTGCCTTTTGATAAAATATGTAGTTTTGTAAATCAACATTTCAGTTCCACACAAGTCACTAGGGCTGCATCTAGTGATTATTTTCATTTTTGATTGATCTGTCGATTATTTTCTTGATTAATCGATTAGTTGTTTGGTCTATAAAATGTCAGAAAATTGTGAAAAATGTCGACTGGTGTTTCCCAAAGCCCAAGATGACGTCCTCGACGTCTTTTTTTGTCCAAAACTCGGTTTACTGTCTTTGAGGAGTAAAGAAACCAGAAGATATCCATATTTAAGAAGCTGGAATCAGAGAAATTTGACTTTTTTTTTCTTAAAAAATAACTCATATCAAAATTGCTGGCGATTCATTTAATTGATTAATTGTTGCAGCTGTACAAGTCACATATTAAAGTTTGTGTTTGTGCGTTAAGATCGAGGTGTGCGGACTCACGGGTGAGCGCCATCGTCTTCAGGAGCAGCTGAGGTCGACGTTGGATCAGCAACAGAGAACCAGCAACTCCCTGCAGCAACGCATCAACAGCCTGCAGCAGGAGAGAGACACTGCTAAGGTACACACACACACACACAGGGTTCGACTGACCTTCCTCCATCCACACACCTGTAGAGCACATACAGTATACTCTCACTGAACAGCTCCACCAGAGTAAAGAGCATTGCTCAAGAGCACATCTATAGGAGACACTTCCAACGTTGATGAATTACTGTGAAGGTTGCACCAGCTCGTGCTCAGAGAGCGGCAATATACAGGACTGAAACTCGTGACTATTTTCATTATTAATCTCTCAATTACTCACGATTACTCATTTAATCTTTACAATGTCAAAACAATTGTGAAAAATGCCTGTTTCAAGTTCCAAGTGCCCGAGGTGACAACTTTTAATTGATTGTTTGATTTGACTAACAGTTAAAAAAACTCCTATTTGAGAAGCTGAAACCAGCAAATGTTTTGCACTTTTGCTTTATGAATGATTTAACAGTTGATGATCAAAATTTGTTTTCTCAACTGATTTTATGTCAAATGACTAATTAAATTTAATTCACTGCATATCTCTGCTTAATCTTTGTGCTGATTCCAGACTGAGCTCACGGCAACATCTGGCGAGTTTGAGGGTTACAAGGTGCGAGTCCACAATGTGCTCAAACAGCAGAAGACTAAAACCACGGCTCAGAGTGAAGGAGACTCTGTTAAAGTAGAGAGGTAAGGACAACACCTGTATGATAAATATGTATGATAAATATGTATGATAAATATGTATGATGAATATGTATGATAAATATGTATGATAAATATGCATGATAAGCGAAGGTGCAGGGAGGCAACCAGAAAGGGTGATGGTGAATTGCATGACCTGACATCAAAACACACACTCAGGATGATACCTGAATGCAGGTTGACTGAAAGGGTAGCTCCGGTATTCAGCGCTCTCCCTCAATACTGGAACAGTTTCAGAAATTGTTGTCCCTATTAGTCAGTTAGACACAACATGGGAAAATCAGGTTACCCGAAGTTACCCTTTAATAGCTACATGGTAATAAAGATGTTTTTAAACCAAAACAAATAAATAATTACTTTATAACAAAAGCCTTTTACCAATAAAAGCCTTAATACCAATGCTGGGATCAGGTCTGATAACACAGCTTGCTCTTTCACTAAGATAATATACAGAGGGTGGGCAAGATACAGGACATATCACATGAGAAAGAACTTGAATGTTAATGTAATGAAATCACAGGTACTAAGGCAGCTACTCAATGGGGCATATTAAAGTGAACACTAATTAGTAGTATGTGCCAGTCAACACTGTATGAGTGATATGGATATAATGAATATGTGGCGGGGTGTCTGGCAGGGAGCAGTTGTCCTCTCAGTTGGAACAGCTGAGGTCCAGGCTGACAGAAAGCCAGCAGAGCCTCCAGAGCAGCACCACAGAGCTGCTGCAGCTCCAGACCGAACACGACACTCTGCTGGAAAGACACAACAAGATCCTCCAGGAAACCGTCAGCAAGGAGGCCGAGCTACGCGAGAGGTGAGCCGGCTGGACCCTGGCTTGTCTAGAATTTAAGAGTGCTTTTCTGTCATACGCCATTCCTGCTGATTCTCTACTAAATGAGTCTCTTCTTTTAATTTCCTCTCCACCTCCAGGCTGCTGTCAGTGCAGTCGGAGAACGTGGCTCTGAGGTCAGATCTGTCCCAGGCTCAGACTGACCTGTCTTCCCAGGTCGAGGCCCAGCGTCAGACCTACAGGGAGCAGCTGAGGAAGCTGCAGGATGACCACCGGGCCACTGTGGAGACCCTGCAGGGTCAGCTGACCCGCGTCGAGGAGCAACTCTTCATTCTGCAGAGCCAGAACAGTAAGCGTGGAGGCAAATGAAAAACTTGATCCATTTAAATTAGGGCTGTCAAAGTTAACGTGATACTAACGCAAATTTGTTTTAACGCCACTAATTTCTTTAACACATTAACTTAATCTTAAATTAACGCATTAACTTAATCTTAATTAAGTATTTTAATCGATTGCCAGCCCTAGTTTAAATCAATCGGGCAACAAGTACCTGATGGTGTACATGAAGTAGCAGTGGAAACGAGTGAGGTAACAAATGTATCTGTTAAATTACGAAGCAGAATGATCCAACTCAACGGGTGCATGAATGGTATCATATAAAGAGATCCATCAAAGCATCAAGTGTGAAGAGAGATGAAGTTTTCTATCTTGTTTACTCTGTTTTTCTCTGAGAGGAATGATGGGAGAACAGAGGAAGGGGCATGTCAGTGTGTTTATCAGTATACCAGCACTGGAAGCTCATTCATCACCTCCCACACAGCTGCCCTCTGGAGTCAAACAGCAAACACACACATAGTTATGACTCAGAAAGGAAAGCGTGTGTGTGTGTTTCTGGCCAGGTGTTGGCGAAGCTCCTCAGCTCCGTTCCCGCCTCTCAGGGTGGCAGACAGCTCACTGTGGCATCTGGAGAGACTCATCATTAGCGGCTCAGAAATGCACGCCAGGATTAACCCGATACACGGGGCCAACGTTAGCCTTTACTGAAAGTCATATTTGAGCCTTTTAACCACTGTGTTTTGAATTTAATGGCAGTTAAAAGGCAGAAGGGTTCAACATCAGTGTCTTACTGGCCCTGTTGGGCAGGTGGTTCATAAAACTGCCGGCCCTTGGATCATTTTTACTGGCCTCATATTATCTTTTATGAATCAACTGTAACAAACTGTAAAATTGATCTATGTTCATTGTCATGTTTTTTCCCCCATTAACTCTTTAATCTAAACAATCAATCAGTACATAAACTACAAATACTAATTCCAGAAAGAGTCTTTTACAAGTTAGAAACAGGTGGTGGCAGCAGCTTTCTCTGCTGTTCTCTTTGTTGCTGGCTGTTGTCGTGGCTCTGCAGAGACTGTAGGGCACAGAGGAGGACTATGTAAGGCTCCAAATGGTTTATTTCTCTTTCTCTGTTAAGGCAACATTTATATCAGTAAAGATGTTCCCCTCCCTAAGTAAACCATTTGGAGCCTAACAGTGTGCAAACATGCTCTATACGATATCCAGAGCACTAATATAGCATCAAACAACTACTAGCTATGTAAAGATTTAGAGGAGTAATGTCTACCTGAGCAGATAATGAAGTCACTCTCTCTCTCTGTGTGTTTTGTATTCCGAGCTTCTCCGTGCTTTGTTGACGCAGCCGGGCTGGCCGTGTGTGCCTTTTAGTGCATGTGAGCATGCCCCTCTGGATGGGTCTCAGGTTAACACTGTTTGTTCTGTCAGCAGTTTTGCTGTCGTTTCCACCGTTAGGGCTGTTAGCTATGATCCGCCGGTTCAGCTGTCGCCATGTTGAGAGCCATGCAGAGGCAATAGAAATGCTCCCAATCTCGCATTTAGCACTTTTAATTTTCTTGTCTTGCACCTGAGTATTTTGGTCTGGATGTGAGCACACTTGGTCCCTCTTCTGCAGAGACTGTGCTCCGTATTTATCTGTGTTTCAGGAAATTAATTCTACTATGAATTGGTGTCCTGGAGCTTTCTTTTACCACTACAGCTTGATTTATATTGACTCTGTCCTCCTGAGTGTTGAGCCTGTAACATATTTGATTGATTAGATATGTGCACATGATATAACAAGGAGTGTTGTGTAAAGAGTCAGGAGGAGGATAAGAAGTAGCAACAACATGCAGACGCAGTATTACAGGCTAAAGATGTTTTGTTTTTTTCTGTTAGCGTTACCACACTTGTCTGCTCTCACGTTTACTGTTCCAGCTGGGGCTTTCTACTGACCTCGAGCTATCGGGAAACTGTCAGCCTAAATATTAGTTTTTCTGAATCCTGATCAGACTACAAACTCTAATGCATTTACACAAACAAACAAAAACAGAGATATGCATGTAGCGGGACTCCTCACTCAGCTGCTCGTGGAGAGGAGGTAGAGTAGCAGACTAGAGGTGGGAAGGTGAGGGGATTGGTTTAGCGTCTGGTCTTTTGTTTCAATTTGAGGTCCATTAATCATAATCTTCTCTTTTGTCCACCCACTCTCTCAAGCCCCTCACACACTTGTCGTCATTGTTTGTGCCAGTTGATGAACTGGTGAACACCAGAGTGTCTGGTGCCCCCTCATGTCACAATGAAGTAGGACACTGACTCACAACTTGGTGTTAAATTAAGGGATTCTGTTCAGTGTGAGGGGTTGATCAAACTGCTTCAGCACGGAGGCCAGAGGTGCTCTATGACCTCCAAAAACACTACATCCATAACATCCAAAAACACTACTCTCTACTCAAACTATTTCTTTATGTATTTGTAGCCCTTATTTATTTAGCTTCTGAATCATATCTGGGAAACATCAGGCAGCAAAAAATGAGAAAGATTGTTGTGTTTAATTTAACAAAAACATGCAATAATGGGGTTTTTTTGGCAATAATTTAAGAGTGGGTGTCCACAACAGTGGGGGATTGTGTTAGTCATGTTTGAAACTTAAATTTAAGATAACCTGCTGTGATTTTATCCAGTCTTAAAATTAATCCTAGTTTATGCAACCCACCCTTAACCAATTTTATTTTGAAATGTAATTTTCTGTTGTTTAACTCCATTCTCTGCTTTTTAACATGCTTCTATTCATCTGCTAAACAATGCATAACACAAAAATGTGTTCCTCTACCAACCCTTAAACTCTTTCAGGTTCAGTGGCGGTCCACTCCAGCCGTAAGCCCCTAACGTCAGACCCCCAGCGCAGAAACACTGACCAGAACCAGTCGGGGCTGGGACTGATGTCTCTCAGCGACCTCCAGTCGATGGCCAGGGAGGAGGGCGAGGGCATGGAGACTACCGAGACTGAGAGCCCTTCTGCTGCTCTCACGTCCCTGCCCTCTCTGGAGCAGCTTCTCACGTCCCCGGACCCCAAACAAGGTGTGTTTAAGACAGGAGGTGCACTTTGTAACAGTTATTCAGCTTTTAAAAGCAGTGTGTAAACCTGTCTCTCAGGTTGCATATTCAATTTCTGACCTAAACATGGCAATCATAGACAGTAGTTCATCACTAATGTAACTAACCTGTTGCCATCTTTGTTTGGGTCAAGGGATGGCAATTTGGAAATAGGTAAAAAAAAAATCAACTTCACTGTACACTATTAATTTATCTATTTTATTAACTATTGATAATCGATTCATCTTTTTTATTAAAAAAAAGAAAAAAAAAAGATGAATCGAATATAAAGTTAATTGTTGCAGCTCTATTGAAGATTATTAAAAATCAGACAACCTACTGAACATTTCTGAAAGCTTTCATTTATTTATGACTGTGACTCAAATGTGATAATTCATGCTATGTAATAAATAAAAGACATGATTAAATATGACTTGAGGCAAATCAGCTTCTATGCCCAGAACTTCGTCTAACTGTGATCTTTAACTTGTGTGTCTTTGGTTTTGGTCTCCAGAGCCTTTCGTGTGGACGGTGGAGCCTACAAAAGAAGAGCTGAGTCTAAAGCTGAGCACAGTCACGCGCAGTATGGAGCACATGAACGGCCTCCTGCATGAAACGGAGGCCACCAACGCTGTTCTCATGGAGCAGATCACTGTATGTATACGCACACATGTACACACGCATACATTCAGAAAACAAATCAGTTTAATTCCACAGCACATTCATTCAGACTGTTTCCTGTTATTTGAACAATTACATTTCAAATAACTCATTGTTTATTCTACGTGATTTTAAAAATGAAATCGTCAAGCCAATTTTATTATGCCTTCATATGGTTCCATCCGTACGTAAAGTATGTATGTTCTTCTGGTCCGTTCTTGTGAACACGATATCTCAGGAACGCCTGGAGGGAATTTCTTCAAATTTGGCACAAACAACCACTTAGACTCAAGGATTAACAGATTATATTTTGGTAGTCAAAGGTCACTGTGACCTCATGTCCGTCCCATACTCGTGATATCTCAGGAACGCCTTGAGCCAATTTCTTCAAACTGGGCACAAAAATCCACTTGGATTCTAGGATGACCGGATTAGGTTTTGGTGGTCACGTCCGGGGTCCTCCTCCAGGACGTGCAATAGATGTCGTGTGTACAGAGTAACCAACATAATAAAATTACAACATAGACAATACATATGACAGAAATGATACATATATTGTGAACATTAGGGCTGACCCGAAAGCTTTGAAGTTTCGACCGTTGCCGTGGTAATCAACCTCCAAATCAAATGCTTTTTTTTTTTTTTTTTAATATATAAGTATGTAGTAATAATAATGCAATAGCCCATGAAATAAGGAATAATCCCACATTATTTATGATTCATATTCAACATGAATTATTATTAGTTATTTCCGATGGATACCGCTGTTTGTTGTGTGTAGAGGTGTATGTGTGTACAGTAGTGCAGCAGTGGCACTGTCTAGGGCACTGAAACGGGGGAGATGGAGGCAGACAGACAGAAGAACATGTCAGCCTGCTGCGAAGCCCAAAAGATGGTATTCAGGACAGCCCAAGTGAACATGCAGTATATGAAAAGATGGAGGATGTAAAGCAGCTCCAGGTGTCGGCAAACAGATGGAGCCTGAGCAACGCAACCTCCTCTCCACCATGGAACCTGGACAGGCTACTAATAATAATGTATCTCTAATATAACACCTTTCCCTAAATGAACCTTTATGAGTCCACATTTGATCTCATAGATTTTATTTAATTGAAGAGACAATCAAACAGAAACTGACATTTTGTTTGTCAGCCATGTAAATCACATCCATGGACCAGTGTTATTGTTGTCCAACACAGTTTGACAACAGTTTAATAACCACAGCTTAAACTGGCCGGTAAGCCCCGACAGTGGTGTCAAACAGCCTGGCGTTGTTCACGGTCCCCTCTTTGTCCAGGAGGAAGTAGAACTTGTGCCCTTTGACCCTGAGGGGGATGAATGAGGGGGACTCGTGTCTGTGAGCGTGACAGGCCACCTGAGACAGGGGGACTGTTATCCTCCGGCCTCGGCCTGCTCCCAGAGGCGACTGTGTGGAGACTGTCACCATCCTGCCACCTTGGTGTAACACCACCTGGCTGACAGAGCGCCTGCAGAACAGCACCCCGAGCCCAACGACCCCTGCTCCCATGGCCAGGCACCCCAGGGTGAAGCCAAACCTCCAGCTGTTTGAGCCCAGGTTCATCTCAAAGCTCCAGATCCCAGCCAGCCCCATGGTGGTGGTGGTTGTTGTTGTGGTGCTGGAGGTGGTGGTGGTGGAGGTCTTGGCTGTCCCTCTCCCTGTGTCTCTGAGCCCGGTGTAAGCGAAGTGGCCCAGGTAGGTCCAGAAGAGGAGCTGTCCGCCGCAGAAGAGCGAGAGGAGCCGGAAGAAGCGGGTCCGGTCGTGCTGGAACAGGGTGACATCTCTGGAGGGCTGGGTGGAGGAGGAGAGGAGGCGGGCAGCCGGCTCTCTGTGGCGGCTTGAGTGAACGACCATCCGGCTGTACAGAGCTGCTGCCCGGTGAAGCACGCCGGACATGCTCCGTGGAGACTGCGTGGACAGCAGCGCCCCGCATAACAGCCGCTCTAAACCCATGTTTCACAGCGAGAAATGTCTTTAATCCTCCCACATATATTTGACCAGAGAACTATGATAGTAAACGCTATAAATAACGCGATAAATCGTTATCATAACTCGCGTTTTAACGCTTCTCTCCCAGCAACACCAGACAGCTGCAGCTCAGAGGACGCTGCCATACTTGTTATGTGTGACGTCAGGTGTCAGGCTACGGGAAGGAGCGCTGGACAAAATTAATTTCCGCTTTATGCTCAAGATCTTTTTTTTTTTTTTATTATTATAAAGAAGATGACTTTACAAATATTATCAATCATTTACACATAAAAAAGTAAATAAAAAAAAAGTTAGCAGAATAAATCATTCAATCATAAAAAAAAACATGAAATAGATTAAAAAAAAAAGATTAAGTGAGTTAGTTAGTTATAGGGTCAAATAACTTTCAAGAGACCAAACCGATGATTTGAGAGAATCAAGGTCTGAAATAATTTTTAAAAAATATTGCATCTAGCAAAGTGAAATTTTCATTTAAATTCAAGATTCAAGATTCCCTTTATTGTCAATTCACTGAGTATTTGCATCCACAGAAGGAAACTAAATATTGTTTCTCCCAGCTTCCGTCAGTGCATTAAAAAGGATAGAATAAATAAGCATTAAAATTAACAATATCTAAAAATAAAAAAATAAAATAAGTAAACGTTTCAGACACAATTTCACCTAATTTGCAGTTGTGTTTAGCGGAAGAGAAAAGTGCATTTATGTCCATAGTAAAGTGCTGTTTGCATTACTGTTCCAAAAATTGTCTTTCACAGGTGACTAGCTTTGAAAACTGTTTCTGTGTTAAGGCTGGGGGGTTGGATGTGAGTGTGTGTGTGTGTGGGGAAGTGTTATTGACATTACAGAGCTGTCCGTCAACGTCTGTTTTGAACATTGTCGTCACTACCGCAATGCATTGTGGGAAATTTATGCTGCTGCAGTGTCCAGCATTTGCATCATAAAGATGTACGACGCATCTCCACTTCCTCCCACTGTACAGTGGAGTGAAGCCAAATTATCCCGGAAACGGAAGCTGCCATCTTGAGATTTTGACGTCATTTAGAGCCAGAGTCTGCACAATTAAAACCAAACTTATCAGAAAAATGAACACTTGAACATACATCAGTGTGATAAGAACTACCTAAAATGACAGAAACCATCTTAGGGAAAAATGTATTTGACATTTACTTTGACTTTGACGCTTAGGGTTTAATTATTTAACGTGGCTGATGTGTTCTACCTGCTAGTTGTTGAAGAGTGAAGTGCGTCGTCTCGAACGAAACCAGGAGAGGGAGAAGAGTGTCGCCAACCTGGAGTATTTGAAGAACGTCCTGCTGCAGTTCATCTTCCTGCAGTCTGGCAGCGAGCGGCAGGCGCTTCTGCCCGTCATTCACACGATGCTGCAGCTCAGTCCAGAGGAGAAAAGCAAACTGGCTGCCATTGCTCAAGGTATGTGAACAGCAGGGGAACAGGTTTTGTAAATGCACACACACCCTAATTCCCTATAGATTATCTGTTAATCATGATTTCACACACACACACACACACACACCTTTTGTGTTAATCCCACACAAAATGTCTTTACATTTTTCTCTCCAGGTTATTGAATTGCTATAGGATATACTGTCAGTAATGTAATTTCTATTTTTTGATCTCCTTTGTGCAGGTGAGGAAGAGGGGACCGGATCTCAGGGCTCAGGCTGGAGCTCCTATCTCCACAGCTGGTCTGGGATCAGATAGACTTGATGATCAACCAACCCAACAAAAACAGTAGGAGCACAGTGTAAAGATGTTACTGGGTCTTTTTCTGCAAAAAAAACTGCACTAAGAAGTAATGATGTACATTTAAAATCCTGGCAAAAGTGGGAGGTTAACTGGGGCATTTACAAAATTTGGGGCACACCATATAAGGGACCAAGCAGTGCATCAGAAAATACTGAAGAAGTGTGTAGTAGAGATTAAACCAAATCATTTGAACACAAATACTGATTTGAATTTGCAGTGCAATAGTTACATTAGTCTCTTACCAATGAAAGTTAACTGTGACACATTTCTGTCTTCCTCACTCTTACTATTGACACGTGTATTTATAACAATATTTACTGGACATGAAGGTCACACTTCCTTGAAAAGGCATTATAAGGCATCATTAGCACTATGAAAAACATTGTATAATGTACAGGATGTGCACAAACTGTGAGAGGTGGATTGAATCAAGGGATTAACTGCGTAGTTAATAACATGATATAACTTGAATATCATTTTCAGATGTTTGATTACTTTGCTAGATTTGCCATGCCCTTCTAATGGGCTTGGACTGTGTTGTAAAGTTTGGACTATACTAGAGTTTTTGCTCTTTTGGTACAAATCACACATGTTTCACATTTCTTTCAACATTTTTTAAGGGAATGCTTAAATGTTTTTGAATATGTTTTTACTACCTTAGAGGTAGACATTTTTTCCATTCATTGCAGTATGAAAATTGACATGAAACATTTATTTTTTACTAGTTGTTGCCTGGAAGGTTTAAAAAAAGCCAAACTTAAATGCAACATGCTTTGGAAAACAATCAGCAGTAGCGAAGTTAAGTATGTGTGATTAAAACATGCTAAACCACTGGTGTGGTCTGTTTCCTGTATGTCTATCATAATCTCACTTCAAGTACAAAGGAGTGCATGTCTACATTCTCAGGTTCACCTGACTAACATGATTAATATGGAGTTATTTTAGTGTCTTTAATATGCAAGGAAACAGAATAGGTTTGAGAGCAAAATTATTGACATGCAATCAAAAAATGTTTTATGGCAAGTAAAATACATTTTTCATTAAAAATGTCAAAAAGTGTTCAAATCCAAAAGATTTTTTTGCTGTTTAGCTGAATCTCGTGGGCGGGACAGACACGTCTCTATTGGCCAGTCTTGATCAGAATGACAGCTTGGCAACATGCACTGATAGTAAATGAGTTTAAGGGTCCCCTTTGAAAATGGCTATGAATTTTTCCTCGCAATTTTTTAACGCTCATTAGTTAGCCTCCTTTTTGACAAGCAAGCATGACATGGTTGGTACTAATGGATTCTTTAGGTTTTCTAGTTTCATATGATGCCAGAATCTTCACTCTAGCTTTAAAACTGAGCCTGATACAACTTCCGAAAGATTGATTGCGTTAATGCGTTAAAGAAATGAGTTGCGTTAAAACGAATTTGCGTTAACTCTTATAATAAAAAAAAAAATTCTCTCTATTTTTGATTACAGTGTGGAAAGTTTTGCTCTCAAACCTCTTCTGTTTGATCTGATAATAAAGACACACAATTAACTCCATAAGAACATTATCATAACAGCATATTTATACTTTTTTCTGACTGATTTTGCAGTTGTTCACTAATGCCTCACATCCTGAAGTCAGGAGCAGTTATAATCTTCACTCCCTGAGTTTTGATTCATCATACCCTGTAGCGATGTTTGGTTTGTGATTTTTGTTCTGTGTAATTTGTTGTTACTGTTAGTTGTGGTTATTATTTAATGCCAAATTATGATTCAATCATATTGGGAATGCTTTGTGTTGTCTGTCACTTGTTGTGCTGCTGTAATCGCTGAACATGAAAGATTTGTTGCAACTTAATCTGCACAGCTGTTTTGTTGAAAGGACGGTCGTCGTGACAACAAGCACATCCTCCCTGCTAAAGTGTCCTTGAGCAAGACTCCATATCCATACCTATGGGTGTCTGACCATGACCTCTGACCTCCCTGTGGAGGTGGGGGAAAAGAAAAGACAATCCTGCACAGAAGCCCCCCCCCTCCATGTAAAACACACATCCACCCACTCTTACTCCGGTCCTACCAACGATGAAGATAACTGGCCTGTTCATTTTCTCATTCCAGTGGCAGCTTTATTTGTGATTCCTTCAGCATAAGTGAATGTATTTTTATCTACGGCTTTTATATTTATGTTGGTTAATGTCAGCAGGAGCTATGAGAGATTACTGTATCTATAAAATTAGATCTGTATAAGAATGAATGAGCATTTTACAGTATGTTAACCAGTTCACTAGAGACAGGTCTTGTTTATTTTCAGGCTATTTCCGACTGTAAACTAAAATAAAGTTAACATGGTTGAGAATGTTTCAAATTTTTTCATTATAATGCATTTTATAATGTCATTAAGAGCATTTTTTTTTTTAAAGAAATCAGAGTCAAAACTTTATTTCATCATGAGGATTTACTCGTTAAAGCATACAGGTTGTAGAGATATTTAACAGGATAAAGTGAGTCAGAATGAACACACAAATGCAATAAAAAGGGACTGTAAGATTACCATAAAAGCACAGGGTTGTTACTATTTTTCATCCTGTTTTCAGACTTGGAAATCCTTGATTTTATTGCTGTACATCGCCATCAGGGAGAGTTTCTCATCTTCAGTCTCAGTCTGTGTGTAGTGTGAACCGATTTATCCATAGTTTCTTTGCAGTTATGCATTTATTCCATTACTATGAAAGTCGTCATCCCTCTTGGAGGAGGGAATAAGAGGGGGAAGGGGCTTTCCTTTTAAGGAAATATATGTGGTTTCTAGTGTCATGACGCAGCCAGGGGAGGAAACAACAAATAATAGCTACTGTATGCCAGTGGGAGGAAAGATAAACATGCTATTATCCCCCTGAGGAGCAGCACCATCATAACCACCTGGCTGAATGTGATGCATCTCTTCCTCTTATTCTTCATTTTATCACCTATTATGATCCTCTTATTTTGCTGAACCTTGCAGAATAGCATGCTAAATTTCTTTCCATCAATCTCTTATGAGAAGTGAAAAGTTATTTGTGTGGGACACATTTCTCGCCATGTTGAACTTCTGTATAGTTTCCGGTGGCCAGAAAAAAAAGAAAAGTCAGATTTTCCATCTTGTCCTGAATGGATGCTTCATGTGTAGCCTGAATGATGAACATAGTATGGAGCAGCAGCCTGCATCAAGTTAATAATAAGTAGGCTACACTGTTAATCTGCTGTGATACAAACATATCGTGCAGTGAGGTCGCAGGACGGGTGTTGCCGTTTTCTGGCTGTAAAAGAGAAATAGTAATTCTCCAGCGGTAGCAGCTCTCAGACTGAAAGAGAAGCTGCAGCAGACACACACAACAACAGGCAACCACCGCTGTGGCCTTCAAAATAAAAGCACAGACTTTACTAATTTATGTGAGTGCGTTTGTCTCTCTTAGTCCCTGAATATGACTTCTTGGCCTTGGCCATTTTCATGTTCTAAACAGGTTATGATTTTCTCTTAAAATACTTGATCTGGGAGCTGGAAATAAATATCACATGATATTATGTGAGACCAAAAGATAAAATATTTGTGACATTAAAATGTGGTGTTCATCAGGTAATCAGTTGTTTTAAAGTTTTTGTTTCAGTTAACAATTTTAACAATATTGTTGTATTGTGCAGCAGATATTAGAACAGTAAAAACCAAAACACCACAAAACAAGCATTGTTATGTGTCATTATCTGACAAGAAAATTAAATGATTTTAACATATTGTGCTAGTAACAGGCACAGCGTTTCACTGTCACTTAATTTAAAAAATATATTTTTAATTTCTTTAAAATATTCTTTTTTATCTTTATATTCTTAATACTTATTTAAGAATAAATAAGTATTATATATATATGTATATACAGTATATATATACAAATATATATATATATATATATATATATATATATATATTTACAAATTTACTTATTTTATATATTTGTATAATTACTTATTTTATATATATATATAGAAAGAAATAAGTAAATTGCAAACATGGTTCAATGGAAGTCGTTTTGTATTTTTAATTTCTTTAGAATATTGTTTTTATCTTTATATTCATAATACTTATTTATTCTGATAGATAGATAGATAGATAGATAGATAGATAGATAGATAAATAGATTGATAGATGGATAGAAAATAGAAATAGATCATTTTTATTTTTATTTTTCCTTTTATAATTGTAATATAACTTAATATTTTGTAATAAAACTTATTATTTTGTAATATAACTTATTATTTTGTAATAAAACTTATTATTTTTATAATTGTAATACAACTTAATATTTTGTAATATAACTTAATATTTTGTAATATAACTTATTATGTTGTAATATAACTTATTATTTTTATAATTGTAATATAACTTGTTATTTTAATGGAGCTTCCCAGCAAAAAGCATTTCACACGATTGTACCTGTATAACCGGCGTAACAATAAACATCTTGAATCTTGAATACTTGGCAAAACAAACTGTGCGTGCGTTTTACTTTGAAAGTCCTGAGCGGAAGTGCAGTACTCGTGTTGACGGTTAGTTGACGGTTAGTGGACAGACAGAGGCGAGGCCCGTCTCATCGCCATTCCGCTTCTCTGTGTGTCTGTGTGAGAAAACCAAACCAACACATCCCAGACTGTACAACATCTGGACGTCTGAAAACACAGCAGTCTGGTCCGGAGAGAGAGAGAGAGAGAGAAAGAGAGAGCGGCAGGATGCTCGGCATTACTGAGATGACCAACGGGTGAGTTAAAGTTTAAATGGTTTCACTGAAAAGAGACTTTGAGTCTGATGAAGTTGGGAAGTTGACGGTTTGTTCCACTCTCTCATGGAGGACAGGAGAACTGTGATTTAGTCATCACAAACCTGTTTAATAATCTGCCAGGTTAGTGTTGTTATCATGTACAGAAAGAAAGCTTATGTTTATCATAAGAGAATAGGTTTTATCACTTAAAGTGATCCTACATTAGCTGTACAGCTCTAACTATGAGAGGCTAGTTTAGTCACTTTAATGAATCTCAACTTGGTCACTCAGATAACTAACTGCTCTCCAGCGACCTCCACTGGCTTTAATGGAACTTCTTTATCTAGTTTGTGTTTCCAGCTTGCTAAAAAAGCTGGAAACACAGCTTGTACTAAAGGGACAAGGACTACAAATAAAGATGAGGAGTAGACCAGTCTGTTATGTATACAAGTAGTGAAAAAAATATGTATAAATATTATCTAAATATACAGTATATAAAGCACCAATGACCAACAATAAAATAAGAAATATCATTTAAAAAGTCTATATACAAGTCAAGTGTTTTTTAAGTGTAGACAATACAAATAGTGGAAATAAATAAATACTAAATAAATATAGTTTATATACTGTTTGTTCAGCGTGTAGGATTTATATTGGCAGTCCTACTGTCCTTGAAAATTTCTGACAGAGTCCAACTATCAATTTTATTTCAAAGAAAATAAAAACTAAAATACTAACAAAACTGAAATTATAAAAACATGTACACTTACGTTAAAAATGTTTTTAATCTGTATGACACATTATAGTTAATATTACAAAACTACTTCTATTGAACCATGTTTACAAATCTATCCATCTAAAAGAATGAATAAGTATTAAGAATATAAAGATAAAAAGAATATTCTCAAGAAATTAAAAATACCACACTACTTCAATTGAACCATGTTTACAAATTTACTTTTACTATCAACAAGTAAAGTGTTCTTTAAAGGTCCCATATTGTAAAAAGTGAGATTTTCATGTCTTTTATATTATATAAAGCAGGTTTAAGTGCTACATATATACTGTTAAACTATCAAAACGCTCAATATACGGAGAATTAAACACTCAGAAACTCTGCATTTGAAACAAGCCGTTAGGATTTCTGTCCATTTGTGATGTCACAAATATATAATATATAGATCATTACACGGTTTTAAACGTAAACATTCTAAATGTGTCCCAGTTTATTTCCTGTTGAAGTGTATGTGAATAACATCAGCTGATAGGAAGTAAACATGGACCCAAACTGTTGCCTAGCAACACAATTCCATTGCAATTCCGTTGAAATGCACGAAAACGGAACAGTCAAAATTTTCTAGAAATAGTATGTTTGTGTTGTTTATCACATGTATGCAGAAGTGAAACGTGAATCCTTAACAGTCCTCTTGAACTGTCAGCCTGTTAAAATGACAGATTTGTCAATGGAGTCTGGTTTGGAAAGCCTCTGTCCTGTTGAGTTGATATTAAAGAGACCTGTTTCCTAGATTGTATGTGCTGTGGTCGGGGCTTCTAAAGCTCTCATGCGTGGCTTTCAGGTCTGAAAAGAGTGTAAATTGAATCATTGTTGCTGGCAACACACTTATAGTAATATGGTGCATTGGTGTAGCATAAATGTCAGATAAATTAGTTGGCAACAGTTAACCCATTGTTGTCTAATAGCTGCTCATCATCAGTTTTAAATAACAGGAAGATCAGTGCAGTTTGGTTCAGTCGAAGTTGGATTGAATTACTTTAGTAGTGGTCTTTCTGGCACATGTAAAAAGCATTTGACCAGATCTTCCCCATAAGAAATCTAATTGTGTAAAACCAGATTTCTTTTGATCCTTTCACCCGAGACCTGAGTGCTTGTTATGAATCATGATATTCCGAGATTCAGCTATAGTCAGATTAATTATCTGGAAGGAGGATATCCAAGAAGCAACAAAGACTATTATGTAATGCCTTTATGAAAAGGTGTCATCCCCTTTGAGATGTTTTAACAAGATCAGACAACAGACCTGTGAAATCAAAACCTTTTTTCAGTGTGTAGTTGTTTCTTGTTACTCCTTTTCTTCTTATTTTCATATGCTGTGTGTGTCTGTGTGTTGCTTTTGAGGTCATTAGACTAGCTCCTGGCAGGAATGAAAACACTTTTTACCTTGAGGATCAGTCTGAATTCCCACTTCTCTCCACTTCATTCATTCATTTTCTCTCGCTGAACAATTCGGAGATGTGATGAGATAATCTCAGTCCAACGAGGAATGGTCCATACAAGTGTAGGGGAACACAGGCTCACATTCTGCTCTGATAAATGAATCATTGCTTTAGCAGGTTAAGCAGGTTTTCTGGAATCATTTCCATCTTGACACATCTGACATAAAACAAATAATCGTAAAGGCCAAGACACACCAAGCCGACATTGAAGAACTAGAGGCGATGAAGGCCGATTGTTCATCGCCGCCAATTCAACATGCTGAATCATCCCAAAAAAGCTCTGACAAGGGCAGACTAGATCCGACAGTTCGGAACACACCGCAAAAAGGTGCTATGCTTCCGCGACAACGCCGTCAGTCGTTATCAGCTGTAACCGCAGCATGACCACAGTGCAGAGCGGCGGCCATGAGCTAGCCAGTGGGGCACATGCACTAACATGCACTAAAAGGCTATGTCAGCAAAACACAGAGAAGCTCGGATTACAACACACACTTAGGGAGAGCGACTTCATTCTCTGCTCAGGTAGACATTACTCCTCGTCTTTACATTACAAATAGCAATTTGATGCTATATTAATGCTCTGAATATCACATAGAGAACCTTTAGTAATTAAAAGCCCAGTAGCTTTAAAGTCAACCTACACTCACACATTAGACAGAAGTGATACACTCACAGAATAGCAGCAAGAAAGATATTTTAAGAATGGATATTTTAAAGGAGGAAAGAGGATGTTCCTCCGTTTTCTGCAGATGAACCTCCTCCCTGCACAGGAATGTCCACACAAACTCACTGGACAGTAGTTATTGCTCTCTGAACCACTTCCTGACCATCCATTCCCTGGGGACTGCTATTCAGAGCCATGTTTTTTCCACTAGTGTGAATGCTACTGTGTGCACCGCCGACTTAATTATGGCCTGGGATGAATCTGGCTTTTATAAAGCACTCTGGACACTAAAAGCTGTGAGAGGGCAAGTCTTTTAAAGGCCTGAGGATTGCTGCATTCCCAACGTATTACATTTTCATCTGTGTTGATACAACTAGAGCTTAGAAGAATGTCCCGGTCTCCAGTGTGGACTTGTCCTTGTTTGGAAGAGCGGCGAATTTGTGTGATGTAGGATTTGGACTGTGTGTACACTGACTGGATGCATGTGGTGTGAAGGAGTGTGAAATGTGTATTGCACCTCACACTGCTGCAGCTTATTTATACACTGACTTATTGATTTTTCTATAGTAGTTCTATAGTCATTAAAGTTATTGAGGTGACACTGGAGGATTTGGATTAGAGGTCGAACAATAGTGGATTTTTAAAGGCTGACATAGTAACAATAGTTTGGAGCAGGAAAAAAACAATAGCTGATTAATTGGCTGATATCTTCTTTACTTCTGCAGCAGCCTATAGTTGGCTGCTTTTGCACGCACCGTCGAAAGCATCTGTATTGAGACTGAAAAAATTGCATCAGTGACATAATTTAAATTATTTTGTTGTCAAGTTAACAACACAAACAGTTGTGAAACAGTCCGAAAATACAGAGTTGTGTTACATAATTCAAGGCACACCCATGATTATGATGGATCATCCCCACACCCAGTATAATGTGTCAGTGGCAGTCAGTGTGGTCACTGGGTTTGGCCTTTCACCTCCTCTATGGAAGCTAACATGGCAGCTCTATGAGAACTACTTGATTATCCATTCAGCCTGGTCATTGAAGGCTCCTTGCACCTCCTCACACCTCATCCCTCCTCTTCTCTACACCACCTTTTATCTCCCTGAATCTCCCTCCTCTTCCTCACACCCCACCTCCATCCTGACAGGCCGTCTAGGAGGCCTAGACCACACACACAGGGCTACAAGTATGTGTGCTGGCTTTACATCCACCGTCTCCCACAAAGACATACTGGCACATAGGCACAAGTGAACACAAACATTCACACCCTCCCACACACACACACACACACTTACACTCACACACCACAGCAAACAGGAAGTGTGGCCATGCAGCCTGAGATAACGGCAGTAGGGAGTGTTTGCAGTGACAGCAAAGGAACTTAAGCAACAACGACAATATCCTCACTACAGTTTGACACCAAACATTGGTAAGGTAAATTTATGTTACCGTTAGAACTAATTGTAAAAGTAGCATCAGCAGTAGGGCTTCATTACTTGCGTCATGTGATGGTGTTACATTGTTTATAATAGAGCTGTGTGCATGCATGATCTAACACCTATGTTGGATATTGTATTGTTCTGGATTCAGTCTCAGTTGTATTTCCTGTCTGTTGTGTTTTATTTCTATTAGAGCTGCAACGATTAATCGATTAGTTGTCACCTATTAAATGAATTGCCAGTCATTTTTTTAAAGAAAAACGGAGCTCAATTCTCTGATTCCAGCTTTAAATGTGAATGTTTCCTGGCTTCTTTGCACCTCTATGACAGTAAACTGAATATGTTTGAGTTGTGGATAAAACAAGACATTTGTCATCTTGGGTTTTGGGAAACACTGATCGACATTTTTCTGACATTTTCTAGACCAAACAACTAATCGATTAATCGAAAAAATAATCGTCAGATTAATCAACAATGGAAATAATTGTTAGTTGCAGCCCTAATTTCTATTTAAACTGTAACCAGTGTGCTGTCTTGACCAGGTCTACCTAGAAAAAGAGATTTCCTTCCCAAGGGACCTCCTTGTTAAATACAGTAAATATAGTTAAATTAAAAAAGAAGCTTATTTTGCCTGAGAAATTCCAGCTATTGGGAAGTTAACTTGATGTCAGAGATGTTTTATTGTGGCTCAGCATGCGGACTATAGTGTATGTACTTGTTTGTATACTTCCTCTTATGTGTGTGAGTGATGCCAAGATTCCTATTGGTTTAAATTAATGATAAAAATGTCCTATGGACAATAGATAAAATGCTAGAACATGTGAAGAAATAATTCTCTTAGTTTTCTTCTCTTAGGTTTCCAGTGAAGAGGTTTAAAGTTGATAGAGTAGTTGTTGTACCAGTGTTGTCCACATGGTGGCAGTGCACTCATGTGGCAGAGAGGTTGTTTCTGGAGTGTCTCTGGCTCATAGGAAATGTCTGCTTTATTGTAACTGAATGGGAGTGTGTGTGTGTGTGTGTTAAATGAGTCAGTGTGAGTGCTTTTAACAAGACAGCTATCTCAGCACATTTATACCAGCACAAAGCTTCAATCCAAAACACAGTATTAGCTTTGAAATCCCACAGTGGTCATGGTGCCACCATTGCTTACACATTACACATTACACAAAGCAGAGGGCATAGTGTGTTCTCACTTTTACTAACCATGCCAATTTTCTTGAATTTTGAGGGAAATGCACATCCCAAATGGACTGAACTGTGAGTGAGTTGATCTCAGATATGAAGCCTCAAGCGATGATTCATCATGAATGTTCTGGCGTACTCAGACATGTCAGCCTGTGTGACTGCGACCTTGTTGCAGCTGCTCTCCAAGATGTGAGGCTGATTTTAAACTTAAGTTCAACATTCACATTCTACGCTTTGACTTTGCGTGTGTGTGTGTGTGTGTGTGTGTGTGTGTGTTCGTCAAACCCATGTGGAATGCTGAACAGGTCAAGGCAAGCTGCTGAAGGTGAATCCACATAGTGTGACTGTGAACTGTTCAAAGGGCATGTACCTGTCTGTACATATTAAGGAGAGACATGGTTTTCTGTCAGCCATGAGTCCACCCACAACCATTTAACACCATAGGAGACGGAATGATAATAAACAGTTAACCTAAATTAGTAATTTTAGAATTACATTGCTAATCAGATTGCATGTTAAAATAAGATAAGATAGACTTATTGTCCCAAAGGAAATTTGTCTTACAGTTTGACATGCAGTATCTGCTGTTAAGAAATACAAAACATCATAGTGCATATATACAGAACATACACAGACTGTCGCCAGTCCACATGCACACACGTGTACAGTTAAGATAAAAGGCAGCGTCACAGTGGGTAAGGATCTGGCCAGCTTGCCATGTAGGGTTTTGATGGACAGGGGGGGACAAATTAGTTCTTAAAGCGGTTGATCCTGCTCCTGAAGCGTCTCCCTGAGGGAAAGAGCTGGTACTCAGGATGGAGGACATGTTTGGGGTCTGAAATGATCTTCTGGGCCTGTCTAATGTTCTGTTTTACAGAGCTGCAGTCAGTAGTACTCTGTTTACATCTGTTTCTACTTTGGCTGCTTGTTGACTTTGCTCATTTGGTTTTGCGTCCTCTGACCAATCCTGTCCCTGCTTTTGATGACGTCACAGCTTCTTGTTAGTAATTATACATGCCGGAGGGGCAACTTTCAGCTCCGTCTGAAAATATGCATCTGCTGTGTTTTGTGTCTGTTTGGGAGGATCTCTTGTTCCCACATAACATAGTGATGAATTATTCATAGATTGACATTTTCCCCTTTTTCAATGGTTAGTTGTTTCTGGTGGGAAGTAAATCTCACAGTTTACAATGGAGGAGTTCAAAGTCAAATTGAAGAGCAGAAACTTGAAAATATTACTCCATCATTGTTCTACAGTTTAATAGTGAAGCTTTACTCGGCTTGTATGTTCCCATGCTTCTAAACAAGCTGCTGTTCAGATTGAAATGCTGACTGCAGGTTTTTTTTTACCTTACTATTGCTCCTTGCTGTGTTCAAAACATGCCTGGCCTGGATGCTGGCTCATCATAGTTTATATCCAAACATTGATTCCTCAGGTTATTGTGTACTTGATATGGCCAGTTGCTCAAAATTTTTCTTTGAGGCAGAACGTTCACACAGTAATTAAATTGTATTTTGAACCTTTTTTTCATAAATTGAAACTAGGGCTTCACAATTAATCAAAATTTGATCACACAAATCTCACCATAGTCATTTTAATACGTTTTTCAGTGAAAATGAGAATAATGTAAAAATTACCATTCCCTCTAATATCGCAATTTTAAATTATATTGCAATTGCAATATCAGTCAAAATAATCGCAATTAGATATTATTTTCAAAATCGCTCAGCCCTAATTTAAACGGTGATACTTTGAACAATGATTTTTATCTGACGTTATTGGCCTTTCACACATTTTGTGGGATATTGTGTCAATGTATGTGTTGATACAATTGTAAAAAAGGAAACTGCAGTACATACATTTTTTACTAAAGAAAATTACTAGAGAAAATTCTATGCATATTTAACTCTTATTTTTTCTTAATCCATGTTAAATGCATTTTCATTCATAGTTTTTCATATTGATTTAATTTTCAGTGTAATTTACTAGTTAATATTAACCATTATCTTTCTTTGCTGTGTCTGTAATTATTGATCATAAAGTTGATTGTGCAACTGTAAAATGTCCTGCCATAGTTCATGTTTTCGTCATAGCTCTTTATGACCATACATGAGGGATTCTTGCCAAAAATGTCATGTATAAATATAGGGTACAAGTAGTGACTGATTTATTTTCTTTTTTATCTCTAAATTATAGATATTTAATTGCGTTTAGCCTCAAACATCCAATATGAGTCAGGCTGTGATGCTGACCTCAGATGACATTTTTAGGACGATCAGTGCATCTCTAATCCACACATAGTTATCAGTACTAAGGGCTTGCCATTGTATATATGTGTGTGGGAAATGTCCTTTCTTTTTCTCTTCTGTTGTTTGTACTCTCTCTTGTCTATCTATCGGGCTTTCTATTTAAACAGAGGAATGAGCCAGGGAGACGTAGGAGGCAAATAGAGACAGCGGGGGTAAAGGCCGGAGAGGGCAATGCCTCTCTTCTTCTTCTTCTTCTTCTGCGACTCTTCCTCCTTTTCTCTCCCTGTACCTGCTGCAGGAGGGGGAGGAGGAGGAGCAACAAGTATTTGAAAGGTGTGCTGGCTGTGAAACCACACCTCTGTCCTTTTTCTCAAGGGTGTGAGCCCTAGAGGTGTGTTTGAGAGAGAGAACGAGCGCGGCACAATACTTCCACTTCTTCGGAGTATTACTGTGGACTGAGTGTTCTGAGCAGACAAGGGGTAGGAAGGAAGGAAGGGAGGGAGAGAGGCGAAGGGGAGATGAACTCTTTGAGGCTTAAAGAGTTGTCAAACTCAGACTTGTACAGGCGAAGACAGGAGAGACCAGACAGCTATGGAAGTCTGGCTGGGGATGGCTTCAGGTGAGTCTGTGAAGCTTTTAATCCTCTGTCAAACTATATTGATGAGGCTGCATTTTGAGAAATGTTGATGTTCAACTCTATGATGATATTTGTGCCGGTGTTACTCATATTATATGGTATGTTGTGTGTCGCCGATATTCTGCCCGCCATCTGTTTGTGAGTCTTTTTTAAGTAAGAGTGTTCTATGATACAAGAGTGTTGCACAAAACCAGCCCACATAAATAGCTTTAAATAGCTCCAGATAGAAAGTCTATGGTGCAACCACTTAAGAATGCCAAAATGAACAATAACCATACCGGGCTCGTAAAACGTGCCAATTTATTTATGCCAGTCAGAATGTACAGCATCGCCATTGGCTGTCAAAGAAGCTGTGGTTGTTTTTTATTGGATCCTGTTGTGTAAATGCTTCTGATGACTTTTAAAATCAGCTGATGGCCCAACAGTCACTCTTACAACAGTTTCTCTGCTGCTCATTGCAGGGTTACTTCCTTGTGTCACACTTCTCCACAAATTGTTTGTGGAGGTGTTTGGCCAGCTAATATATACACAGTATATATGAATCATTCTCCATTTCTATGGTCTGTATTTTTCCAGATAAGTATATAAAATAGGTTTTTCTATTTAGGTTTTGTGAACTATTTAACTAGTACTTTTGATGTGGTCTTTGGGGTTGGTTGTGTAATCATTAGCTGGAGCAGATTGACACCGTCTTGCATAATGTAATGAATCAGAGAGGGTTTGTTTGTGTTGCAAACAGCATCATTACCAAAGAACCTTTGAAGGAAACTCCTTTTCTGTGTGTCGTGTACTGACAAGGATAGATAAGGTGAGATGTGGTGGAGTATTTGATCAGTAAATACTGCAGCTGATGGCTGAATTCCTCCCAGTTGTGTGACCAGCAGTGATGGACAATGTACAACATGTGCAGTCTTTTGCAATATCCGTTTCACAATACAATAACATCAGTTTTGGAAGGTCTTTTTAATGTCTTTCACAACCACCTCTCTCTCTCTCTCTCTCTCTCTCTCTCTCTCTCTGTAATCCTGAAGTGATTAGAGGAATGTAGTAATGTGAGGAATGTGGACAGAAAGAGGGAGCTCTCTCTTTAGAGGTGTCCCCAGTCAAACCAGCCTTGTAGCCTCCCTCCTCCTCAGGCAATGGAAAAATAATTTGGTGTCAGATGGGTTCTTATATATTGTTTTCACAAGTCTATCTATGTATCATTTAATACCCTTTTCCCAACAAAATTAGCGCGTATATGCAGGTTTTTAAACTGGAAAACCTGCTAAAATAAGCGATAGACTCTCTCACCATTGCGTGTATGCCGGTGCCGTTGCACTGGCCTTTCTGTGTTTTTTCTTGCTGTGTCACATTCAACATCACGGACGCCCTGGCTGGCAATAGAAGCAGGTTTAGTAAACAGTGAAAATGTTACGGTGGTTACTTCTTTTTTTATATCTGTTACTTGAGCAGTGGAAAGACTAACAAAGACGTTTTTTGATGAGTTTTATTTTGTTTCTGTTTTGTTTTTGTTTCTGTCTGACTGGAGTCCGTGATTTTATTTATTATATATTCACTTCAACGCGCGTCACATAGCATCGTGCCGGAAAAGGGGCGAAAGTTAGCGTGACCACAAGGGTGTCATGTTTCCGTCACTGCCGATCGGAGCTGGAGCCGACGAGTTATTTGTCCCGAGAATGAAGTCTGATTGTAACCTTTCCCACTGAAGACAAAAACCAGATGTTAGCGGTTTTTTTGTCCAGTGGGAAAGGGGCTTAAGAGAGGGACAAAACAGTAACACTGTTGAAAAAAGCTTTAGGAGAGTCAAAATCAAGGAAACCCTGTCAGTGGTGGTGAGAAAGAGAATATACATTTATTAGTTTTGACAAAAACTAGCCTGTAGTAAAACAAGAATCCCATTCTGTTGTGTGGAACTTCTTCAGATTCAAACATGATGATGACAGTCACAAGTATATTCTTTGCAAGAAATGTTTTGCCATCTGAACCACCGCAGGGAAATAACTCAAATTCTAACCATCTGAAAAGTCCGTAGAAAATGCAGTAGTGACAAAGTTATTAAAAAAAATAGCAGGAAGTTTCTGCCAGGAGCCTTATATAGTCCATTGTTCACAATAAATAGCTTTTGATTTACCATCATCCACTGTGTCCTTTCCCGTATTTGTCATGTTATAGGAGCCGGGTTATGACACCATACCCACCTGACTTTTTATTTTAAAAAGTGCTTCCCTAAATATTTTATTCACAATTGTGCAGCCTTAACATGCTAACTGGGTTTAATTGGTGCTTATCATGATCATTACCATTATCATTAAAAGGAAAATTTGCCACCTTTTTTTGGATGTCGAGTCAGTGTTGATGGTAAATGTAGTCAATTGAAGCAATAAATTCCTCAATACGTGCTAGATTGACAGAGTAAGCTATATCCTCTTGACCTTTCTCCGCTGCATGTCTTTGGCCATATACTCTGGATCGAATAGATAAGTCTGAATATCCATATCGTCTATAACATCGTCCGCACTCAAATTTTGGGATGCCATTTTTCGCTGTTGGAAACGTAGCTAGTTTGCAATACAAGCGAAGACAACAGGGAAGTTCTGTTTTTGAGCAGCATCTAGAGCATCTAGAGCATGCGCGCCCCCTGGTTACCCAGAGGCAGAAACTAGAAATCAAAGCTAAAATAGTCTGTAGTTCTTCCTCGCATCCAACTACGTCACTGTCACGTCAAATGATGGTGCTGGATGCAGGAAGAACAACAGATTTTGCAGCTGCGTACTCTGCGAGCTTTCTAGGTCAATATAGCACACACAGAGGAATTCATTGCTTCAGTTGACTACATTCACCATCAACACTGACGGGACATCCACATAAAATGTGCCAAGTTTTCCCTTCAAGTGGCATCACTGACCCAAAGTGAAACACACCATGGTTTCAAAGAAGTTTTATGAATGTGAAAGCAGACCTAATCATGTTCAACACGTCCTTCATTTACAAAATGTGACAAAATAAATAATATAATCAGCAACACTGTAGTAGTACATTAGGAGTTTTAAATGAACCTGGTAGCCCCTTATTACCATTACCATTTGGTAATTACTTTACAGTATTGAGAAAGTGTATATGGTAAATGGTAAATGGACTTGGACTTATATAGCGCTTTTCTAGTCTTCCGACCACTCAAAGCGCTTTACACTACATGTCAGTATTCACCCATTCACACACTGATGGCAGAGGCTACTAAGGTGCCGACTTTGCCCATCAGGATTTAATCTAAATACTCATTCACACACCGATGGCTATGCCTCCGGGAGCAATTTTGGGGTTAAGTGTCTTGCTCAAGGACACATCGACGTGTGACCCGGAGCAGCCGGGGATCGAACCACCGACCTTCCGATTGGTGGACAACCTGCTCTACCCTCTGAGCCACAGCCGCCCCGTATATAAGGTGTTACGTCATCCTTTGGGCTGAATGTGTTCCAGGCTGTCCTGTAGAGTTAAGTGGAACCGACCCGTGATAGTGGAGGTCAAAATGGGCGTCGGGAACAAAAAGTGCAAAACAAAAGGAAATGTTAGTCATGAATTATGTTTGCACAGTCACTGAATCAGTGTGTGCCACTGAGTGTTACGTGTGTGTGCGCACTTGTGTTAGTGTGTAAACTCAATGCCCTGCCAAAGGAAAAATGGTTTTGCCCAAGCGGTCCTCATGTCTATGTTGCCATGGTTGCTGTTGACTCTGTGAGGGGGAGTTTGTGGGTTTGAAAGGAGGGTGTGTTTGATTTGTTTCTTTGGCTTGAATCTGCTTGTCTCACACCTGCTGAGAGTCACGGTTGGTTTGTTGCTTGGGTCTGGAATTTTTCAAATGTAGTCTGCAGGCACCTTAAGGCACATTTAAACATAAATATTCTGTAACATATATTTATTTTAACTCCTGGACTATGTGATTTAATTCAATTATGACAGAACAATTATCAAAATTATGTTTATTTTATATTGTAATAGTTTGGTCACAATAACGACACTGGACAATGTTCAGATTGGCCCAGTTCTGTGCAATGTCCCTGAGTGAAGGTATCTACAGATATACTCTACAACCTCTTCAGATGACTTTTTGGTTTCCCTAGCTGACTTATTTGAAAATGTGGAATCCTGTATATTTTATAGCCTAATCCATCATCATTATATATCAAAATCAATATGAAGAAAATACATCATCAGTTGAGGTTTAAGTGGGAAACAAAGAATTCAACGGCAAGCTAAACAGACAAATCCAAATGAAACACCAACAAGCACCAACTGAAAACAAATACTTCCAGGATCATGCAGATCAAGCAGTGATATAGTCTACGAGGCTTGCATTGGAAACAAACCCTTGTCTGCTAATCCTTGGGGGTTCAGGCGGTGTAGCGTCACTTTTTTGGGACACTATATAAATGTCCATAGTTTGTTTTGTTTATTAGTTTATTTATATCTAAGTTTTAAATTCCTAAATCCTTCTAGCCTACCTAATGCCTTTTTTCAGATTAGGTTTTTAATGAGTCGTTTTAGATTTTGCAACAAATGTTTTTTGCAGATGGAAGCCCACATAGGCTGTTGAGAATCACTGCAGATTATATACACAAATCCCCCTCTGTTAAAAAATGAATGGCTTTACCTCCATAGAGGTCAGTTCATTGGAACAGCATTATTTCTTACCTCATTTTCCACGTGACCTGACCTGTGATCTCCCCAGTGACCTTTAATGACCCCATAAGGAAGTCTCAAAATCCTATCCTGCAGAGGGAACACACCAGAGACACTTTGTCGACTGCTGACAGATGCTGTAGCCATTTTTAAGCTCAGGTTGGCATTCATATCAGCACTCAAACGCTCTCTCTCTCTCTTTCCCTCCTTCCCTGTCTCTCCCTCTCTCTGTCAGGCATTGAAAACCTTTGCTCCTTTAGCTAAAATATCAGATTATTCCTTTATCGGACTGATCAGAATTTTTATATTTAACTACCAGTGGTCTAGGAAGCCCCAGGTGTGTAGTGTGACATTAAAATATATTCAGCACACAAGAGAAAGAAGCCTTACCTTCCATGTCAAATGTCCAAATCTTGTCAGGCTTCATGTAATGCGTTTGTGTCCAAAGCGTCCTCTGAGGAGCTACAACAGAGGTTAGCGTAGCTGCTGATATAGCATCAGTTGTATCAGAACTGGAGAGTATTTCTTCATTGAAATAAGAGCAAAGAACGACACGGAAGGCTTTTCTCGATGGAAAAGATGTTTTTGCTCTTCTCCCGACTCTATTCCTGTTAGCCCGTGATAGACGGTGATAAACAGATGGTTCATCCAATCACCTGCCAAGTATTTTTTGAAAGTGCCTGCCCTTTTCCAAACAGTTTCTAACAAACCATCTAGCTCATCAGGTTAAATGAGGCCCTCTCCTGCCTTTTAATATGATATATGAACCATCTTGAAAGGATTGAAAGGATAGTTTTTTTTCCTCATTTTATTTTACATAGTATTATTTATTATATATTTTATTATTTAAAGTGACATTCCACTCTTTTATTTTACCATGGTTGGTGGTTAACACTGTGGTCTGTGAGAGTTAGTGTGAGTATGTCCATGGCATAACAATACTGCACACTGGAAACTACTAACTGTCACAATGGAATTCACTTTTGAAGCAGATGCACCATCATGTTTTGTCTTCTTGGCTATCTCATTAGAAGAAACGTTCCATGTTGTGCAACTTTAATTTATTACTCTGTTCTTTATTTTTATATGTGTATCAGTGAGTGAGGGAGAAAGGACTGGATGTGCTTTACTTTTTTGTTGAGAATTGTTTTATAAACACTTATAAGTAGTGGGAGTTTGAAGTTGTTCATGAAGAACGGTGTGTTGCAATAACATTCGTAGCCTCAATCTGATGATTTTGACTCTAAACTGTACTCTACTTCTATTTAGTCTAATGTATATATATTTAAAAGCTTAATAATGTTCAATGCTGAAGTTTAATTTCGCCCAAATCAAATTTAAATTACTCTGGGCAGCATGATTCTCAAGCTCTCATTTTAGGGTGGAACACCCTTCAACATGGAACCGACTGTAATCTGGAGGAAAGATTACGTGTGTTTCCTGTTAAGCTCACACCCTCTGTCCATTGTACCCCAGTCAGTCAATACTGGTTCCCAGTGGGTGAGATTCCCAACAGAGCCCCAGCTACGGACAGGAGACTTCTCTGCAGTCATTGTTCTGTTTTGGAAAAGCTCTTGAAGCTTCATGGTGCCTGGTGAAATGTTTGGCTCACTATGTCATTCATTTCAGAACCCAGACAGTCCCTTGATAGAGACTGAGTACAGTTTAAATACACTACACAACAATACACCACTGCTTGTGTTTAGAGAGCAGTCTTGAAAAGAATACAAAATGCTAATGTGCTGCATGTAGAAAAGATAATGCAATTTTAGAAACAATTTAAATCGCCCCCAAATTTTAAAAAGTTGCATTTAAATAAAAAAATTTCGCAATAATAACGTGTTAACGCAAAATCGTTTTAACGCCACTAATTTCTTTAACACATTAATGCAATCAATCTTTTAGAGGTTGAAGCGGGCTCATACTGGCATCATATGGACCTAGAGAACCTAAGGAATCCATTGGTACCAACCATGTCATATTTGTCGCAAAGAAGGTGGCGACAAACATACGCTAAATTTTGGCAAAAAAAACTGTCATGGTCATTTTAAAAGGGGTCCCTCGACCTCTGACCTCAAGATATGTGAATGTAAATGGGTTCTATGGGTACCCACGAGTCTCCTCTTTACAGACACGCCCACTTTATGATAATCACATGCAGTTTTGGGGCAAGTCATAGTCAAGTCAGCACACTGACACACTGACAGCTGTTGTTGCCTGTTGGGCTGCAGTTTGCCATGTTGTGATTTGAGCAAACTTTTTATGCTAAATGTCTGTGAGGGTTTCTGGACAATATTGGTCATTGTTTTGTGTTGTTAATTGATTTCCAATAATAAATATATACATATGTTTGCATAAAGCAAGCATATTTGCTGACTCCAATGTTGATAAGAGTATTGAATATGTGACAAACCTCCCTTTAAGGTACATTTTGAACAGATAAAAAATGTGTGATTAATTTGTGATTAATCGCGATTAATCATGGAAAATCATGCGATTGACAGCTCTAAAAGAAATGTGAATGGATGACTTTGGATGAGTTTGTTGGCCCTCTACTATGTATACAAACTATCTCTTGCATACACAGACACAAAACAGCAGCTGCCAGCACCTAGTTTGGAGTTGAGGCTCCACTAGGTGTCTATTTGTAGAATTATGGAGTCATGTAGAAGACTGTTAAACTGAAGGAATCAGAGACATGTTTCAGCTGGGGACACACACACACACACACACACACACACACACACACAGGCCTAGAACACTATGTATTTGACTCTTTGTAGACTCATTTATCATTGTTCATCCCTTAGTTTTGCAGAATTCACTCAGCATCAACCGCTCTCCAATGGAGCGTCAAACATGTTTGTCCCACTGGAGTGTATTTCCAGATCTGGCTTGATGTTGTTTTGATGGTTTGGGAAGTGGTCATTAATTTGAGATGCCAGTTTAACCACATAAAGAGCTACCATTTACCCAGAAGAGACTCCGATTTGTGGGTTTAAAGGAATGCCTATAAGACCAACATGGGATTTCTGATGACGATTAACATATTTCATAATTATAGCTTCAGATAGTTGTTTAAACTGATATTTAAGTATTCTGTTGACTCAGTTGGAGAAGACACACCATGTTTCCATTATATTTTAATGCTGTCAGGGAAACATAAGCAGTCCATAAACAACCACATGACATGGCTAACCAGTAGGTGGGGGGGGGGAGTATATTTGGAAATAGTGGATGTGTACGTGAAAGTGCCAAGACAGAACCAACCAAGGGGAGCACGCAATGCAATTGCATTGCGTGCTGCAGACGTTTTAAACAGTAGTGTAAAACGTCTGCATTAAATCATTTCAGATTCAGATCCCAAACAGCGTAGCATTGATCTGTTACAGAGTACAGACCATATCTGGCTCCAATTTCAGCCCCTGTATGTTGTGTACTGCGGCTTGATTTCTTGATCCAGTCTGTTTATACAATGGCCAAAATAAACAGTAATATGTCTGTTTCTGTCATATTGATATCTTTAGCTAGCGTGCAACATTTCCACTTTGCGCAATACTTTGAGTTGGAGCCACGTTGTTATAACTTCCAGAAAGCTGTGAGTTCCAGCTGTTTAACACACACACACACACACACACACACACAGATTGATAGCACTGGTAGATATAAGCCATAGACTGTAGGTAACAGGGATGTAAAACATAAAAAGAAATACAGCTAAGGATTCTGTGTGTGTGTATGTGATGGCACAGTGACCTCTATCTGGACAGGCGTCAGGGTGGGCTCTTTAGTTTCAGTGACCTGCCCAGGAATAGACAGCGAGTGTGACAGGAGGGGAGTGTGTGACTATGTGAGAGAAAAAAGAGAAAGAGTTGATGAGGGAATGAGAGAAAGAGGGAGTGTGTGTGAGGGAGAGAGAGGGAGAGTACTCCCAGCGCAGTCTGATCAGTGTTTCAGTCTGCTTCTTGCTATGTGGATTACAGCTCCCACTGCTTACTGGATTGCCATTCCCATTACTGGAAACTTACATTGAACAAGCACAGGAGGATTTCTATTGGAGCGTTGTGGTGTTTTGACAGTAAATTTGGACTAGATGAATATTGAGATGAACGGTCGCGTCCTGCCACCGTCGATACCTGAGGATGGGGAAGCGCCGGACCATGTCTCTCATGGGGAGAGGAACGGTTACCACCAGAGGCTTCGGGGCGGTGACGGAGGAGAGACTGATGATGAGGTCCCGGTGTCCAAGTCCCAGAGACGAAAGAGTGATGTCAAAGTTTATAAGGAGTTTTGTGATTTCTATGCTCGCTTGTAAGTACACAGTTTAGAAGACAGGTGTTAAAGCACTGGTTAGTTGTCGACCAAAAATTTTGCCCTTATGACGACACGTACCTTTAATCATATCTAGTAAATATGTTTTATTAATATTACTTTTATATGAGATGTTTCACCAGACAAACCCTACTAGTGTGGTGTGAAAAGATTTTACTCAGCAGACAGTAAGTGAAACATGCCTCATCTTCTTGAACGAAGCTGCTGACCCACCAAGAAGTGTTGACTTAGTATGGCTTTAACATGATGTCATTATCTGTGGTAGCTGTAGTATCTCAGGACAGGAGCTGTGGTTTGATTCCCTGGCTTGTGATGGTTGTGATTGGTGGATGATTTGTCAAATCACTAAATTACTGTCACAGACAACTGACATGGCAGTTATTACTACCAGGAAAAATGGTATGAGGTAGTGCATGTGTGTGTTAAGGAATTCGGTCTGCTCGTACACTGACATGGTATTAGTGTAAGCTTACTGTAGTGTTACAGAATGTGAAGAATTCTGATATCCCAGTAGCCAGGGTTACCCGCCAGTTTGATTTTCTTAAGACAGGCGCCATGTTTGTGCAGTAATAGCCCTGGGAGCTACAGGATGGAGCACACAGGAAGGGCTATTTTTGTGCCAAGTTGTTATGCAAAGTAGAGTATGCCTACTGGCATTCTAAGTATGTGGGCATGTGTGGCAGGAAGGCTAAATATACGTACTATATTTCTGACTGATCTGGCCTCATTGTAGGGTGTAGGAAAACATGGACGTGCAGTCACCCACGGGTTTGTGAAGGGGCATTTGGATGCCTGAAGTTTTCCTGTCAGTCATGGAGACGTTAAAACCCCTATGTGTGGTATTTTAAAATGCGTGCCTATCTGTCTATATGATATCCAGAGCATTAATATAGCAGCGAACAGCTATTTGCTATGTAAAGATATAGAGGGGTAATGTCTACCTGAGCAGAGAACAAAGTGGCTCTCCCTCAGTGTGCTTTGTTGACATATCCGGGCCGGCCCCGTGTGTCTTTCAGTGCATGTTCGTGCATGTTAGTGTGCCCCACTGGGTAGCTCACGGCCGCTGCTCTGCAGTGCTCACATTCGGCGGTTACAGCTGATGATGCCGCCCCTACCGATGGCGCCATTGCGGAAGCGTAACACCCATCCTCCGGTTAACACTGTCAGCACTGTTGCCGTTGTTTTCACTGTTAGCGCCGTTAGCTGCAAGCCGCCGGCTCAGCCAAAGAACATTTATTGCCAAGAAGTGAAAGTCAATTGTTCGTTCCTTTGCAACATCAGCGCCCAGCAGCAAAGCTACGCTTCCGCCATTTTGGACTGAAAGCAACTACCGGACGCCAGTAACAGTAGTTGCGGCTGTTTAAAAAGAGTTGTACAAAAGTAAAGCAAAATTATTTCTATTCTATTGTCATATTCTATCGAAATGGCCTGTGTTGAACAATAAAATATTATAAATATAATATAATAGCATTTTCAGTCCAAAATGGCCGCAGCGGCTGTTGTCAAAAAAACAGAAAAACACTGGAGTTTCGTCTCTTTGCTTCTATACTCTTTGGTTCAGCCGTTGCCAAGTTGAGAGCCTCGCGGAGGCAACAGAAATACTCCCAATCTCACATTCAGCATCTTTAAGTGACTAATATATAAAAAAGACAGATATTGTTTTACTAAAATTTGGTCTTGGCAGGTGTTATATTGTATAACCTGGTCCATGTCTGTCAATAGGATTTGAGTGCACATTACTGTACACAAACTGATGATTAGGGCTTTAACTTCTGGGTTGAAGAAAGCACAAATACGCAGTAATAGTACGCAGTAAGAACTGTCGATAGGAAAGACGTTGACTGAGCTTTGAATATTCAGACAGCTGTCAGCAATATCTGGGTCTCAGTTTTCCATCATATTGTCATAACAGTTGAAAATAATAACGGATTATTTTGCTGCGTACAGTATATAGCCTTATAGTGTTTGCAGATGTGTACAGAGGAGAAAGTAGAGGAGATGCAAAAGAAAGGAAACTGAAGACACATGGAGACCAGCAGAGGGAGGGTGGAGGGAACAGAAGGTATTCATAACACAAAGTGATAGTCTGTTGCATCCTTTCCCGTAGCTGACAACCAGCCTCCATTTATAGTCACAGATCAGCATGGTGGGGTTAACAAGGTGGAGGGAAAGTCATATGGATTTTTCTTTTTTAAAGAAACCTGCTCTCAATCTACTTCTGTCTGTCTGGATACAATACATTTGCCATAAACTGATGTTGAATCTAAAAATTGTCATAACACAAACCCTGAAGTGAACACTCAAAAGTAGAGGTACAAGAGTACAGATTTCACAGATGTAACATTTTGGTCCACCATAATGGTGCAAAGTAGTTTTGTGATTAGTTTAAGATATAAATTGGTATCAGTACACAATTTTGTTTTAGGGCGCTTTCTCATGCCGTAGTCCATTTGGCTAGTCCGAATCAAAGTGAAATTGATACTTTTGGTTTGTTTTTTTATTTAGTCTGCTTCGGTTCACAAATTAAAGTGGAACAAATAAAGCAATTAATTTGCTGAGGGGCGTGTACGAAGGAGCAAATTTATCTTGAAGACAATGGAGTAGAAGCGCTGCTGGGTCTCGTAATCATATACAGGTGCTCTTTGGATCCTTCATGTGCATTGTGCTTATTCAGTCTTGTGAAGGGCTTATTGCATGGGTTGAATATGGTCTCAAAAAAGCACAAAATGCAAGTCTCCCTCAAAAATAATCCAAGGCACACTGTAGTGTTTGAACAAAATTAAAATGCCTTTACTTTACATGGCAATAATTGTTTAAAATGACCAACGCGTTGCGACCAACACAGGTCTTCATCAGGGTCACTGTGACCCTGACCCTCCTGGTGAGTCCTGTCCCATTCATGTTCGTCGGTTACATGTGTTGTGGTGGAGATATGAAGACAGATAAGAGAAACAAATACTATGGAACCGAACTTGTGGATGTGATAGACTTCTTTTATACACACATATCTGAGGGTACAAGCATCATTAAATCATGGGTCGGTATTCCCTAACATTAGGTCATGGCACCGCAAATCTCAACAAATGCCCGCACAGGCAGCCTGCATTTTGGTTCGCTAGGAAATGGTCCGAGACCACCTCTCACAAGCAGTCTCGGACCAATTGTTCTGGTCCACAACACAGTACGCGTTCACAACCGCCCAAATGAACCCCACCAAAGGTTGAACCGCACCAGAGTTCAATTAAAACAGACTTAATGTTGGCTTGTGAAAGCGCCCTTCGTCAGCTTACAAATTAAAGTACCATTACTAACGTCAGTAAAGTTAGCACACTGTTTGGGGAGCCTGCATGGTGCAGGGGGACAAAATACTTTGCCACCTCTGTTGGATCCAGGGTCAGTGCTCGGCAGTATTTTGGCTTGACGACATGGAACACAGTTGGCAGTTGGTGGGAAGCTGGTGAGGGATCACATCTGTCTTGCAACGCTAATGACTCCCTCAGCATAACTGGTCTGTCTACACCATTTTCTCCTGTATAAATCTGCTCAAAGTTACACCCATAAGGATTCTGAGAATTGGCCATTGCATTGAGTTTAATGAAGAAAACCTATGTTATTACAACTGCTCATAGGCTTGTCTCTCACTCACACAGGGTGCTTCAGGCAGATAGGAGGGTGGGAAATGCCTAAGGGATGTGTCACTTCCTCTCAAAAATCCTTTGGATTGGGCAGGGCTGTCTGTGTGTGTGATACCAGGCCAGGCAGGGTATATAGAACAATATGTATTTGATAAGTTTGTGAGGAGTGGACCCAGATGGAAGCTGTAGCAGTTTAAAGTAAAGCCCAAAAAAAATAAGAAGTGATGACGAGCAGTGTGTCAGGGAGTTTTTGGAATTCTTGTTAATTCCCAAATTGATCTGACTAAGTTAATACGAACAGATGGCATCACTCCATAAAAATCCTGTGTGTGTGTGTGTTTCGTGTGTGTGTTTCGTGTGTGTGTGTGTTGCCTGGATACACTTTGGTATTCTGACCTTTCAAACAAAGCGGAGAGGCCAGGATGGTCCCACCATTTTCTCTTCCTTTTTCTCTTTTAACACCTCTGTCTGCAACATGTCCCCATTTACTTCCAGTCAGATTCAGGTGTTATTGTGTGCATCAGCATTAGTGCTTTTTCTGTTGATTATTTAGTATGTTGCAGTCTTGTACATTGGCTGCTTATGCTTGGTTCTGAACAGTTTGCTGGAATTGTTTTCATACTTATTATGATAGGATCACTGTGGATTTAGTCCAAGGTTCAGCCTAAGCATAAATCTGTAATAGAAGTAGGGTTGGGCGGTATGACAATACATATGAGATGATAGAGAATTATTCAATTGTAATTCAATTCAATGGTAAGCCAGCTGTGAGCAGTGTTTAAGTGATAGCGTGACTTCCCATCTCTCAAATTACAACTATAAAAACTAGGTGTTGTAAATGCAAACTGACGTACCATTCAGCAGCCGCATGGCACAGTTTTCAACATAGATTTATTCAGTTTGTATGATCGTATAGGTTTCCAGATCAGAAGATAACCATGTTTTCCAGTTTAAAAATCAGAAGCAAACACGAGCAGTGAGTGGTGTGTTAATCAGGAGCATGAAAAATGTCAATAATTATTACATGTCAAGTTTTTTCTATTACTAACCTCTAACATAAGTGAATTAGGTCTGCAACTAATGATTATTTTCATTGTCGATTAATCAGTTGATTATTGTCTCAATTAATCGATTAGTTGTTTGGTCCAGAAAATGTCATAAAATGGTGAAAAATGTTGATCAGTGTTTCCCAAAGCCCAAGATGTTATCCTCAAATGTCTTGTTTTGTCCACAACTCTGAGATATTCAGTTTACTGTCATAGAAGTAAAGAAACCAGAACATTTAAGAAGCTGAAATCAGAGAATTTGGGCCTTTTTTTTAAATTACTCAAACTGATTAATCCAATTTCAAAATAGTTGGTTCTTAATCTAATAGTTGACACCTACTGAATAATCGTTGCAGCTCTAAAATGAATTTAAAAGTTGTTGTTTTTTTTCTACATCTGTGTGACTTACTAACAAATGTGATGGTGAGCAGAAAAAAGGGGCATAAATCAAAACCTTTTTATGAAGCGCTGTGGCAGGTTTTGAGGTGTGACCACATTTGTGCTGCCGGTTCTGGCACCAATCGACTCCAATGTAAAAGATACTCAGCTCGGGGCCCCTGCCCAGTTGATATATTACATGTCATGTTTTGCAAAGAGGCAGTAATAAAACAATTGATTGTTTTATGAAAGGGCAGGATTGGCTTCATATGTCACGCGAGGTTTGTTCTTAAAACAGTCATCGGACCAGGTCAGATCTATGATATCTGTGCATGGCATGCATGGCATGCAGTGCAGATATATAAACTATAATTCCAGCTTGACTCTCAAAAAACAACATGTAGGTTTTCCCACCTCGATGATCCCCACACCCTTATAAGCAGAGCAAAAATAAATCTAGAACCAAGATATTGTGTCAGTGCATTTGAATGGCCTGATAACGATAACATCTTACATCACATTTTCCCTTCTCTTCTCTCCTTGTGTCGAGTACATCTTCCAGATGTTCATGACAGGAGAAATGTGATAGATATTAAATTATTAGTGATGTTAGGTGTGTCCTGACATGACCCTAGTGTGCTAATGCCTTGGATTTCATCAATAATCCTAAAGAAACATGACTTACAGAAACAAATGACCAATGCACGAAGAACTTAAAAACAGATACACTGTGTTTTTAATTAAGTTGAATATATCAAGATGTATAACATACACAAGATAAACAAGCACAGGATATTAAAGAACCACAATATAGCAGAATACCTTCTTATTAACAAACATTAAAATCATAAAATAATCAGACTGATATAATGATTTATGTTTCTGTTTGAGACATTTCAGGTTGAACTGAGGTTTTCCAAGTTGAAAAAAGGCTTAAGGTTAAGAACCGTTAACCAAACTAGCAGAAAATAATATTAGTGTTAGATATACTGTAATACAAATACAGTGAATATTAATATATCAGCAGTCAAATATAATTCTTCTGGCAAACTTGCTTACAGCAAATGTCATTATGTGCTCTGTTGTATTCATTGCAGTAGGATTAATTTAGCTCTGTAGATATTGCATTCCCTGCTTCTACTTATTATATAAACTTGTTTTAATGCCTGTGAGTGTTTTGACTATGGAAGTGTGCTCTTATCCTAATTATGATTTTTTCTTTTCCTCTCAGCAACATGGCCAATGCTCTGGCCAATGCCATGTGTGAGCGCTGCAAGAGTGGTTTTGCCCCGGCTGAGAAGATAGTGAACAGCAATGGGGAACTGTACCACGAGCAGTGCTTTGTGTGCGCCCAGTGCTTCCAACAGTTCCCAGAGGGGCTCTTCTATGAGGTAACACTTTGTCCTTACCAGTGTCTCTTCAGTGTGACATTCATCATCTATTAAAAGATGCAGGATGCAGTAACTGACAGGTTTAAATACACCTAGAGGGCAATGGATTACAATAAACATGGGCGTTGCAAATTTGTTAGACTTATTTAGCCAATGTGGATCAATAAAAAGTTGATTGAGATTGATCTATAGACTGTATGTATAGATGGATGACGCATCTCCACTTCGTCCCACTGTACAAAAGTGAAGCCAAAATATCCCGGATACGTGAGCTGCTATTTTGAGAATTTGACATCATTTGGAGCTAGAGTCTGCTGAGTAGTGATTGGGGGGCTGGAGCCGCAGTATCGAGGTAAAACATAACTAATTAAAACCAAACTTATCAGAAAAATGAACACTTGAACATACATCAGCGTGATAAGAACTACCTAAAATGACAGAAACCGTCTTTGGGAAAAATGTATTTGACGTGTACTTTGACTTTTTACTTTGTTCCGTGTCCCATCCGCTAACATGGAGGGGGCAGGCTTTAAGACCTATACTGCAGCCAGCCACCAGGGGGCGATCAAGATGTTTCGGCTTCACTTTTGGGGAGCTGTCATGTCGTCCATCTTTATATACAGTCTATGGCCTGAACACAGATGTTGCTCTGAATGTAACCATGCTTACACTTGCCATTTTAGCTTAAAATACATTTCAAGAGTCCGTGATGAGTCAATGAACTGGCTTTCTCTTTCCAGACAGTTAAATCACTGTTTAGTTTAGTAGGCTGTTGTTGGTGCACATTCCTTAGACAAAGAATCTAAACACATGGGCCTGTTGAGGTAAATAAAGACGGGTGAGCACAACCTTAATGCAGCAGTGAGTTATTAGAAGCTCATTCCAGTAAGCTGTTTGCTTACCAGCCTTGACACAAGGCCAGATGTTTCTCCGGCAGGCCCCAGAGACCCTGATACTCCTCTGTTCAGTCAGTGTATCAAAGAGAAGGTGTCTTTAATGCACCGATCAATATGAACACCAAAGCCTAAGGCATCGCATTAACCTCTGGTCCCCTGTAAATAATTCTGCCTTTTGCCATAAATAAACAACAGTCAGCTGAATATTCCCCCTCCCTCTGTGATGAACAGTAGTAGCCGGCTAATGTATGAGGGAAGGTTTAAAGTAGAATCACAGTTTTTGACTTTGTAGATTTAAAGTGGAAAGAAAATAAAATCCACATTAAGAATTATTTATAATTATTTTAACTATGTAGAAATTCTAAAAAGTATTGTTTTTTAATTCCTCAATACATGTATTGTATTAATCAAGACTTTTATACAGCACATTTGAAGCTATATATGGTGCACTGATGGCTGTTTGGAATACCACAGTGTTTATCCAGTACTGTATATAGCCATGAGTAGTATCACATGCAGACGTGTGACTTGGGACATGTGATGTAGATATTTAAGCCCACATCTGCATTTTATGCCGCACATTCACACAAACAGATCAACCAAAAATACACACAAAATAATGCAAATTAATGCCATACAGGTCATCCACCTTTCAAGTTTTTACTCTTCTGATAGATTTGAGCTTGCTACTACAAAATACTGTCTATGCAGAGTAGTCAAGAAGCAGCTCTCTAGAAACCATTCAAACATTTACCTTTTTTTTTTTTTTAAAATTCACCTAAACACAGCCTGGAGGGCTCATTAAAAATCGTTCCTGATCTTTACTCTTCTGCTATCTGCCTTCACTTCATTTCTCCTCCTCTTCTAGTACACCAGCTGTGGAATATTTTACAGCTGCCGTCATTAGACTGTCAGGTCCAGCCTGTTCCCCGACTGTTTTCTGTACTAATGTGATTCATCAAATAAGGTTAGGGTTAACAGCTTTAACCTCCACAAAATAATAGAACTCCAACATAGACTCCTCACTGTGTCACAGATGGCAGTTCTGCATTGAGATTTAATTTTTAGGGCTGTCAATCAATTAAGATATTTAATCGTGATTAATCACATGATTGTACATAATTAATCGTCCATAGCAAATTAATCGCACATTTCTTATCTGTTCAAAATGTACCTTAAAGGGAGATTTATCAAGTATTTAATACTCTTATCAACATAGCAGTGGGCAAATATGCTTGCTTTATGCAAATGTATGTATATATTAATTATTGAAAATCAATTAATAACGCAAAACAATGACAAATATTGTCCCCTTTGAAAATGGCCATGAGAGTAATTTAGAGCAAGTTTGGAGCATTATTTAGCCTCCCTCTCGACAAGCTAGTTTGACATGGTACCGATGGATTCCTTAGTTTTTTTAGTTTCATATGATGCCAGTATCTTCACTCTAGCAAATTTGCGTTCCTGCCCTACTTTTGATAGATTTGAGCTTGCTATTCAAAACTGCTCTGTAAGCAGCTCAGATCCAGCCTGTTCCTCGGCCGCTTTCTGTACAAATTTGATTAATCAAATATAACAGCTTTAGCCTCCACTTTAACTCACAAAATAATAGAAGACTTCTCACTGTGCGACAGATGGCATTTCTGCATTGAGATTTAGTTTTTCATGAGAAAACGTCATGCATTGATTCATATTTTAGCTGGGTAACAAAGACATATTGATGCTGTCATTTCTGATCAACATAACAGTGTTCTATTGGTAAGAATGCTACAGTAAAATACATCGCACAAAAGGCTTATCTCCGTTCTCTATGGCATGATATTAGACTTGAAGCGTGCCCCCATGGACAAGCTCAGAGCAGCATGGGAGGAGGACTTAGGCCTCTCTCTATCACCGGATACGTGGAATTCCATACTGAAGCAGGTTAATTCATCCTCTCTATGTGCTCGTCACTGCTTACTTCAGTTTAAAGTGGTGCATAGGGCTCATATCTCAAAAGCCAAACTGTCTCGCATGTATCCTGAGATTAGTCCCAACTGTGACAAGTGCAAAAGCACTGAAGCCTCCCTTATTCATATGTACTGGTCACGCCCTAGTCTTACAAACTATTGGACGGAGATCTTTCAAACTTTATCTCAGGTGTTAAACGTCAAATTAGAACCAAACCCTCTAGTTGCTCTGTTCGGGGTCACCGGAAGTGAGACGCAATTAACTGCAGAAAAACGACGCACCTTATCCTTTGTTTCCCTTCTGGCTCGGCGAGCAATCCTGCTCAGGTGGAAGGGCGCTGCCCTTCCCACTCACACACAATGGTTGGCGGACATCATGTCTTGCTTAAAGCTTGAAAAAATCAGATACTCGCTTCAGTATTCACATGGGAAATTCCTGAAGCTGCTAATAATGTATACTCGTACCTGTCATTCTCTTTTGGTTACCGAATAGCGCTGTACTTTTGCTATATACTGCAAAAACAACCCAATAAAATGATCTTGATTTAAAAAAGAATGCTACAGTAGAATGTATTTGTGTATATAGGGGTTTGGAAAGATGTTTTCTTTTAGGATTATACTTTTTATTAATGTTGTTGCTATTAAATTGTGTTAATGTACAGTTGTGTGCTTTAATTAACTGTGAACAAATTGTTTATCTGTTGACAGTTTGAAGGCAGGAAATACTGTGAACATGACTTCCAGATGCTGTTCGCTCCCTGCTGCCACCAGTGTGGTGAGTACAGGAACTGCAGTAACAGAGGATCAACACCATCCATCCACTTTCTTTACCTGACCCCTACCTGTTCAGGGTCAAATGGAGATGATGCTATGAGTTTATACCCTTTAAACAATATCCATGAACAAGTTCTCCATAATCTTCTGTTCTTCTCTAAGGTGAGTTCATCATTGGCCGCGTGATCAAGGCTATGAACAACAGTTGGCATCCAGACTGTTTCTGCTGTGATATCTGCCAGACTGTGCTCGCTGATGTTGGATTTGTTAAGAATGCTGGAAGGTCAGTTCCTCTACAATCAGTTGTCATTATTCCACTGGTGATAGTTGTTTAATCATATCAATTTATATCTACTGCAAGGCAGGATGATGTTTTCTATGATGCTGTATTATCTGGTGCTGATGTTTCTACAACTTCTATACACCTATTGTAACGTGGTTGGTGTAGTTGGAGAGAGCTAGCAGCGTAGGTCTAGTTAGCTCTGGTGTTTTTGGAAATGTTTGGATCACACAAGTTGGAAACAATCCTACGCAGCCTCCACTGGAATCTAATTCTACAAATAGTATAATACTAATAATTATAGTGAAACCTAATCTTTATCTGCAACTCTGCAGAAATACCGGGTTTAAACAGAATGAATCTAAGAAGATCAGTAAAGTGTCTAATCGTGTAAACTATCTCTCCATCAGTCTTTTTTTTTTGTAATTTTCTCCTCTCACCTGATCCTCTCTCTCTCTCTCCCATCAGGCACCTGTGTCGTCCATGTCACAACCGAGAGAAAGCTCGGGGACTCGGCAAGTACATCTGTCAGAAGTGTCACGCCATCATTGAGGAGCAGCCTCTCCTGTTCAAGAACGACCCGTACCACCCTGATCACTTCAACTGTAACAACTGCGGGTAAACACACACACACACACTCACACACACACAAACCCGTCCAGCTGTGTCGGTCTCACAAATCATTCAGAGCATGAAGGCAGTGGGAGGACTGGGTGCTTCAGTAGATGGAGGGTGCTTTGCGTCAGGTTGTAAATAGTCCTGAAAACACATCAGATTTACAGATAGAGGTCTTTTAATCCCACATCAATCCTGATGCTGCCAGGTTTATGCACACTGTATTGAATATATTGCGATGAGACATAGAAATTGTTGCAACTCTAATTCACTGACAAAATGTTTGTTGTCATCATGAAAACTTCATAGATCCAACAAAATAGATAATAATAAAAGTGCATGATTGAAGCAGACATGGAACAAATACTCATCACATGCAGCACTTTCAATCTGCTACAACATGATGGACCAAAGACTGCACTCTGCTGGACAAACTGTGTAATTGCAATTGTAGGTGTGTGTCATGCTGTGATCTGTCCACGTGTCTCATGAAATCTTATGTGGAAAAGTCTTTTATTGTATTATAACCAGACCCACCAGATTTGGTGTTATTACGTGTTTTCTTCTTTCCTACTTCGTTTGCATCGACAACCATCAGTGTTCATTTTGGCTGCTAGTTTAGATTTAGTCTTATTCCTAGTCTTGAATCACATTTTTATCCTTCATAGTTTTAGTCTAGTTTTAGTCAACGAGAAGGTGGAAGGTGATGAAAATAAAGAGAGATTTTAAACTACATTTTAGTCTCTTTTTATTTCGTCAACGATATTGTCTTAGTCATAGAAAGAAAGGTTGTTGACGAACATATATGTTATAGTTTTCTTTAACGAAATTAACATTGATAACCGGAGAATGCGTTTAAGAGTGTTACTATGGAATGTGTTTACATGCTTATTTACATTGTGTTACCTGTGTGAAAGCAGAGCTGATCTAGTGTTGTTTACCTCTTTCTCTGCAGTAAGGAGCTGACGGCCGATGCCAGGGAGCTGAAGGGGGAGCTCTACTGTCTGCCCTGCCACGACAAGATGGGGGTCCCCATCTGCGGGGCCTGTAGGAGACCCATTGAGGGCCGTGTGGTCAATGCCATGGGCAAGCAGTGGCATGTGGAGGTACGATGTTAAACTTTTGAAAACAACCTCAATTACCTGAAGCTTAGGAGACACTACTTAATTCATTCAATTTGTTTGGTATAGTCTGTTAGATTGGTTCCAGATGTATTTACATGTTATATGATAATGTCTATAAGTGATTATTACTCTGTTTTCTATATAAAGTATACAGAACTGAACAGAAGTCTCTGAGGTTCCCAATATTTACAATAATTCTTTTATGGTTTCCTGCTAAAATGCAATTTACTTATACATATTTGAGAAACTGAAAGTAGCTTTTCATTCATTCCTGTTCTCTCTTGTTGGTTTTCATTCATTTCATTCTGATGAGTTCATTTTAATATGTGCCAGATGTGTGATTCATACTTTTCCCAGATTTATCTCCACAGTTATGTTCAGTGCGCTCCATCTCCGAGCTGTAAACATCATTCCTCTATTATACTGTCTGTCTCTTTGTTATATTCTCTCTGGCGTCACTACACCACTTTTCATCATATTTTCTTCTGTCTATTCACATTTTATGGCCATTTCCCTGTCTTCCCTCCTCCACATGTAGCATCATGTATGCGCTGTGTGTGAGCGCCCGTTTCAGGGCCACCCGTTTTTTGAGCGCGGTGGTCGTGCCTATTGTGAGAGACACTTTGACATGGTGAGGGGATTCAGGATTGATTGAGGAATGGCCTGATGTTGGTTGCTGCCCCGTGTCTCACTTCTCCAAGCCTGGCTAGAATCGCCCAGCCTCCATACGAGGGTTACACTAATATACAAATTCAACAACTGCTGTCTGTCTGTCCGTCGAATACTTTGGTCCAGAGCCAGATTAACATGGCTTTTAAACATCCATATTGGTGTAGCCCCACTCTGTCATACTCATCCAAGGTGTCCTCATTCAGTTGTTTGTGAGGACATTATCAGAAATAGTTTAATTTCTGTCATACCCTACCAATAATTCCCCACATGTCTGTTTGGAGGATTAGCACGCCCTCTAGAGCTCACTATTCTGTCCTCCTTCTCTACTGTCTGTATCCTGCTTGGACGCAGTAACAGGACGTCTGGACTGAATTGATCTGGTTGTGGTCTGACCTGATAATGATGTCTAATTAAACCAGACCGTGCTGCTGCCCGTAACACGGTCTGAATGTGATAATGTACTGACTGACGGCTGTTCTAACCATGTGTGCTTGGCCGATGGCCGTGGGTTTTGTTTGCAGCATTTTGTGTGTGCTAAGTGTGAGAAACCCTTCCTGGGACACCGTCACTACGAACGCAAGGGCCTGGCCTACTGTGAAACTCACTATAACCAGGTAACACTCAACGCTATCGGGGATATCTATGTTGAACACAATATGCTGTGCTATGTTGTGCCTGTCATTAAATCTCCATTTCTTTATTTATATGTGAGTAAAATAAGCTCAGTATGAAGTGATGATGGAATGATTGATGGGGGGTGGGGTGGGTGGGAGACCACCCGGTCATGTGGGAAAGTCCGACAAATCTAAAATTTTAGTTGCAGCAATGCTTTCGCAACCCTACTAGTAATTTCTTCAGTCTATAATATTGCACATGAATGCACCAGTTTGATCAGTTTTACAGTATGGCTATGTATTGGCAAGAATCTGGTGATACAATTTAAAAAAAGAGAAAAGAAAAAAAAGTAATCTGGCGATACGATACGTATCATGATTCCAGGGGTTACAGGGTTGTTGCGATACATTGCAAATTTTAAAATCTAATTTTAGGGTGAGTTAATCTGCAAAATGTTAATTAAAAAATGTATACAGTCTTTTTGAGAACCTATACAGTATCACAAAACATAATATTGTGATATTCAATATTTTCAATATTTTCTTACACCCTTATTTTACAGTCATTTTTCACTTAATTGCAACAACTGGCAGACATTTGAGAAAAAAATGCGACATACACAAGTCGTACTGGTATATACTGTATGTGAGATATTCAATTTGTTCACAGTGTAGTTTTTCTTGTTTCTGAACACTTCTAGACACACACACATATATATATAAGTACAAGACTGCATTCACTATTATCAACAAAATAATCCCAGAAAGTCTTTGAGCTAGTTACACCACCACTTGCTTGACTTAAGAATATAAAGAAATCACTTTGAACAACTCTCAGTCTGAACTTTGCTATCTCCCATTTAGTCAATGTAACAACTCCACCTAGTGTTAGAGGGTTTTATTCCCAACACAATACAACACAAATGCCTCTGTAGCCTGTGTTTGTTTGCATGGGGTTTATTTTTTAACAGTATGTTAGATGAGCCATGATAAAGACTGTCAGCGCTGCATTGTGTTGCATAATTTCATAACTCATAAGACGTGTCACCGTGTTGCTCACTCTGTGTTTCTCTCCCTTCGTCACACTCAGCTGTTTGGAGATGTTTGCTACCACTGCAACCGTGTTATTGAAGGAGATGGTAAGAAAACTTGTTTTATGGGTTGAGTGCTGCTCTATTAACATCAGTGTTCGTTAGAGCACCTTTTACCTTGTACTTGTCTTTTATATTAAATTGGCTGTATTTTGATCTGTACATTGTGTGCATATTTCTTGTCTGGTAGATTTCCCTTGAAAATAAGATTGTCAATTTCAGACTAAATCCATGTAACTTTAGTGATATATTGGTAATGTGGAATGGTGCCTCATGTAACGGTGTTTCTTCTGTTTTTGTCAGTGGTGTCGGCCCTCAACAAGGCCTGGTGTGTCAACTGTTTCGCCTGCTCTACCTGCAACACCAAGCTCACCCTCAAGTAAGTCATACACAAGTCAAAGAGACACACACTGTAACATTGAGACCATCACTGTGGAGTGGGATCAATCTACACATGTTAACCTCGATTATGTCCTCATTTGGTATAAGTTATACATCATTTGAATTAGCCAAGCTCACTCTTTGTCTGTCATGTTTCTCTTTCACATCTACCCAGCATCTTGAACTATTAGCTGCTGTTAACTGTCTGTTTTTCAATCCTGTTCATTCCTGATTTATTTCACCTTTCTCTTATAATCCTGTGTGTCTCTGTGGACTTGTTTCTCCACCTCTCCTCCCTTTCATCATCCCTCTTCTTTGTGCTTCTCTTGCTCCACTTTTCCCTGCCCTTTCCAACTTTCTTCTCTCCTCCTCCTACCTTTTCTTTCCTTCTCTTCCCCCTTTTTCCCACCCCTCGCCATCTCTCCCTCCTCCCTGCTCCATCAGGGATAAGTTTGTGGAGGTGGATCTGAAGCCGGTGTGTAAGCACTGCTACGAACGACTGCCGGACGACATGAAACGCCGGCTGGCCAAGCGCGAACGCGACTCAAAAGACAAGAAGAAGAAATTAATACCCATGTGTCTGTGATCCGTTCTTTCTCCTTTTTCCTCACTTCCACTGTTCTTCCTTTGGTCAGTTTCCATCTTTCTTTACGTTTCTATTCTTTTGCTTTTTCATTCTCATCATATTTCAAACATGCACCATGCCACTTTTATTACTCATAGTTCATCTGGCTTTCAAGCCAAATGATGAAATCAGACATTTAGTAGGTGAACATGCCATGAACATGACATATTTGAGTGACTTAACACTGGAAATGTGTCGCTACATGACCACCTCTCAGCCAGAAACACTAGTCAGGATTAACGCTGGTAACCTCCGCGATGCAAACAGGCAAATCAGATCAGTCACATGGGGAAGGGAATGCGTTGTTTCCTGGGTCTCCCGGTCTGTCTGGGAATAAAGGGTAAAGCCTTAATTACTTCCGGCAGCTTTCTGGCCCCAGCTGTGAAAGCGCTGAGGTCCCACCGGGTGTAACACGTGCCCTGGTCCTGCCAGCGATTATCTGCTTTGGGAGCAAATGTCGTCCAGGACAGCTGGGGGGGGGGAAAGGTTTAGAGAGCTTGCCAGTGTTAGTGGAATTAAAGGCAGTTAATACAGAAAACAGCCAAAAAGCACTCGTAGAGCACTTTGTACCACTGCCAAGGCTTCACAATTCTCAAAATGTGTTATTTCAATCATAAAACATGTTTAGAGATATTGAATCTGCATGTAGATCTACATCAGTACATATAGACGTAGACAGTCCTGGGATTCATAGGTGTTTTCATTCAAGGAAGTGTAGTTCATGAAAAACTATTAAGAATGTCCAATATTTAGAACCACAGGTTGGTCGCTTTTTTAATTAGGGTCGCCAAATAAATTTGCAGAATTTCTTCCATAGTCTTTTATTTAACATTTATATCTGCAGTACACCTTTGAGCCACACGAGGGAGCCTGAATGTTTGTATTGTTCTGATTATTGTAGCCTACATTGAATCGAAAATGAAAGGCTATCGTACGTTCTGCTTGTTTTACTGATGAGAGGGAAAACAACACAGCCTGTTAACTCCACCTAAATGCATTTATTTGGTCTCATTTATATAATAGTAATAATAATAAAGTGAAATTTAACATGTATATGTTTTCAATAACACATTCATGAAACTAAATCGTGATTTGTCAAACGTATATCTCTTCGACATGGCTGGTTAACCTTTTCAAGATAATATGAAGTGGGTCACCAGAAAAAAACGTTTGGGTAACACTGATATAAAAACATCTCATCTAAAAAAGGCCATTTCTCAGGAACTACGTGTTATTTAGAAAGATTTTCCAACACCCCGTATACAAAGAAGGCATGGACAGAGTTCAGTATGACTAATTGTGTGTTCAAATGAAACTCGTAAGCTCGTGTTTACAACCTGGGAAGTCGTGTACACAATATGCTTGGCACTCAAGTGGTTAAGTCGTGAGAACAACGTTGCTAAGCAACGGAAATATTAATGTTACTGACGGTGTCTAGAAGCCACAGAGGCTAACAATTTAGAAAGCTAGAAAGTGGGTAACATAATGCAGGAAATGCAAAGGCAAAATGTCAGAGGCAAAAGAAGAGGCAGTTGGGAATATCAACATTTTATAAAATGATAAAAAAATAATAAATATCTGAAAGTGCCCATCCACAATATTCACTTTTGACTGCAGAGTTTTGTTGTGTTTGTTTTTTCTCATAATACATGCATGTCAACATTTCAGTTTATATGCTGTTGCATAAGTTTTGTGTAACGATATGAAATGTGTGATTGTCGGTGCTCTACAGTGTTTATACAAACCAGCAAGTTACTAAACCATGTTTCATGCTTGTAGACATATCATTGACACAGATATGTACATACTGGGAGTGACGACAACATCTAACATCCAAACTGTAACAGCGGCCATAACTCTCTCTTCCACAGGAACAAGTTTGTGGAGTTTGACATGAAGCCGGTGTGCAAGAAGTGCTACGAGAAGTTCCCTCTGGAGCTGAAGAAGAGGCTGAAGAAGCTGTCGGAAACCGTCGCCCGGAAGTAAACAACACACAGCTGAGCAGCTGAGGGAGAAACAGATGAGACCCCGAGTAGTCACATTTCCAGAATTGACAATCGTATAAGATAGCATTTGTGTGTTTTATATAATTGGTATGTTACATTTAGGTTCAGCTTTTTCAGTTACAGAGGATCATTTCATGAGCCTGAAACTGACACGACAGGCAGATTGTTGGTCGGTCAGTCAGTAGGTTTAAAACTAACCTGTTCAGTGCCTTTTCCTCAAACACTGCACTGTATACTTCTCACATGCTTGCCTTATTTTACTATATGCATTAAACTTAAACACAGATGATGATGGTCCTGTATTTCAAAACGATATATGAGCTGTAAGAGAAACATGAGAATGATAAAATGCGTGTTGACAGGCCGTTCATCTGCTCACCAACTTGTCTCATGATGCCAAGCCACATGTCCTCTGTTTGACTTACTGATACTCTCGTATAATAACAGAGTAAACCCAAAGAAAGATGAGCTAAATGCAGCTTGAATGTGTATATAGTATCTCTAATATTTCCTATTTTCCACCAACATGTATTATTTTTGTGGGTTATTAATGTGTATTTTCTTTAATATTATGCAAAACATTTGTTTGTGTTTAGCTTTATAAAGTTAGAATTTCTTTTTGCATCTACAGTGTACTGTCGCCTCCTTAATGCTACAGTGATGGACTCAACCGTCACTTGCAGTATTTAGGATTGCCTTCTTATGTGCTATGCATTTTAGGACTGCAACTAACGATTATTTTCATTGTCGATTAATCTGTCGATTATTTTCTCAATTAATCGATTTGTTGTTTGGTCTATAAAATGTCAGAAAATTGTGAAAAATGTCAATCAGTGTTTCCCAAAGACCAAAATGACATCCTCGAATGTCTTGTTTTGTCCTCAACTCAAAGATATTCAGTTTACTGTCATAGAGGAGTAAAGAAACCAGAAAATATTCACATTTAAGAAGCTGTAATCAGAAAATCTAGACTTTCCTTTCTTATAAAATGACTCAAACCGATTAATCGATTATCAAAATAGTTAATAGTTTTCAACTAATCTAATATAATCCAATACAACAGCCAATATAAATCCCAAGTTTATACTGTTCAGTTTTTGTTTTATCTACTCTCATTTACAGTGAATACATGATGGCGACTGGATATTAAAAACATCATTCAAAGTCCAATTCAACACAATACCGGCAGCTTTAAAATTACCATTGAGATGAAGCAACACCTCTGACACGCTGTCAACAACTACTGAACAGTAACAGTAATAAGCTTCACAGTAACAGGATTTATTGCACGGCAACTGGTAACTCTGTGCGTCTTGCAGCATGATGGCTTGCGGCATATGCAGAGACCGGATGTGGGAGTAATGTTAGATGTTGGAGACCATGTGTCTGCTGTTTGTAATCCAGAGAAAGTGATCCTCTTAGAGAGGTGTACCGACTTCCTCTGGGCTCAGACCCTCTTAGGAAAGAAAGCCAACTGTTGCAAATGGTAATGAATAGTTTCACTTGAGCAGTATTTTATCATATTATGCTTTTACATAGTAGTTAAATAGAAAAACACATTCCACTATTTTATGGAAATACAAAGTTACTGAGAATTTCACTACTTGTGCCACAACATTTCTCATATGTCATGTAGAAATAGAACTTCAGCTCTACTAAAAATAGTCCAGCGGATAGTTTTATTTGATATCTTACTACCTGGGCGACGGAGATGACTCTACACAGACAGACACTGCTCTTATACTGTATTTTATCCTCACAATGCTTGTCAAGAGACAGTATTTATTCATGTAAACACACCAAAGTGCATGTTCTAGACTTGAATGGAAAGCTATTTTTCATTATATGTAAGGTATATCTGTCAACTCATCTGAATAAACGTTGTATGTCAATGCCGCCAGTGTGCATGTAGTGAAGTTTTTGATTCTTTTGGTTAAATACACATAATTAATCACACTTATAGTGAGTATTTTTTGTTATATATATATGGTTTCTACATATTTTTAGCAGCTTTGGCTTGATTGTTCTACACTGAAAGTAACATATTTGGACTTACTTGAGCTATGATATCATTCCTTGGATAAATAACATGCTGAGTAGGTGTTGTGGTGTAACTTTACCCCCACTAATGGTGCATAAAGCACGTATATAAAGGTAATTACGGCTTTTATGACACTTAATACACACTCCCAGTACTTGTAATCTGTCCCTGATGAAGTCAATATGCTTGGTTTAATAAAATAGCTTTGTTTAAAACATTGCATCTTGCAAATATTAATCACACTTATAGTGTATACATACATAACATAATTGGACTTACTTGAGCTATGATATCATTCCTTGGATAAATAAAATTTTGAGTAGGTGTTGTGGGGCAACTTTACTCCCACTTAAGATGCATAAAGCACACACAACACGGATATAGAGGTAAATATACATGGTTTAATTAAATAGCTTTGTTTAAAACATTGCATCTATTACTGGATTTACATTTTTATAGTCCTAATTTTATTGTCAATAAATATCCATGTAATTCTTGCAAAATATAAAAAAAATAATGTTTAATTGGTGTTTAATTATTATTATTATATAGAATAATTATCATCGTCTCTGGTTAGCTGGCCTTACAGCTGCAAAACGACTAATAGCTTGCAGATGGAAAGCTCCACATTCTGTCAATATACAAAGATGGCTTCTTGACTTCTTAGATATAGCAGGTATGGAACACTGGGCTGCAAACATGCATTTGGCAAAAAGAGAAAATATATCACATTGGAAACAAGCAATCACTACAATTAAATCCTTCATATAATTGTACACCCTATCCCAAAGGTCTAGGGTGGGTGGGATGGGAGGGAACCAAAAGGGAGGTATTTGGAGGTGGGGGGAGGGGGGCGCAGAAGTTTTTATTTAAATGACTTTTTGTTGTTGTTTGTTGTTATTTTCCTTCTTCCTGTTTGTTTGTTTGTTTGTTTTTGTTATTTTTTTCATTTTCTTTTTTCTGTAGCTGCTTGCCAATTCTGTATTGATTAGTACATGGACATTTGTGATTATATATATATATATATATTTTTTACTCTATTGTTGACCTATCAATTTGTAACCCCACCCTATATCATTTTGCTTAAATACCAATAAAAAATTGATCACAAAAAAAAGAATAATTATCAGACTATTTGAATTATACAATAATGCACACCTTATACAAAGAGTATATATGTGGTGCTTAAGATGGTTCACTCCAGGACAACCCACCTTCTCCTTCAAAATATGTGCGTCATCGTGCGTCACACTGAAACCTCTCTTTTCATTGGTTCAAGGAGACCCATGTGACCCCCTCTGCCATTTGACGGTGTTGAGACTGCGCAGTATCACCATGGGGAGTTCACGTTAACGGACTGACAGTCGAACCCAGATTAATGTTTTATATTTTGTCAATTCCTCGGTATTCTATGCACTATAATCCGCATTTTTAGTTAGTTTTTGTGGGAGAACATGCGGCGGAGTAAGGCTGAAGTGGACCGCTACGTTTCGTCGGTGCAGAGTTCATCTCCTTCTCTCAAAGAGGTAAGTTGAGCTACCGTTAGCATACTAACTGCTAACTATCATCATGTCTGACCAGCGTGTGTTCTCTTAACACTCTTAATAATGTGTCAGTCAAACAGGCCGGTTACGAGGAAACAACCGGCGTCGAGTGAGCACTAGTTGTACTTAATGTTGTACTTTAATTAGTTAATTAAGATGAGGTTTAATCGGTTGGCTTTACTGTTTTAACGGTTGTTAACTGTCCGTTGGGCTAGCAGCGCGAGCGTCCAGCTAACTAACCGGCGAGATGTGACGCGTCCTCGTGACGTCACATTAGCAACCTCCATACACACATGCTGGCGCGCAAAAGCTAGCATGTTAGCTAATGCTAGTTAGCCACCACTCTCACAACTACTTTGACTACTTGTATAAGCTTAATACTACTTTTACACACTTGGAACAACATTAATTTAACCAGCATGTGACGTTAACACGTGTAACTGCTATACTAGTTTAGCTGCACACCAAAAAAAACCTGTTCAGAAAACTTTACAATATAGCTTAACTTGCTGACTAGATTATCTGTAAACAGAAAGTTGCTGGACTGGAGCATCGCTAACTTAAAGTTCAGCTCTAAAAGTTTAATTCTGAATCTTTTAAGATCATAACATATCATATATCATAGATATCAAGTTTAGGTTTATTTGACATTGTGGGACATCAAGGGTAATGAATCACACTTAAACTACACGAATGACAAAGTCAAGAAATCACAGTATTTCCTTTGTGGTTCTTGATGTTAAGATAGCAAAGTTGCAGAAGTTCAAGTAACTGATCGATATCATACTACTAACATAATAAATACCTATATTTTTCTGCACTTATCGCTACAATCTTATACTTAAAACACTTGCACCCTATCTGCACCTATCTGCAACCACCTCTCCTAACCACTGGTGAACTTAAAACTGTACCTCTGTATCTGCGCTTTGCTGCTTTGACACCTGAATTTCCCCCCGGGAATTAATAAAGGTTCATCTTATCTTATCTTATCTTATTGTCATCAATAAAATCACATCAAAGTCGAATAACTAAATGATAAAAATGACATTAAATGATGAGAAGCTCATGCTTCAAAGTTTCTTAGTTATATGCAATTATTAGTTGTTTGTTTGTTTTTAAATTGGGTACTTGATTATTATTGAATATGTGAATATAACTTATTACAGTTCCTAGCACCACATAATCTAAAGTATCAAGTACCTATGTAGATATTAAACCTCAGCAAGCACAAGTCAACAACACTAGCTCTAGTCTGCTGGGCAAGGAAGGGCAGCAGTAAATCACAAGTGGAAATAATCACATAACTGTTGGCTGATATATGTTGTTCACTTTTACCATATCAGGACATTTATATCCAGGATAAATACTTCCCAATAAGACTAATAATGTTATCTTTGTGTCTGCTAGCTAACCTAACGAGCAAGATAAATATGGTTAAAATTACTCAAATCACTGTTGGGTCACTGATATTCATTTCAATGTTTTCTTTCCACAGAAGCCAATCAAAGGGTTTTTATTCGCTAAATTGTACTTTGAAGCAAAGGAATATGAACTTGCAAAAAGGTAAGCCTCCCCGTTGTTGACTGAATGTGTTATTGCTTCTCAAGACGTCTTCATTATATTGTCAGTAATCTTGCATTTTTCATGCTCTTCCTAGACATGTATCAGAGTATCTCAAAGTCCAGGAGAGGGATCCGAAAGCACACAAATTCCTTGGACAGCTCTTCGAGAGAGAGGGAGACATCAGCAAGGCAGTAGGATGTTACAAGGTAGGAGGAACATGTCACCGGGGGAAAAAGTGCAAAGCCTTTCTTCCACAAACCCTGCATTTGACGTTATTAATTGCAGGGTTGGTGGTTCAAATTCTGGCTCCTCCTGTTCACATGTGTAAAGGGTCATTGAGCAAGTTAGATGGCCTGTTATTGTTTGTGTGCGTGGATGGATGAGAGGTGTTGCGGTTAAAAAGTGCTATGTGTCATGAACTGGCTCATGTACAGTCCATCTTAATACTGATCAGATCAGGATGGGGATGCCCAGTACTTAAGGCCAAGACTTAATTACGGTTTCCCTACACTTGAATTTACTACATTTATCATACAGTGTGCAACTGCAATCTGTAAGTAGTCATACACTTTGGATTTAGAACGAGACAAAGTGCCAACAATAAGCTTAAGAGTAATAAATAATTGCCAAAAATTGTCATGAAATGTTAAATTCATTCATAAAGTTACACTAATTCAGATGGGTTTAATTAAACATGGGAATGAGTGCATCTGGTGAGCCACATAGTTAATGAGGCTTCTCGTTAACTACTAGATGGGATTTTGTCAAATGAAAAAATTACACCAGGTGGTTCATAATAGTCAGCTCATACCCCATCCTTTAAGTGCACTCTATATTTAGAATATTTTCTGATGGTGAACTGAGCTGAACTGAAAGTGAAACTTATCTGTAAACTTGTAAACCGGGTCTGGCTGCTTTGCAGACAGCATAGATAAGTTTCAGTTCAGCTCCCTGTCGGAAAGGGCTGTCTGACGGCAAGATAAAGCAGTGAAATTATACTAAATATAGAGTACACTTAAACATTTTTTTTTTTTTTTTTTTTTTTTAAGAAGAGCCTTTCTTTTAGGTGGATAAAAAATGTTTTTGTTGCCGGCCCTCGTCCACAGCAGTACATTGCTTTGCACACTTATCGGTAATCCTGTCTGTTTCTCAGAACTGGGGGTGTCTGCTGTAGGTAATACACTGGCTATGGATAAGTTCTGCATACAAGCCCACTTCTAAACATTCAAACTATCCCTTTAACTTCGAGGCAGCCAACCCTACAGTGTGGATAGAAATCTGTAACTGTCATTACACCTCATTTGTTGCAGATGCTGCAGCATCTGACTCTCATAACATCCTTATTCCTAATCTTTCAGTTTCTTTTTTCTTTTTTGAGTCTACAGACTCTCCTATTAGGACTGTGAGTCAGCATAAATGTGGCCCTATCTATCAGGGTAGCCAAAAAATATTTCAGTATTGCTATTACACCCCATAAAAAATGCACATAGCTGAAGAAATTCAATGTCAGCAATGTACTAATATGCAGAGATCCATGTGAAAATACATGGTGTCAATTATGTGAAATGTGAAAGTTGCAAACATAAATTTGGTTTGAGATGCATTAGTTAATCCAGCAATGTGAGCATTTAATGCCCCTTAATTCCCTCAAACCCACCAGCAGTGACAGTTTTTGATAGTCCCGTCCATACCTGCATTACCATATTATCATAATATGAATGCTATGCTGCATGCATACTTTCAGAAGTGATGCTTAATGTAATGATGTTGGTTCCAGTCGATTGGCTAACAAACTCTCAGTCTCAATTCAGTTTTATTCAGCCCAAAATCACAAATTTGCTTTGGGGGGATTTATAGTCTGCACAATGTAAGCAACCCTCTCGCCTTTGACTCTCAAGTCATCATGTTTACTTAATAACCTCATTCTGTGGTGTAATAAAAATAGCCATCCTACTGGTCTTTATTTGTTTTTGGAACATTATTGCCCTCTGGCTAGATCACATGTTTACAGCAGGATTTTCATAGTAAACTGAAACTAAATTGAAAATAAGCAGTGAAAAATCTTGTTAGTAAACTGAAACTAAATAAAAGCTATATCCTTCAATAAAAACTAAACTGAAACTGAACTATATTGCCTGGTTAAAAAAAATGAATAAATTAAAAATGAATGTAAATTCATGTCAGTTTTAGTTTTTTAGCTATAATATATCACAACTGGAAAAAAAGGAGATGGCGTGAATTTCTGTCAATTCTCGTGACATTGAATGACAAAAAACAGTGAGAACAGACTTGACCTTCCAGGTTTAAATAATCGCAATTAGGTATTATTTTGTTTATTATTGTGCAGCCGTAGCGTGAAGATTAAACATTGTGGCCATTCCACACAGTTCTCCTACATGTAATTTGTATTTTGAGACAACCTGTCCCTAATATAAACAAAGAAAAACTACTGTAAAACTAAATATATAAAAAATAAAACCAAACCTTTCTGAAAAATTGAAACTAAACTAAAACTAAAATGAAATCGAAAAGTCCAAACTAAAATAAAATAAAAACTAATTGAAAATTCAAAACTATTGTGTGTATGCAGCGGTCAGTGGACCTGAACCCAGCCCAGAGGGACCTGGTGCTGAAGGTGGCAGAGCTACTGGTCAGTAAGCAGGAATGTGACAGCAGAGCAGAGTTTTGGGTGGAGAAAGCTGACAAGCTGCTGCCCGGTAACCCTGCAGTCTTCAACCTGAAGGTGAGGCTTCTTTCATCTCCAACAAGATTCACTGCATCAGTAAACTGCTGAAGTCATCTTATGCCATTTCTGTAACTTATATTCAACTAATGTCTATGCAGGAGCGTTTGTTGAGTCGTCAGGGTCAGCCGGGTTGGAACCGGTTGTTCGACCTCCTCCAGGCCGAGCTGGCGGCGAGGCCAGGTGACTCTCATGTGAACGTGAAGCTGGTTCAGCTGTTCTGTCAGGACGGACGGCTGGATGAAGCCGTGAAACATTGCCTGGCTGCTGAGAAAAGGGGCATGCTGAGCCACAGCCTGGACTGGTACACTGTGGTGGTGCGCACACTGCAGGTCAGCACAGTATATTTGATAAGTGTGCATTTTTTAAAGCTTCTATAGTGCTCTGTTGTATTTTTAATATCTTTAAATCTAACTTGTTTAACTTCAAAATAATATTAAAACAATGGATGGTCTTTGTTGCAGGAGTATCTAGACCAGCCCAGCGTCTCCAGTAATGAGAAGATGTGCCGTCGTCTCCAGAGAGAGCTGCTATTGGCCCACTGCAGCCTGCTGAGAATCACACTGTCTGAGAGCAGCATGCAGCCCAGCCTTGATGCACTCACAGGGTAGGTCATGTTGAGGTCCTATGGACATTTTGTAGCCATCATAATTCGCTGCTGCAGAATGAATATAGGGGAAACACTGAAACTGCTGTGTATTAAAACTGTGTTTGTGTGTGTGTAGTTTTGACCAAGCTATGCAGACGCTGAGCAGCATTGCTGGCCGCCACACAGACGATCTGTGTGAGGTGTTTGTGGAGATGAGAGGTCACCTCTACCTGCACGCTGCCACGCTGCTGTTGAAGCTGGCTCAGGATCACCAACAGACCTGGAGGGCTATCATTGACCTGGCTGCACTCTGCTACCTGCTGGCATACCAGGTACTGACTCACCAACCAGCCTGTCAGGAATGAGGCTCGCCTGTTACCAGACGTTAACAAAGCTTTTGGTTAATGCTGATTCTCTTTAAGATGTGTGATTATCTTGTAGTTTTATGTAAATTTAACCATATATTTACAAGATGCTGATGTGATACCTTGTTTTTTTAAAGACAAGAAATATGAATAAGTCTTCTACAAAAGCAGGTGTTGCAAAAGGAGAAATTTATTTAACAACGGTTAATAAGCACGTGATGACAGCAGTGTTACCGGTTACACTAGATATTTTACAAGAAAAGATGACGCTCAATATATGTAGAGTGCTTACTTTGGATCTTTAACGTTGGATGGCGGTGTGTCTGGCCTCTCCAGTCGAGCTTTTGCTGCAGGGAAGCAGGTTTCCACCTGGCGCCGCTGTGCCATGCACACCGGCTGTTCACGCTCCATCCTCTGCACGGCTTCATACAAAAAGTTTAGAGATTACCTCATTGAAGTTATGGTTCCCTATTAGCAATGGGTTTAAATCCCAAATATTGCCAAATAGGTGCTTTTCCTTTTCACTTTGACACCAAATCCTCAACCATCGTCTTGTCTGTCAACTGTCTCTCTCGTCTCATGACAAGTGTGTGAAATCTGACTCCTGCTACTCTGAGCTGAGACTCCGTACGGAGCAGACACTTTCATTTTATAATTGTAGCGTCCATCGTCCGACTATGTATTGATATAATGCTTAGTATTTTACAAATTAGTCTTTTTTATTTGATGAACGTGAACGCTGACAAGTGGCTGTGGGGCCGCAGGGGTGATGTAATCGGTGTATGCCTGAATACTGTGTAACACCGACTACCGCGGCGAGCATATCACAAACCTACTCAGGATCTATCAATGCTGTGGCCTGAAGATGAATAATAAAAGCTGTCCTTTTAAAACGCTTGACAGCTGGAGATGTTATGTTGTCTTTGTTCTTTAAGTTTCCTTTTACACACTTTTTGTTACAGTTTGTTTTGTTTGTCCTTCCACCAGGTCCCCAGACCAAAGGCTAAAGTGACCAAAAGAGATCAGTCGGCCCCACAGCTTCTGGAGCTGCTGGCCAACGACCGACAGAGTCAGGCAGGCCACATGTTGCTAAATCTGAGCACCGATTCCTCTACCTTGATCAGAGAGGTATGTCCATGTGTTCTGTTTCAGTTTAGTTAACGGTTATAGCTTTTTTTTAAGATGGAATGAAAGGAACATCACTGAAGAGTAATGTAATACATCGATTTGATTAATTTAAGTAAGTTGCATGTGTAAAATATGACTTGTGGAACTGAGATTTTACGCAAGACGACTCTGTCACAGCCATGACAAATGCACTATTTCTTTGTCTTTACAGTCTAACACTAACATTACTAATTTCTGCATCTTATCAGACACAGACGGCACTGATAACCTGATTTCATTTATACGTTTAGAAACAGACATAATTTGATGTTTTCTCTGCGTAGGTGGTGGAGGCGTTTGGGAACCGTAGTGGTCAGGACTCTCTGTTTGAACTCCTGTTTGGAACACAGGCCTCCACTGGATCTTCCTTTATTGCCAATGATGACATTCGTTCCATTAACACCACGGGTCCAGAGCTCTCGCAACTCGCCAAATGGGACGCTGGTAGGAAACCAATAATCTGCCTGAAGATCTCTTCAGTTTTGTTTTGTTTGTTGTTGTTTTTTCAATTCAGTTCCACATTTATTTTTAACAGCTGCAGTTAGTTATGCATTTACTTGTTTTTAGTCCTTCTGTATAAATTTCATTGGCAATTAAATGTGTAATTCCACAATGTAAATACGTTTTAGACATCTAAACTAAACTAAGTGTACATTAAGTTTCAAATTGTCACTTCCTAACCAATTCATTGCCATTTAGTTAAAGCCAATATATATTATGTCTTTCTAAAAGGTGTTGTGGGCTACAGAATGTAATGACTTAGAAAGATCAACTAAAAGTGCAGTACAGTACTGTTTACTCTGACGAGCTAGCAATATGTGTAAATAACACAGAAGTCATTAGCACCAACAGATTTTTCTGCATACAAACAGCTGTTTTGACTTTTTATGTGCTCCTACACTGTAATAACTTTGATGCCTCTTCTGTAGGCTCCATCCTGCTGCATGCTGGTGACCTGCAACATCTAAGCTGGTTAGGGCTCCAGTGGACCCTCCTAGCCCAAAGACCAGCCCTGCAGGACTGGCTACAGCAGCTCTTCCCTAGACTTACTCTGGAAACCTCCAAACTGGACACCAACGCACCAGAGTCCATCTGCCTGCTCGACCTGGAGGTAGGTGGAACCATGTGGGCAGAAGATGAAGCTGTGCAGGAGAAGTTTACAGATAGTTTTTCACTCATCTCCAATATTCAGCACATCCCCAGAGTGTTAAAACATGTATGAAAGAAGATTTAATGATGCATTTAAAGGTGTGAAATAAGAGGAAAATTTATTTATACCGTTAAAATACACAACAATGTAGTAGTAGTAGTAGTAGTAGTAGTAGTAGTATAGTAAGATTTTTTGTCCCTGTTTCACGTATTTAATGCCATAGAGCATAGAATTTTCAAGTAGTTTCAACATACCTGCAGCTATATAGGGATCAAACAATACATTTTTGGTAATGACAACTTCTTTTGTGGAAGGAATCCATGGTATACCTGTATGATTGATGCACTTCTTTTCTTTCTTCCTCAATCTCTCTAAGATGTATTATTATTGCATTTTATTGTATGCTGTTTCGTGTAAACTGTATTGAGACTTTACTTACAAATGTTTATGCATAACTATCTAAACTGTATACATAAATGCAATAGCTCAAATGCCCCAGAAACAAACCCAGTACTTTCTGATAAATTGCACTTTTGCTTCTGCAATTGACCATTTCTACCAAACTGTAAAACTCTCTGTCTCTTGTCTGGTTTTCTCCATCCAGGTGTTTTTATACGGTGTGGTGTTCTGTAGCCACTGTCAGCTCCAGGAGACGGCGAAGATAAGCAGCGGCATGAACCAGCAGCAACAGCAGCTCTTCGAGCCTCGCTGCCTCCCCCTTCCCCTCCTTCGCCTCCTGACCACTGACAGACAGAGGGAGTGGTGGGACGCCATCTACAGCCTCATTAACAAACGAGCAGCGTGAGTAAAACTAGGGTTGTCCGTTGTCATGTTTCTCATAGACCCTAATCAAAGTTATTGGTGGATAATTTTGTCTCAACAGTTTCCCAAAAAGACTCTCCTGTCAGTATGCCAGTAACAGTTTGAAATCTCTGGGGAATCATAGAACGCAAGAATTAACTCTTCTACAGTTTCCAAACTTGTTGACAACAGGATTAAACTAACATTGAACCTATTTGCACCAATATCAATGTTAAGGCACAAACATGATATTTTCACAAGAGCAGTTGGGTGCCTTCAAATCTGCCTGCTTCACTTACTTTTTGTCTTCACTTCATTACAATAAGTGACACAAACAGGCCAAACAAAGCACTTGCTCATTTAGTGTACATATTTTATGTGTCCTAGTATTCAGTGTTTTTGTTGTGTGTCTGCTTGTAGTCCTGGCATGTCAGCCAAACTGCGGATGATTGTGCAGCATGGACTGAGCACTCTGAGGGCCGGAGAGAAACATGGGCTCCAACCAGCGCTGGCCATCAACTGGGCACAGTTTCTCAGCCAAACGGTACTTACATACATACACAGCCACATACACACACAGATTCCACAAACTCTGCAAGAAGCCAGCTGGACAAAAGAAAGTAAAGAATGAGTTTCCAGTGTCTGGGTCTAGACCTCAGATGGGGTTGCTGGATTAGCAGATGGAGTTGCAGGAGATTTCCAATACTGATATAGTTGCTTGACTGTACTTTTTGCAGTATGCCAAACTCAAATTCACTCAAAACATTGTACTTGCTAACTAAAATTGTAATTAAGTTAAAGTACACAAATTCTTGCTTTGCCTTTATGCAGTGTCAGAGCTACTGCACAATGCTTTGATAATCCTATGTTATTAGGTTATGTGCAACAGGATGAAAGCAACGTACTATAAAACTGTCGCAAAGTACAACACGGTTTGGAGATGGACAGCTGTATGTGCTGCATGAACATCCGTATGAATATATCAATATGATGAACTTCCTCTGTTTAAAACATTACTAAGGGCGCTTTCACAAGCCAACATTTAGTCTGTTTTAATCAAACTCTGGTGCGATTCGTTTGTGAACGCAGTAATCGTACTCTGGTGCAAACTAAAACAAACGGACGGTTTCCAAGCGAAGCAAATTGCAGACTGCCTTTTGAGGGCATTTGTTGAGATGGACACAGATAAAAGACAGGTTACCATGAGTGGGTTGTTTGGTTGAAATCTGGGGCTGAAGAGAGCATACAGAATACGCTAAATAAAGTCTGCAACAATAGTGACGTTTATGTCATTGGAGATAAACTGAAGGAGAAGGGATTCACGCGCACAGTAGATCAGTGCCGAGTCAAAGTGAAAACACTTCGACGGCATCAAAGTCTGCGATTCCCTGCATAGAAGTGGCAGCTCTCCGGACGAAAAAGATGAATTCGCTCCTTTGTACAAGCCCATAAGCAAATTTTTATTTTTTTTATTTGGTCTGCTTTAATTTGTCCACTGTGAAACTGAACCAGACTAATTAGAAAAGGAACCAAACGTATCAATTTCACTCCGATTCGGACTAGCCAAACGAATACATGGCTTGTTAAAGCGCCCTAAGATATGTCAGCTAGAAAGGAGTCCAGATCAGTTGTGGGTGGCAGCCGTGCACACACAGACCAGAGAAACTGCTCTTGAATACCTCAGTACCTTGCCAGATAACTGCACAGACACACATGCCTTTCCACCTGCTCCTTTCTGTCACTTACCCTACAACTGTTAAATGTGATCAAGATGAAGCTGTCCAAACAGCCACTTGTGCTGCTTCTCTGACTGTGAGTCCATTTGTTTCATGGTAACAACTGGAGAAACTACTTGTGTCAAAAGTGCATGAAGTGTTTGTCTTACTTTGTTAATGTTGTCTTGCCTGCATTAAGCTAATGTGGCAGGCTCACCTTCTCTCCTTGATGCTCAGCAACTTTTTATGTTTAATAACCCAGGGTGATGGCATGAACTCGTACTACGACCAGAAAGAGTACATCAGCCGCAGCGTCCACTACTGGAAAGTTGTACTTCCGCTGTTGGAAAAGGTCAAAAACAGACGCAGCATACCAGAACCACTCGACCCCCTCTTCATACACTTTCGCTCCAAAGATATTCAGGTTAATACTATTGACATGTTTTTCTTTTATTATATGAAAGTTTGGATAGAAGTGGTAATGGGTGGATGCTCCTTGTGTACTGAGGCAGTGAAGTCTTGAATCTAAAGTTGTTGAAGCTTTTGCTCTGCCTGGAAATAAACATCATCTTTTAACTTACCTCTTATAAACTATTTTTTATGTTAGCCTTTTGTGTTTTTATGAATAATAATGATGTGCTTTAACTAACATTGTTTACACATTGTGGTGTATTGCTTTTATTAATCGCTTTTATTAGTTTATAATTTATAACTATGATGTAAGAACCTAATAAATAGTTGTTAGATGGTCACAGATTTACAGGTTTTTGACATTTATAATCAGTAATTGGTTCTGTAGATGGTTATTAGGTAGAGTATGGTCAATCTTAGGGTTTGGGATTTGATTTCCACTGAGGCCACCACAGTAAATATATGCATCAATGATACCAATAGGTGTTTAGAATGAAGAATTTCCCAACTGGCTTACAAATTGGATCTGTGCATGTCTGTGTTCCTTTTCAGATTTCTTCTGTGAAGGGCCATGAAGAGGAAGCCAAGATAGCATATTCGGTTATCCTTGACATTGAAGGAAAAACAGAGGAGGCCATTGCTACCTTGGAAACCATCAATAACATATCATCCATCTGGCATTTGGCACAGGTAAGTCATACATTCCTCTTTCACCATCTTCTTCAGAATATATAACAAATATTTCTCTAGTTTAGGCTTAATTAGCATGCATTTACCATGGGTCTTTGGAGCTTATCAGTTAAGTAACGCAAGACAAAAGTAGGTGCAAACTCAAAGGTATTCATTGTCCGTACTACAAAAGGCACTCAACCACCTCTGCTCTGTCTGACAATAGTGTTTGTTTGTTTTTTCACTGCATCTTCCAATGTTTGCTGCCTTAGTAAAGACATCATCTGCGATGCTATCTGGAACAACTCCCTTACAAAAAAAATCTATAAATTCCTCAAAAGTCACCTGGATCAGCCAGCCAATATGTGATATCTGATTGGTTCATCCCATGCTAGTGCTTCTGACACCTGCACATGCATTTGCTGTTTGTTTTCTATAATGTGCTGGGTTTCTTTGGCAGATCTACCAGCGGCTATCAGAGGAGGCCAGCAACGGGGTTGAGGAGACCCAAGACAGGTGCATCACTTTTCTGAGAAAGTTTAGGACCTACCTGTCCAAGATCTACAATGCTAATGCAGATGACATTGAGAGGGTAAGTCCTGTTTGTTTTTACTTATTACAATTTGAACAACTCTGCAGCTGTGTAAACATTTGTTACACTTGTGTCTCAGCTACCTGTCTCCATGGAGGAAGTTGTGGACCTCCTGAATGATGTGAACCAGCAGCTGGGCGAGAGTGTGGAGGCTATGGATGGAGAGGAGGAGAAGGAGGAAGAGGGTCGAAGAGGACCAGCCCACTCCAGCCCTGCTCATCCCATAGAAACCTCTACCACCATATCCCACATAAAGTTTTCCACTCCCTCTCCCAACAAGAGCATCATCTCTCCTTCCAAAAGACACCTGGTAGGTTGACTAGGTTCAGGTTCTCATTCAGAGGACCATCAGAGATTTTATTGCAGAGATATTGATTCACAACACAAATAAGTAACTTTTCATAATTTCTTTCCCCGTTGTTCAGATTTCTCCCAAGACACCGCCTCATTGGGTGGAGGACCAGAAAAGTCTCCTCCAGATGCTGTGTCAGCAAGTTGAAGCCCTCAAGGTCAGTATAAGAGATTAAACATCTTTTTTTTTATACAACAGAATTTCACATTGATTCCTCTTAGAAGGAATAAATTAGTGAGTGAGACCAAAACATCCAAACTATCCCTTTAAACATTGAAGTGGGGTAGTATGAGGTATTTATCCATAGACAGTGTATTTCCTACAGTAGATGGCAGTCGCCACGCCCTGATGTCAAAAGAAAGATGTCAAATTGAGTCACTTCTCATTAAGCTCCTTGTTTTGCAGAATGAGGTTCATGACCTGAGACACAACTCTTCAGGAAACGCAGGCTCCCCTCATCACAAGATGTATGGGGAGAGCTACGGGGCTGAGGGCCTACAGGAGCCCTTTACCCCGGTCCAGTCCTACCATGGAGCCCCACTAACAGGTCAGCACACTACATAGAACCAAAGCATGTCTAAATTTATAGTTCCATACTTTTATCTAGAAATAGTTTGTAAAATTAACAAAATCTTTATATATTTCTCTGTTTATTTAAGTTGCCACCACAGCCCCCTCTGTGTACTACAACCAGTCTCCAGCTTATAACTCTCAGTATCTCCTGCGCACAGCAGCAAATGTAACCCCCACTAAGGTAATTATCACTGTTTACCACTATTTCACAGTAATAAACTTGTTCAGAGTATATTGAATGATATTTGATTGTTTTTTTTTTCTCTTTACACAGGGCCCAATGTATAGTATGAACCGTATGCCACCTCAGCAGCATATGTATACCTACCAGCAGCCCACTCATACTCCTCCATTGCAGACAGCCCCAGCCTGCATTTACCCTCCTCAAGAACAGGTCTTTGGTACCCCTCTTCGGTTTGAATCACCAGCCACAAACCTTCTTTCCCCATATAGTGAAGAATACTATGGGCAGAGTGTAACCCAACAAACCACTAACCCTCCCCTACCTGAACCTGGCTACTTCACCAAGCCATCTGTAGTCCCTGTTCAGCCACCAAAGAGCATTGAGGGGAAGCCTATGGACTTTGGGAAGCTCTCCTTCAGCCAGCAAGCACCTGCTGAAGTCCCCAAAGTGCCTAGTTTTGGAGCAGGGATTGTTTCCCAGTCAACGCCGTCAGCTGCTTTTAAATTCAACTCCAACTTTAAATCGAACGATGGAGATTTCACTTTCCCACCTTCCCAGGCCAAGCACAGTGAAAGTCTGCTTGGTCTTCTTACGTCAGACATTCCTACTAAAATAGATACTGTCCCAGAGAAGCCTCCAGGCCAGGAGCAGCCCCCCAGCCAAACGGGCATCTTCACCTTTGGTAATAAAAGTGTTACTGGCTTCTCCTTTACTGATTCTACGCCTAGCACCGGCACTGGAAGTCTTTTTGGAAAGGCGGATCAGCCGTTCGCATTTGGGAATGTCACCAAGCCAGTGTTTGGGGTTGCCACACCTGCAGCAGAAGAGGAAAGAGCAGCGGAGAGTGACAATGACAGCACTCATGTTGAGGAGGATGAAGATGGTCCTCACTTTGAACCCATTGTACCCCTCCCTGATAAAGTAGATGTGAAAACAGGTGAGGAGGAGGAAGAGGAAATGTTTTGCAACAGGGCAAAGCTGTATCGATTTGACACAGACACAAAAGAGTGGAAGGAGCGGGGAATTGGCAATGTTAAAATCCTAAAACACAGCGCTAAAGGGAAGGTCCGCCTCTTAATGAGAAGGGAACAGGTCCTTAAGATCTGTGCAAACCATTACATCAATACCGATATGCTACTGAAACCGAATGCTGGCTCTGACAAATCCTGGGTCTGGAATGCCATTGATTATGCAGATGAAGAGCCTAAGACCGAACAGCTGGCCATCCGCTTCAAAACAGCAGATGAGGCATCACTTTTCAAAGCTAGGTTTGAGGAAGCCCAGAAAATTGTGCTCAAATCATCAGAAAAGCATGATCAACAGGAGAAGAAAAAGGAAAGCATAAAACCTTCTGATTCACTGGCAGCCCAGTTCGGGCTTAAAGAAGGAGAATGGGACTGCACTGTGTGTTGTGTAAGAAATAAACCCACAGATATGAGGTGTGCCGCTTGTCAAACTGCCAATCCCAATTCATCATCCAAGACAGACATTCAGGCTGCTGGTGAAACCAAACCCGGTCCCTTTACTTTCAAATTTGGGACTGATTCATCAAAACCCAGTAGTTCTGGCTCTACTTTTACTGGATTTGGTGCTTTTGGGGCGTCTATACCCTCCTCATTTACATTTGGCACCAGCACCTTAAAACCTGCTGACACAGTAACCAGTGCGTTTGGTTCTGGCTCGTTTGGTTCTGGCTTTGGGGCTCAGTTTGGCAAGAAGCCAGGGCAGTGGGACTGTGATGTATGTGAAGTAAGAAATGAGGCTTCTGAAAACAGTTGTGTTTCGTGTAAAGCTCTTAAAGCCTCACCTAAAACAACTGTGACAGCACAAACAACACCAGCTGCAGATGCACCCTCTATATCTGTTGTTGGGTTTGGTGCCCAGTTTAGCAAGAAGCCCGGGCAGTGGGATTGTGATGTATGCGAAGTAAGAAATGAGGGTTCTGCTAACAACTGTGTCGCCTGTCAAACCCCCAACCCTGCTGCTAAATCAACAGTGGGGGTTCCAGTAGTGTCAAATCTGCCAGTAGTGTCAGGATTTGGGGCTGATTTGGAAACAAAGGATAGGCAATGGGACTGCAATAACTGCCTGGTCAGAAATGATGCCTCAGCTGCTGAATGTGTTTCCTGCAATTCCCCAAATCCTACTCCCTCTTTAGCAGCAATGTTTGCCATGAAGGATGGGGAATGGGATTGTGACGCTTGTCTGGTGAGAAACGATGCCTCTGCCAATAAGTGCGTGGCCTGTCAGACACCAAATCCCGACACTAAAAGCACAATCAGCACTGCTCCCTCGGCCTCCACGTTCAGCTTTACATTTGGAAGCAAAAGTTCATCAAGCCAGCCTGCTGGAACTGGATTTACAATTCCTTTTGAAACTGGCAGCACTTTTCAGTTTGGTCAAAACAAAGAGAAAAGCTCAGCTGCTTCTTTTAAGTTTGAAGCTCCTCAGTCTGGAGCTAGTACCACAAGTGCTTCAGGCTTCTCTTTCTCAATGCCCGTTCCAGCTGGTGGCTTCAAGTTTGGCATTCAGGACTCCGCACAAGAAATTCCCTCAACTGATGATCAGCCGCCTCCATCAGGGTCAGCCTCCAGTTTCCTGAAAAGCATAGCTGACAAACACAAGGAGAAAGAAAATGTGTCTGCACCCTCAGAGGGCCAAACAGAGGAAGATCAAAACCCATTAATTTCTGGAAAAACCAGTACATTCAGTTTTGCAGACTTAGCAAACACTTCTGAGGGAGACTACCAGTTTGGACAGAGTGACCCCGATTTTAAAGGTTTCTCTGGCGCTGGTCAGCAGGTGTTCTCAACTCCCACCAAGACAGCTGCCACAAATGAGCTGGAAGACGACGACATGTATAAAACAGAGGATAATGACGATATCCAGTTTGAGCCAGTGGTCCAGATGCCTGATAGGGTGGACCTGGTGACGGGGGAGGAGGATGAACAGGTTCTTTACTCTCAGCGTCTCAAACTGTTCAGATTTGACTTGGATACCAGTCAGTGGAAAGAGCGTGGTGTAGGAATCCTTAAATTCCTGAAAAACAGCTCTAACGGCAGGCTAAGGGTGCTGATGAGAAGAGAGCAAGTTCTGAAGGTGTGCGCCAACCACTGGATCACCACCACCATGAACCTTAAGCCCCTGGCAGGCTCAGACAAAGCATGGATGTGGTTGGCCAATGACTTCTCTGATGGGGACGCTAAACTTGAACAGTTGGCTGCCAAGTTTAAAAGCCCAGAGCTTGCCGGGGAGTTTAAGGAGAAGTTTGAAGAGTGTCAGAGACTTCTCTTGGACATCCCCCTACAAACCCCCCACAAGCTTGTTGACACAGGCAGAACAGCACACCTCATTCAGAAAGCAGAGGAGATGAAGTCTGGTTTAAAAGACCTGAAATTCTTTTTGACAGACGTGAAAACAAAGATAAAAGATGACAACAACCAGGGAGACATTACAACATCCAGCAACGTTTCAAACCTTGTAATCAAGCCCCACGGGGAAACCACCGGCCCCACCTTGGAGTGGGATAACTACGACCTAAGAGAAGAGGCTTTAGATGATACTGCTGACTCATCAATCTATACTACTCCTGTATCCAGCAGCCCACTGAGAAAGAACCTTTTCCGCTTTGGAGAATCCACTGGTGGATTCAACTTCAGCTTTCAACCTGGCATCAGCCCCTCCAAGTCTCCTGCTAAGCTTAACCAGAGCAGAGCCTCAGTGGGTACTGACGACGAGCAGGATATAACCCAGGATGAGGAGAGGGATGGCCAGTACTTTGAACCTGTGGTCCCCTTGCCTGATCTGGTGAATACTTCTACAGGAGAGGAAAATGAGCAGGTGGTCTTCAGTCACAGGGCCAAACTGTATCGCTACAATAAGGAACTGGGTCAGTGGAAGGAGAGGGGTATCGGAGACCTCAAGTTCTTGCAGAATTATGACACCAAACGTGTGAGGTTGATAATGAGGAGAGACCAGGTACTCAAGATCTGTGCCAACCACAGGATCACAGCAGCCATGAAGCTGGAACCTATGAAGGGTGCAGAGAAGGCCTGGGTCTGGAGTGCCTTGGACTTTGCTGAAGTATTAGAGGGTAACATTGAGCAGTTGGCTGTGAGATTCAAGCTGCAGGAGACTGCAAATGCATTCAAACAGGTATTTGAAGAGGCCAAGGTTGCCCAAGAAACAGAGGAACTCATGACCCAAGTGACATCCAGGGTTGCCACACCTCAAGACAGTACACCTGCAGCATCTACACAGATTGCTACACCTGTGTGTGGGAAGGCAGCCATCGCTGTTCTGGAAGAGACCACAAAGGAACGTACAGAGCTTTCCCCCGACTGTCAGCCATGTGCAGCCGAGTCTCCAGGTCCAGTCAACCCCTCAAAGACAGTGGTGTCGCCCCCTAAGTTTGTCTTTGGCACTCATAGCCTTCAGAAGTTTTTTGGCTCTCCTAAATTTCACTCTGAGTCGGAGGAATCTGCATCCAGTTCGAAAGCCAAAGATTCTGGACCTCCTGAGAGGGCTTCTCCTGCATTCAAAATCCCAGAGAAAGGTAAGGAAAAAACTTGATATATGTGCAATATTTGTCTGATTTGTTTTTGAATGAATATCACGACTGTTTTTGTTCATTTATGTTTTACTCCATTGTCTTGTTTCATCTGCATCTCATTGCTCCATCACCTTCTTAGTTGACCCAGCCAAGACCCTTCTCAAAAAGTTCTATGACAGAAATTGAATTAAAGGGATAGTTTGGGTGTTTTGAAGTGGGATTGTATGAGGTACTTATCCATAGTCAGTGTATCATCTACAGTAGATGACGGTCGGCATGCTCCCAGTTTGGAGAAACAGAGAGGCGTAACAGCACAGGAGCAAAGCACTATCCGTTTAAGTGTACGCTATATTTAGAATATTTTCACCACTTTACCTTGGGTTGCTGCTGGTCTAGTACTCCCTTGATCAGTTAGCTTGTTTGTGCTATTGTGTGACTTTGGTGAATGCAAACTAACCAAAGTCAAACAGTAACACAAACAAACAAACCAACTGATCGAGGCAATGGTGGACAAGCAATTTCTGTGTTCTGCGAGGTAAAATTACTGTTGTTTTTCCAATGGAGCCTGGTTGCTTTGTCAGGAGCATAGATAACGGCTTCAATTCCCCGTCAGACACACAGACTGTATAGCTGTTTGACAGCAAGGTAAACCTTAATATAGTGTACACTTAAACTGATAAAGATTTTTTTAGGTGGGTAAAATACGTTTTGCTGCCGGCCCCTTCCACAGCAGTACGTTGCGTAGGTAATACACTGACAATGGATATGTACCTCATACAACCCCGCTTCAAAACACCTGAACTATCGCTTCAAAATCCCTGATTTTCCATTGATTAATTATGTTGTTTCATTATATTAAGATATTTTGTACCTTTTTAGTAAAACTGTATACAGTTAATTATCTACAGGAAGTTTAAGTGAACACACTGAAAATATGTTGCATAAAGAACACACACTCATATACACACATATCACATTTTCATTTGAACACTTTTGGCCGTGTTTTATGATTATGATACCAGCCTCACAATTAGTTTCTCTTCGCCCAACAACCCATCATCCTTTAGGGCTGGATTTTAGGCTTTTCAAAGATAACCCAATGGCTTTTTGGACCAGCACATCAACCACCCAATTTGAACCCCCAGGTACTCTAATCACTGCAGTGTGTGTTAACACTTCTCAGCTGTCACCTGGCTGGCCCTTATCACTAGACAGAAATAACCTGGATGCACGGAGTGGAAAAAAACATTGAAGCTAATGTGTTGCATGTCCAGTGTGTGGAGGTGCAGTTTTTATTGTACAAAGAATTTTAGTAATTATAACAATACTCAAGTAGCACCTATGTCACAAGATGTGTCTCACACAGGAGGGAGTGTAGCCCCATTTCCACCAAGAAGTTCCTGGTAATTTTAGTCCTGGGACTACTTGTCAAGGAACTAAAAGGTTCCTTCAGCCCATTGTTGTCTGCTTTCAATAGCAGTCTAAAGATTTACGAAGATTAGGCAAACCGCACCGCCACACCTCCGTCTCTTCTACCACTCGCCTTCTCAACTCACTCACAATCTCTGTCTTTTTTTAAAATGAGTCAGGAAGTCGATAGCAGAGAAATCCCCCTTTTCCTAAAATGGTCCTAAATTTATACTAGAATACCCCCTTGTTTTATGAATGAGACGGTACAGTTGAAGCAGCAGCGCTGTGTGTGTGTGTGTGTGTGTGTGTGTGTGTGTGTGTGTGTGTGTGTGTGTGTGTGTGTGTGTGTGTGTGTGTGTGTGTGTGTGTGTGTGTGTGTGTGTGTGTGTGTGTGTGTGTGTGTGTGTGTGTGTGTGTGTGTGTGTGTGTGTGTGTGTGTGTGTGTGTGTGTGTGTGTGTGTGTGTGTGTGTGTGTGTGTGTGTGTGTGTGTGTGTGTGTGTGTGTGTGTGTGTGTGTGTGTGTGTGTGTGTGTGTGTGTGTGTGTGTGTGTGTGTGTGTGTGTGTGACCAATCGGCAACGCTCGTCCCTGCAAACCCACACCCGAAATTTCCTGGTAAAAATGGCCCCAGAACTTAATTTAGACCCTGCTCCCTGCAGTCGAAATGCAATGAGTTCCTCAAAAGGTTCCTCGTTCAGGGGGAAAGTTTCTGCGGCTAAAACAGGGCTTATATCTACTAATTCATCTGGGTCATGGTGGAAATAGTGTGTAATGTTAAATAATTAATTCAAATGTGTTTAAAACTGTGGCTAAATTTAAATATATCTATTATCTTTAGAACAAAAAATTCCTCCGAGCCCTTTTATTATGGCTGAGTGGTAATTCAATATTACAATTTATCATCTTTTCATATAATTGTTTCATGATGAAAGTTTCATTTTGATATTGTGGTTCACAGTTCCCATGTCTTAATGAAATACAAAGTTGTTGTTTTTTACTCAAACCTGTTAGTTTGAGCTCTTAGATAGTAAGAAAGTAATTTTTGTCCTACTAAAAATGATAACTGTTGATTTTGTCTATACTGTATTTCTCCCGCCTACCAAAGAGCCAATGTCCAGTTATGTTTAGTTTCTTTCTACTTTTTTTCCATCCAATTCTTGATTCTGGATTGAAGGACAATCAGAAAATCTCATATTGTGCTTCAGGTCATAGGGGCTTAGAGGTTTTGCTATGATGTAAGGATGGGAAAAAAGTGTCATTGAGATTAAAAATCTCTTTTTCAAGAGTGACCTGGCCCAGAGGGCAGCACAAACATTGTTACAACAATAAACAATACAAATACAAAATACAAGCAGACACAAGCAAATACAGCTATCACACACTACTGGTGAATGAGCACAATATCCAGATAATATGCAATACAAGTTATAATACATAAAACGGGTTTAAAACGATTTCAGTGAGAAATTTTAGAGTGATCACATTGACCTAGAGTGCTATTTTCTCGATCCATTAACTTAAATCCTCCATAGTAATCAGCTCTGACAATTTCAGGTTCTTCTTTACATTATTCCACTGTAATAACTGTGGTAAAAATGTGGTAATGGTTAATGACCAGTTAGCATTTCATTACTCAATAGACAGAATCAAACAAGACATTTGTAAAGCAACAGGAGACACATCAGTAAAAGTGAATGTCTGTTGAAAGGTGAGCTGAGAAGATTCCTCGGAGCACGATCCCTCAGAGGAATGCTCTGTGCAACGTCACACATGCCATTTTTAGTGCAGGATGTGTAGCAACAGCATGAAATGCAATTCTAGTCTGGCTTCTGCCAGTGATGTGCACCTCAGCAAAGGCTAATTAGAGTGAAAGCTCAGGTATTTAATGCTACCATGTGTCATACAGTAAGTCTGTCAAATAAAATGAAAAACGGAGACATATGCATACAGAAATGTTCTCTTAATACAACTTGTCTTTGTAAATCAAATGCATGCTATTCATGTTTTGCTGTGCATGACTTTTTTGTGTGTGGATGTGGAACTAACACCCGTGTTTATAAAGGGAATAAAGCAGCTTAATGTCTGTTTTCTTCTAAGCAGTTCCTCTCAGGCTGACTGTGTTGCTCCACTTCTATTGTATCTGTCTGTCATAGGAACGCCTCAGGCAGAAGGAGGCGGTGCAGGGTCAGATGAGGACTCGGAGGTGGAGGTTGTGTATGTCAGGGAACCCACTGCTGAGCAGGCAGCTTTAGCCAGGAAACTCCTGCTGCCTCTCACCTTCTTCTGCTACCAGAATGAACCCGACTACACCAGCGACGATCAGACTGATGGTGAGACCAACAGTTAACAAACAACGATATAAAAGTGTGTGTTGTTGAAGTGAACATGGAGACCAAAAAGACTCCTATGACTCCATTTTTATTGTTGCTTCATTGCACAGATAGTATTGTCATTATTTAATTAATTTACCATCAGCTCATTTCATTAAAGCAAAATATGGCCACACGCATCCTCTGGGGCATTCACACCAAATGCAAAGTGAACTTTTTGCATGGCGTGATTACATACAAAGTCAATGCAAAGAGGCGAGTTTGTGGCAAGTGACGCTGTGTTGCGAAAGCCTATGAGCGTTGAGATTCTCATCCTGTTGTCACTGACGTCTTGATGTAGTTGAATCAGAAATGGAGGGGGAAAAAATATAGTAGCCGTCTGTAGGCATCCAGAGCTATGATAGTACATCATATTTCTACAAAGACCGGACGGAACTTGTGTATAAATGTATGTGTATAAACCACAGGCTGTCTATGGTATAAACAACAACGTCGCTGCGGTATTTATGCATAGATGACGTTATGTTGAGTGTTGATGGAGCAGCTGCAGTGTTGGCATAGCTTGGTATTGATCGATCCAAACTCCGTTGAGAAAACAAGCATTTTAAAAGTTGTTTGCTCGTTCTCTTGTGGACAGACCTGACAAAGCATGAATTCTGACTTTTTAAACATCTACATAATTTTGTAGTTATTTCTGCATCTTTTTGATCTGTTTATTGCAATTAAATCACAGCACAATCTGCCGCCGGATGATGTTGTGATCCCAGACACGGCGGCGTTTGGTTTTCCAGCATATCTGGGTCTTCCACAACATGTACAAAGCAGCAATAGTGGTTATTTCGGCCTTGTTGGTATCTACATGGATGTAAACCCCTCCTCCTCTCCGGCGCGTCTAGCGTGAGTGATCTCGGCGGTCAAACTCGTGCGAGTAACGCAAGGTGAAGATTCGCTTTGCATTTTGTGTGAACGCAGAATTAAAGGGTGAAAAAGCTCTGCAGTGCTTTTATCACTGTGCTGCTTTATTGAAGTCAGCGCACACTGCTTGCTGGCTGCATGATTACTGTATGTACATTCCATATAACCATCCTGAAAATTGAATATATGACAAATAAGTGTAAATAAAGAAGAGTTTTCATTCAAACACATTTTTGAAGTGGCAGAAAGCAACAAAAGGTCAGGATTATTTTCTCTTAGTCCATTTTGAGTTTGTTGCTGTTGTCTCTCACTATGGCAACAAAATGTGTCTGCTAATTTGGCCATCATGGGGCTGAAAATCTGAATGTTTCAATCAGAGAAGTAAACTAAGCAAACACAGAGCTGTCTTACGTTCTTGCTCACTGGTATTGTCCAAGGTCTGTGGGAGTGAAGTGGGACTTGATAGCAAAAAAAAGGTTATTTAAGAGAAATGTGTTTTGAATTTTCAGATGAGGACTTTGAGTCAGCAGTAAAGGCGTTGAATGGAAAGCTCTACCCCGATCCTCCGGAGAAAAAGGCTGCAGCATGTGGTGATGGTACGTATGTCACACACACTGTTTTATCCAATTACTCACCCTCACTTTTGTCACTTGTCAAGTACCATATCGGTTCAATTCATTTCACAGACATTTTCTGGGCTGTGATAGATAATAATCTTTTCAATACAGTATTCACGACATGGCAAGTATGTGGTCAAAAGTAATGCTCACCTGTCTAGCCCTAAACATGTGTATACCACATTCAGAGCCAGACTGCCAGGTGGTGTGGGAGAAGAAGCCGACGCCAGAGGAGAAGGAGAAGGCCAAAAGCCTCCAGCTTCCACCCACCTTCTTCTGCGGCCTGAGCACCACAGACAGCGACCCGGACCACGACAAGCCTGAAGACTTTGAGACAGAAGTCCGCAAGGCTCAACAAGACCTGGTAACGGACACAACACGCAATAATGCAAATCAAATAATCATCTAAATACAATAGATTACACAGTGTACACATGTGGTCAGCTGCCAAGTCTTGATTCAAAAATACTCCCATCAATGTGATGGCTAGGTCATACATTTAGTAACGCAAGCAGGTCATCTTAGCTGCATCCATTTATAGTGATGGACAAAGCTGATGTTTATGCCTGGGGTGTCTCACCAGTTACAGTTTGTTTTTTGTTAATGAGAGAGCATAAGTATTATTGTAGTTTAATTCCTAAATTGTTTCAGGGTGCCGAATTAAACCAAGCTGAAGAGGCCTCCAGCAGCGCTGCTGCAGCCCCAGAAGAACCGACATCAGGCCCGTCATTCAGCAGCGCAGCGGCTGCAGACAGCACGGCGGCTGCAGACAGCACAGCGGCGGCTGCAGACAGCACAGCGGCGGCGGCTGCAGACAGCACATCGGCGGCGGCTGCAGACAGCACATCGGCGGCGGCTGCAGACAGCACATCGGCGGTGGCTGCAGACAACACAGCGGCGGCGGCTGCAGACAGCACAGAGGCGGCGGCTGCAGACAGCACAGAGGCGGCGGCTGCAGACAGCACAGCGGTGGTGGCTGCCGACAGCCCAGCGGCGGCTGCCGACAGCACAGCAGCGGCTGCAGACAGCACAGCGGCGGCTGCAGACAGCACAGAAACTGCAGATAGCAGAGCGGCTGCAGACAGCACAGCCGTTGCAGACAGCACAACTACACCGGAGGAGCAGACCTCAGACCAGCCAACTGAGACACAGAGTGAAGCTCCTAGCAGCAGCTCCCCCATTGACCTGTCAACTAAGAAGAGCCCAGAGCCAGAGTTCAGCACTGGGACTGCATTTACAGCTAGTCAAGGTATGGACCACTTGCTGATTATTACTACAGGTGTAAGACCTTTGACAGTCCACATGTTGTGTATGGGTCAGAGTAGGTTTGTCTGAATGCTACACTGTGGCCTGGAATATGATGGAAATGTAGCACAGAGAAGTTTGGGAAGAAGTTGGACACGTACTGCTGCTCTTTTTGATACCTTAAATACTGTTTAATCCGGCGGGAGGTGGAGAGCTCCGTGTCCGGCAGCAGTGGCTCCTACTTCGGCCAGGAGTAGAGCTTCACCTCGTTGCTCCGCTGGGAGCCAACACCGACCCCACGCTGCTTGAGGCCAAGGCCTTACTGCTGGGCCCACTGGAGGGAAGGGAGGCACGGGAGAACCAGGACTGCGCGGAGCAGACTGTTAGACTCTGCTTCTGCAGTAAAATTAGAGGTTTTCTAAAGGGACTCTGGTGCTCTGAAACACTACCGCTTTCGACCACAGGGACCGCCAAAATCAACACCAAATGAATGTTCCTCGTAGCTTTCAGTAAAAGATCTGAATAATTCTTTCAACACTAAGCATCATCTTCAGCTTCAAGTTAGATTTATTGCAGAACTATTGCCTCAGATTACTTTATACAGTGTTCATTTTGTTGTGTCCAACACTGTCGGCTGGAATCATGCATACAAAAATTAGAGGAATAAAAAAACTGCATTCAATTCAGTATTTCATGCTTGCTTTTTCCCTCCCACCAGACTCCTCCGGCTTTGGCTTCGACTCGTTAGGAGGCTCCTCTTTTGCTGATTTGGCCCACACCACAGACGCATTTGCATTTGGAACTCAAGGTTGGCTTCAACATTAACATTTTCTTAAGATTTGACAACTGACTGTTTTAGCATGTTGTTACCAATACATCACAACAAAATTATATTTCACTTCTCTTTTATGAAGACTCCAACTTCTCGTGGGCAAATGCTGGAGCGTCAGTATTTGGGGCCGGAGTGTCCTCTGCGCCGAAAAACAACGGCGGTGAGGAGGGCAGTGATGAAGAGGACGCTTCCAATGTGGACATTCACTTTGAGCCAATAGTGTCATTACCAGAGGTACCTTAAAATGCTGAGCTCTCATATTATGGTCTTTTATTTTTTAGACATTAAACTGAAGTGTAGTGAGTGAGGTACAGGACCACACCTCATCTTTGTGTAATTGTCTCTCAGGTGGAGACAAAGTCTGGAGAGGAGGATGAAGAAATCCTGTTCAAGGAGCGCGCCAAGCTGTACCGATGGGACCGAGACCTCGGCCAGTGGAAGGAGCGTGGCGTCGGCGACCTCAAGATCCTCTACCACCCAACCAAACATTGCTACCGAATCCTGATGAGAAGAGAGCAGGTGCTGAGGGTTTGTGCCAACCACACAATCATTCAGGCGATGGAACTCCAACCAATGAACGCCTCGGCTAACGCACTGATCTGGACGGCTACCGACTACTCAGGTACACTTGTAGTGTTGCTGCTAAGTCAGTAAGCGCTGCATTTGTCTGTTCTTATTTTAATTAGCTAGCATCTAGTGACTACACACTTATATATTTGTACATTGATTTAATTACCATTATGTCTTACTTTCTTTTGCATTAAACAAAACAAAAAGCAGTTGTGGATTCAACAGAGGGATTTTTGAAGGCAGATAATAGCCAAATATTACTTTGAGCTAACATGAGTATTGGTGCTTTTTAGCTGTCTTCTAGCTGATATTTTCTTGTTTTTCCAGACGGCGACGGCATAGTGGAGCAGCTGGCGGCCAAGTTCAAAACCCCCGAAATAGCCGAATCCTTCAAGAAGATTTTCATTGAGTGTCAGAGACGCACGGGCCAAACTGAAGACGATGCCTTGTGTATCTCCACACCACAGATGTCCAGAGTTCAAGAGCACTCCAGAGACACTAACCCCAAGGTGTTCCTTGAAGTGGCAGGCGACGGCCAACTGCTGGGCACAATCACCGTAGAGCTTTTCTCCCATATTGTCCCCAAGACGGCGGAGAACTTCAGGGCTCTCTGTACAGGCGAGAAAGGTTTCGGGCTTCGGAACTCCATCTTCCACAGAGTCATACCGGCCTTCATGTTGCAGGTGAGGAGATTATCAAGACTAGGTGACACACATAATTAAGTGTATCGCATCCTCATGTTTCTATATTACTGCACATGGCTACTTTTTCATCAATTAATACCAGCAATCAGAGAAAGTGCTTTCAAAATTCAGACTACAACAGTCAATAATATAAAAAGCTGCATCTTTTCAATACCAAATCCTTCTGCAGTGCATTACATATGTCCTGTAATTTACAAAAATAAGGTTTTCACAGAGCAGCTCTAAGACAGTACACTTCCTGAATGCCTATGGCATTTTACACTGCATGAATTAGCCTAGCGGCTAGCAGACTTCTCCTTAATCATAGCTCTGCATCTCCCTCAGCCTGCATGTAAGTTTTCTCAGCCAAAAAATGTTGAAACAGGGCAGCTTAAACTGGTCTGGTAGCGTGAGCAACCGCGGAGTGTTTGAATGCTCCGCGTCTGCAAAGCTCTGCCACCAGAGACACACGGAGATCATTGGAGAGAGAGAAAGAGGAGGAAACAAGCGTGACCGTAAATGACAGCAGAACGCTTTAAAGACTCACACTGAGCTGAAAAGAAACCAAACTCCTGATTACGCAAGCAACGCCACAACCGCTATGTTCACATTTTTTCTTTTGAAATTCATTGCAATGGGAGCGCCGCCCTACCTTGTGCGAACATTTTTAATCTACGGATATTCCGTATCATAGCAACCAGACGCAATCAAAGCGTCTCAGCTGAAAAAATGCTGCGCCTCATTGCCCTTCTGTGTTCTGCATTTAACAATAAACAAGTATTTAGTTTTAAAACTGTCGTCTTTGTCATTTAAAAAAACAATATACCTAATAATAGCCTAGCTATAAAGCTTATTTATACAGCACTAAAATCAGGAGAAATTAAGTAATTTGCAACAACAACAAAAAAAGGCGATAATACGGCATATTGCGCTGTTGAGCCAATCATTATCACCGCAGGGGGAATTCTTTCACGGCGGCAGCCCAAAGTTAGCAGGTCATTGTTGTGGAATAAACTCCAACAGGTTTTGTATGGCCCTAATACCTAATTATTTCAGTAGCAGATCACAATGTAACATTACTGACAAGTTCCCCATTGGTCTTTTAGGGTGGTGACTTCACCAACAATAATGGCACAGGAGGAAAGTCCATCTACGGCACCAAGTTTGAGGATGAGAACTTCGATGTTCGGCACACGGGCCCGGGCATTCTGTCGATGGCCAATCGCGGGCGCGACACCAACAACTCACAATTCTTCATCACCCTGAAGAAAGCCGAGCACCTGGACTTCAAACACGTGGCTTTCGGCTGGGTTCGGGGCGGAATGGACGTGGTGCAACAGATGGGAGAGATGGGCACAAAGGGAGGCGTGCCCACAAAGAAGCTTGTCATCACAGACTGTGGACAGCTGTAGCTTTTTTAAATGTTAAGATCAACGTTTACAGCTTGGTTTCGGCAATAACGTTATGATCAAAAAAGACTTTGGATAATGATGTGTTTCCTGTGCAGTGCTTCTGCTAAAACTGAATCCATAGTCATGAGGCATATGAGAATTAAACACTGATCACAGGACTACTGATCAAGACCCTTCACCAGAGAAACTTGGCTCCTGGAATTAGACATCATTTCTATCTAGCTGTCCTATAACATAATCACAAATGGGAAATAGTACGTGGGAGGAGGCATTTGGAGCAAACATAGTACACTTTTGCTCTATTGCACTTGCATCTTTATCGCCGTCTGTCAATAAATTCTCATCATTTTGTTTATTTTGTGTGTATAGTTGTACATGGATTACTTTTTTTTTTTCTTCTTTTCTTTTGTCTTGCATGTGCTCAATATGAATGTGCTGGTCCTCTTCATAAGCTCCACTCTGGTATGTTTTCCCTTTTTGAGGAAGTCTTAACTATAATTAAAAGGTGAGGTTGTTTTTTTGAATGCACCTACTGGTTTGTAACTGTGTACTTTTTACTGTAGGGCTCCCCCAGTGATTTTTCTTTGTGTTAAGTGGATTTCACAACGTGCAGATAATTGGACTTCACACTGGCCCACACAAACTTGACTCATCTCGCCGTGTTGCCCCGTGGACGGAGGGTGGCTCGATGATGACATTACATCTGGTTTGGATTTTACAAAGGCAATCCATTATAGTTTGAGATAATCACAAAGTTGAAATGGTGCTTGTTGTACCAAAATAATTTGCTTATAAAGGAGAAATAAAGTTGTTTTAAAAGTAATGGATGGCTGTTTGAAAGATTTTCTTTTTATGTTTGTCCTGAAACAAATGTTGCTATTGATTTTTACAGTCTTAATGTCCACTTGTAACCTCAATACAGGCTGTAATCTTTGTATGGGGGTGTGCTGTGAGCAGTTCAACCACAGTCTTTTTTTCTTCCTAAATTATTTCAAGTTAATTTTATTTGAAGTGTTTTTAAGAACCTGAGTTTACATTCTACACTCGTAGATTTTATAGGCTGTATTTATAGCCAAAATATATTTAATCTTGACCTCTTTTAAACCATAAAGATTCCTTAGTTCACCACCAGAAATGTTAAGGCCTTCATGTTGAATGAACAGTTAAACTAATAAAACATCCTGATCAAAATCCAAAATAACATTCAAATAATTGAAATATGAGGCTTTATTGTCGGTGTCTGGTAGAATTTCTGGTTAAGTGAGGACTTGGACACATGTTTTCAGTATTTCTTGACTTATAAAATAGAGAGGTGGAAGTGGTGCTCTTATTTCCTTTAGACGCCACAAAGTTAACTCCTTTCTATTGAGTCCATTATTTTAAGTAGTATGAATGGGAGCCAAGATGTTTCATCCCGGAGCGGTTACTAGTCAATACCATATACAAATAGATAATGGAGGCCCTTTTCCGCCAATAAAAGAAGAAAAAAAATTAAAAGTCAGATATGATAAAATGAAAATACTCATGGTAAGTCAAAATGTATATTTACTATGTCATAATTAAGAGATAGTAAGTTGATATACTAGGAGTAATTTTAATGTGCATAACTTTTAATCTTTTCTTAAGTGCTGTCAAACTTAACGCGTTAACGCAAATTCGTTTTAACGATACTAATTTCTTTAACGCATTAATGCAATCGATCTTTCAGAGGTTGTAGCGGGCTCAGTTTTAAAGCTAGATACTAAAAAATCTAAGGAATCCATTGGTACGTCATACTAGCTTGTCGAGAAGGAGGTTAAGAAACGTTCCAAACTTCCGCTAAATTTTGGCGCGATAAAACTGGCATGGCCATTTTCAAAAGGGTCCCTTAACCTCTGACCTCAAGATATGTGAATGAAAATGGGTTCTATGGGTACCCACGAGTCTCCCCTTTACATGCCCACTTTATGATAATCACATGCAGTTTGGGGCAAGTCACAGTCAAGTCAGCACATTGACACACTGACAACTGTTGTCTGTTGGGCTGCAGTTTGCCATGTTATGATTGTGAGGGTTTTATAATAAAAGGGACTGTTTGTAAGAATCAGAAATGCTTGTTAACAGCGACACCTGTGGCCGTTAAGTCAACGAAAGTCAGCATCCGGCTCGCGCTTGTGCTCGCTCTACATAGACATGAACAAGCATCGCTCAAAACAGTGAGGTGACACACGTCAGCTAAAACCACAATATCACTCTATATTTCACCTGCTTGGCAGTAATGTTAGCTGACCAGACGGAGGTCTCTCCATGAATCAGTGCTGATATAGTGTTGGCTTTTCCTGCCTCAGCCTCCCGACCGCGGCCAGAGGGAGACACCGGAGTTTTGGTCGGAGATGATAATGTTTCTCGCTGCGGAGCCCCGTCACTTCAAAAGACACGGGAAACCTCTGTTGGTCTGGAGGAGCTGCAGCATTTATTTCTGCACAAACATCCACTGTACATTCACTAGATATTCTCAGAGCTCTTCTTCAGTGTGTAGTGTGCGCGCATGCACACGGGGTGGAGCGAGCTGAGTGAAGGCAGGCAGAGGAGCAGAGGACAGCAGAAACGCCTGCCCTGGAGACCAAAGCTACGGTCTCCCCCGCATACTCCGACCGCGGCCAACACTGTTTTGCAAGACGGGCTTCACTAGATAGAACTTTGCGGTTTTGGTGCTTCCGTGTAGTTTGTGTTGGAGTTTTGTCTGAACAGCGTAGCCACACGGGAGAGCGCATGGGACACCGACCCGGATTGATTTATACGTGTAAGAAGTTACAAACAGTCCCTTTAAAGTACATTTTGAACAGATGACCAACTATGGACAATCCTGCGATTCAATATTTTAATCGATTGACAGTCCTACTTTCTTTTCTGTACTGGCAGAAATGGGCTCCTCTCTTCCAAGTCCCTGGGCAGGTAGATAGATAGATGACATAGATGACATAGATGACATAGATAGGTGTAGCACCACTTTTGGCCACCATGTCAAAAGTGGCAGCAGACAGCTCAGAGGCCGCCCCAGGATGACGTCAGCAGGATGTAAATGCAGCACCCCGAGGCCGACTCGCTCTTTTTCCTCTCCAGAGCTGTTTGGGGCGGCAGGCCTAGCTTTGTGTCTCTGAAACACCAACACCACCCAGCAACATGATCATCTACAAGTGCATCATCTGCGGTACGTCAGCACGTTCAGTGTTCTCTTGAATAATATTAGGTTAGCGGTAGAGTCGCGGAGGTTGTTATTGGGCTGTATCGTGTTTACTGGGTAGAGTCGGCTAGCACTAGCTAAAGGCTAGCTAGCCTAGCTAGGCTATCGTTAGCTAGCTAGTTAACGCGTGTTAGCCGGATGCTAACCAGGAACCGGATGACTGTGTGATGATCCATCTGGAGTCTGCAGTGTTAGCAGCATGTCGGCTAACCGGTGATGCTCAGGCCGGTTAGCTTTTAGCTTGTAGCCCCGGCTAGCGTTAAACTACCGGTACATTTGGTTAAAAGTGTGACTACCGTGTGTGCCCTAATCCCAACGAATAACAACGGTTATTAACGGTTGACTCTTAACAACGGTTATTAACGGTTGACTCTTAACAACGGTTATTAACGGTTGACTCTTAACGACGGTTAACTCTTAACAACGGTTATTAACGGTTAACTCTTAACAACGGTTAACTCTTAACAACGTTTATTAGCGGTTAACTCTTAACGGCTATTAACGGTTAACTCAGTTCAAATTATTTTTTATATAACGTCAAATCATAAGAGTTGTCTCGAGACGCTTTATATATAGATCAGGTCCTAGACCGTACGCCGTAGTTAAGAGACCCAACAAGATCCACCAAGCGCGATGTGGCCAGGACAAAACGATCTCAACGGTCCCAAAAGTTAACGGTCTCAACGGTTAACTCGTGTTAACGGCTAGATAACTCTTCTTCTAACGGTTAACTCTCAACGGTTAACTCCTGTTTTAACGGTTGTTCGGGAAATTAATGTAATGTCAGTCTTAATGATCATTACGATTTACTCTTAGCGGAATATATATATATATATATATATATATATATATACACACAGGAGGGTGGTTGTGATGTGGGATGTTAGTGTATAACATCAGTAACGGGGTGTACGTGGCCTTTCAGCGGCCTGTTAGCTGCTAACTGTTAGCTGCTAGCATTAGCATCGCTAGTTGGGAGATGCGGGCCTGCGCGCGGCTTCTGCTCTTTACTTCATCACTAAAACATGTTCATGTCTACTGAGGAGTTTAAGCTGTCCGTCGTCTACGCAGCTTGTAGTTTATGGCTCATCCCAGATAACGTAGCTCGTAGTGATGTGTCGTTAGACAGATGTTAGCTCAGAGATGCTTCTTTGTGTTCATCCGCTCAGTGTGACTGACTGACTCACTGACTGTTTCCTCCCGCAGACGATGAGATGTTCTCGGACACCTTCAAAGTCACCGTCTCTAAGAGTGGCATCTTCTATGAAGTTGAAGGAAAGGTGAGTTTAGTGGGGTTAGTTGGGGGATCTGTATGTATGTGTGTTTGGTTAGACTTTGTTTCCACATGGTTGGTCTAATCTATAATGCAAGGCCACAATGAAAAAGCACATTTCACCGTTTCAACAACCTTTATGGTACATCGCTTATCTACAGTACTGTTATAACCAGGGTCTGAAATTAACTTGTTTCATTGCCTGCCACTGTGGCAGTCTAGTATTTTTTCTTTTGAAATCTCTGCGCTAAATGAAGTAATAACATTTTAGATCTGATGTCATTCAATGTTCGATATATTTTACACAAAAAACATTATATACATGGTAAATTACAGTGTTCGGATTACACCGTGGAGGGAGGGTAGTGTTACTGTACTTTGTTATTGTTATCTATAGTGGTTGTTTGCATAAAACCACACGATTCAAACGATTATGAATATTTAAATATTTGCTTTGATTAAAAAAAAATCTTGTAAAGTTGTTATGACGTCATGACGGCCCCGTTAACTTTGTATTTCACCACTGATAAGCGGTGGCAGCCAACAGTCTCTGCGTTGTGTTTGTTTGTAGACCAACGGCTGACGGTTAACGTTTCACTCCAACGAACCACAGACAGCTCTGATGTCGATTCAACTTATATTTATTTGCTTACAAGCACTTCAGGACACATGTTCACCTAGGAGATACAAGCCACGTCTCTTAGATTATACGTTAAACATCGACTATACATTAATATTTACAGTTTACACACACATACTCACCTGGGAGATACAAGCCCGGTCTGACTCGTTCCCCCAGTGATGAGCTTTTATATCTCCATCTTTACCATGGATACCGTAGTATTAAATTCAAAATATGAAAATAACACAAATATGTACACCTAACAATTATCAAATAAAGTTAAAATTACTAAAAATATAAATAGTAACAAGAGTTAGAATTTGTTAAACTGAAATTGTGTATCTAATGTAACATACAAGAGACATATGTTACAGCTGCAACTTTTAAAGCGACACACCATTCTGCCGTTCATGAAAACAAACGATATGATTATCTTGCATAATATTTTCAGACAGTCATATACTAGTTAGGATTCACGTTGATAAATATGAGTGGACAGTGACAACCGTTTTGTTTCACTTTATTTCTATTTATTTCCGACACGCAAATAAGTAAAAAGAAAATCTTATTGTTCAATCACCACAGCTTGTACTTCATACGTGAAGCCACGCACTTAATTGGCAGAGCTATCCATTGTTATGCAATTGTTTTTAAATAGTTCTTCTTCCCTGAACTGAAATTCAGGTGATGAGTCATGTGATGAGTCATGTGATCAGCGCTTCTTTTGTGGCTGACTAAGCCTGGAGGTATGTGAATGGCAGTGTACTGTCCTTGCATGACATCACCTCAGGCGCGGTGAGGTACAGGGTGTGCTTCCAACACACGCAAAGGCATTAATCATGGTAATGGAAATAAGTTAATGACTCAAAACCACAACCAGACCTTGACAACAAATTATGCTGTCAAGTATAGAATATTACTGCGTATGATTAAAGAAGTTGCGTTTACAGATAGGTTCTTGGTAGAGAGACGTCGCAATACCACTTTTTAATGTCCGACACAAAAAACTTGTATCTTCCGATACCGTCTTTTTCCCTTTCTTAAACAACTAAGTTTAATAAATGTAATAACTTGAGTTACTTTGCAGATTCAGGTTATTAAAACGAAATATAATGAACTAATAAATTGTGTATTATAGATTAAACTACACAGCAATATATAAAGTAATTGAAATGACCTAGACATTTACCAGCTGCTACATTAAAGTAAGTAACACTTAACACATTTTAACACTATAATTAGAATACAATAAGGAAATGTATATTCTGCATAATGAGTACTTTTACTTTTGGTACTCTTAAGTGTATGTTGATGCTAATACTTGTACTTTAACTTGAGTTGCCTAGTATTTTGAGTACAGGACTTAAACTTGTAGCTAGTATTTTACACTGTAGTATTACTACTTTTACATAAGTAGAGATCTGAGTTTTTCTTCCATCTCTGTATGTTAGTATTAGTTTATTAGTAATGTTAAACGGGTTTCCTTTCTCACATATACACAATTATCAGATGCAGTTAATGCAGTGTAGTGCATGCACTGGGTTCAAGTCTGAAATATTGACAAACAGACACTTTTACTTTTCGCTTCGACACCAAATCCATCGTCTCATCTGTCGACTCTCTCTCGTCCCGTGTGTGAAATATGACACCTGCTACTGTGACTACATACTGAGTAGACACTTTCACTTTTTAACGTCCAACTATGTATTGATAGCATGGCGCAGATACGCAAAAAATAATTAAACCGGTTTTATTTCAGTAAAAAAAAAAGAAAGAAAATAAAACGAGTGTGACGGCGGTGGGTACGTAATGTAATCGGTGTGTGCCCCACCACCGGTAACACCGACTACAACGGCAAGCCTACAGCTTACTAGAAAATATCGCGGACGGGTCAAAAAGTGACAAAGCAGCATTTCGAGCAAGTTATTAATAACTTACAGAAACACACGTACCACCACGTAATGTGCTGTCAAGAGGTTGTGGAAATTGTACGTATTTCTTTGAGATCACATTGTTTAGGGAAGCGCTCAAGGCATTTTAAACGTTAATATAGCAGTAGATCGTGTTCCTTTTTAATTGTGGGAAGCCAAAATAATGATCGCGATTAGTATTTGATTAATTGTGTGGCCCCTACATTTATATTTATACCATTTTAGGGCTTAAGGCCTTAGGAGGAACATTGGGTTTGGGCCTATGACTTTCCAGCGTTCACCTATCCTCACCTGCCAATCATCCGCCTTGCCATCGATCTCATTGTCACTGTGAATCACCATACATTGATGTTCTTTCCCTCATGTTCGTCTGTCTTCTCTGTTCCCGTTGCTTAATGTGTCTAGGCCGTCACCAGGACAGAGGGCTTCGATGAAAAATTAATTTCGGCCAACGCCTCTGCCGATGAAATGACAGAGGGCACCGATTCGACTTCCGTCTCTGGAGTAGACATCGTCCTCAACCACAAACTCCAGGAGACGTTCTACAACAAGAAGGCGTATCTGACTCACATGAGAACCTACGTAAAAGCGTGAGTACCAGCCAGCCATCTGTCAGCTGACCTGCTGTATATCCCTTTTTTATTTTCTCCTTCAAATGTGCACACACGTTGGTGTTTTACGTGTGTGCACATTTGACACTCCCGTATCCCATAGTGCGGAAGTGTTGATGTAAATGACATTAAGTGTCGTTAAACAATTTTCTTCTGGAATGTGAAACATGTTAGATATCTGGGAAATACTGTAGGGGGGAGCGGTGAGGCCAAAATCTTCTATCACAGTGTATGTAATTGGGATTGGGAGAGGGAGTTGGATTGTTGCATCCTCAAATGTAACTGTGGTATATTGGATATGAAACAGTGATTCTTTAAAATTGTACATTTTTGTTTGCATGTCCAGCGTTAAGGCCAAGCTGCAAGAGACCAATCCAGACAGAGTGGACGCCTTCGTGGTTGACGTCCAAAAAGAAGTTGGGGACATCGTGAAAAACATGTCCAAATACCAGGTATCATGATTATTATGAAAAACGAGAGCTGTGCACAAACCCATATTGTAAACCACCCAACGACCGATTGATCGTCTTCTGACATGACGTCTTCGTCTCCCTGCAGTTCTTCACCGGAGAGTCCATGGATCCAGACGGCATGGTGGGACTGCTGAACTACCGCGAAGACGAGATCACACCGTACATGCTTTTCTTCAAAGATGGTCTGCTGATTGAGAAATGCGTAAGTACTCTGCTCCAAATACACACAAAGCATCATGAAGTGTTTTTTTTATTATTGTGATGCTGCTGTAGGAAAAACATTTTTTCACAAAACAGTTTGACATGTTTTTTTTAACAAGTCGCATCGTCTGCTGTGAAAAAAAAAGAGGCAGATTTTAAATGTATTTCATGCAGTTTCACCCTTCGTGATATAATATTCAAAACACTTTAAATATATCTTTAATCTCAGATTGGGGAACGTGGTGGGATGACATTGACGTAAAGTTATAATCGGCATTTGTTTGATGACTAAAAAATACTTAGTCATAGTTTCATGTAGCACTAATTACAGTTAGCTTACACATGGATATTACAGGATGTAATCTCTGACTTCCTTTACTTCCTGTGTGCTATAAAAATACAGCTGTTTTCACACAATAAGTAGTACTAACAATGAGTAAACGTTGTAAAATTGTACCTGTTCAAAGCAAAAACACTTGTCTTACATATTTCCTTGGATGTGTATGAACTTAGGTGGTATTATTTCTCATGTAACTATACCAGAACTTGAATTTGGTTAATGTTGGAGTGCACAGGAAGTTCAGTAATTGCAAAAAGATACTAATAACGTGTATTCTTCTTTGTTGCAGTAACTACATCTGCTTTTCAACTGGCTGCTGCTTCCCAAATGGCCCCAAGAGCAGACCGAAGGAGCACTATTTTGCATCATGCCTGAACGGAAACATTCTTGTACAATTTCTTATATTCACATTATGGCCCACAGCAGCGCGCCCAAAGGCTGGTTGAATCAAACACGATTGGCCACTGAATACCGTTTTTAAACTTTTTCTTTACGGCTTTTGCAGTGTTTGATTTTCATCCCAGGATTGGCCCCGTGTTTGTGATTGAAATTAAAAGGCAGGCTCTGAAGTATAGAAGGTTTTTTGTTCTTCTGTCTGCGTACTATTTTAGCAATGATCTATAAAGGTTGATCTCCTCAGACCTTGTTTATGGTTGCATTAAATATGATTCCATCTACAATGAAAATACTTCTGGTTTAATTTGAAAATAAAGTCTAGTACCACCACTTACTGTTTTGCTGTTTTTCTTTTTAATACATATAAAATCAGTACAACCACAAAATATCCATTATATTTACATTTTACAAGGCGTTGTTGAATACTCCATTCTGATTGGTTAATCACAGCGTTCTGAGGTCTGTTCTTTACAGCGGATAGTTGCAGTTCTGATGTTGGACTCTGGCAGGCCGTTTGTGTCAAAATATTGATTTCTTACATAAGTAGCCGTGTAATAAGCGAGATAATTTACAGCTAGGGAGTCATTGTGAAAGAAACCCCTTCAGGGCGATGAGAGACCGCTCTGTGACGGGGTTTCTTTCACAACAATGACCGGCTCGCTGTACATTATATCCCTTACATGTATTTCCAATTTTATTTTATACAATCGAAATCGCTGGATTGCAGTGATTGCCTCAAAAGGTTGTGAAACAAAATATTAAGTTAAGGGTACCATCATTTTTGTCCAGTCCAGTTTCATTAGTTTGTTTTTTAAAATGATTCTGTTGAACCACAATTCAAAAACAATATCTGATTTTCATTAGTTCATTTTCAGTACATTTTTATTATTACTTTTGTCAGTTTCAAGTTATTTCAGTGACCATTGTGGGTTTTTCTTTCTTTAACGGAAGGGTACCAACAATTTTGTCCACGTCTGTAACTAACCATAACCGCGATCTCGCTAAGCAGTCCTACGACGGTGGTTAACTCGGTAAGCTGGGCATACACTCTGTGATTGTAGAAATGGTGTGTAATTCCTACTTCTACTGTACGAGTAGATCGATTGCAACGTAAAGCCGAAGCTCACGATTTATGTGCTCACAATGTACGATCTGACCGTCAGCCACGACCTGAGTGCTCACACCAAGTGTGAAAAAAAACAAAACACACTTGATATGATCACTGTCGAACATATTTTAACATTCCATTTTTTAATGTTTTTTTCCACCTTACATTTCCAGACAGCCAATGGTTATCATTTAACTTCCAAAAACTTGATTGAAATCCATCACTGAACAATATGTCTGTTTATTTATGTTAAAGTGCTGTGCTAGCAGACTTTTCCACCCAATGATAATGTTAACTCAAATGATGAACTCAAAAACATCACATACTGCCTGCATACCCAATAAACAGTATTTTCTTTTGACATATATATTTAGGAAGTCACTGAAAAACCTGAAAGCTGTGTCTTTTCTCTCCATGTGAGAGGAACTGGCTGGAACTAGGCCTTCTGCATCTCCTCCTCTTCCTCAGCAGACTGGTAGTGTCGGTACTCTGGCTTCAGCTCCCAGGTGCATTTGTGAGCCCCCTTGCTGTTGTATGTCCCGATATCCCTCATGATTTTTTTCAGGTAAGTCTGGAGAAACAGAATATACAGAAACACCTATCAGTCTTATTTGACATAAGATTGTATTTAGCCTAGGGCTGTCAAAGTTAATGCGCTAACGCTGATTCCTACATACTATGCTGTGACTTTTTTTATTTTTTTGACATGGTATACTACGACTTATTTTTTCCAACATATTATACTATGACTTTTTTTTCATGAAATTTTTCGAAATACTATACTATAACTTTTTTTCATGAAATTTTTTGACATAATACTATGACTTTTTTTTCATGAAATTTTTCGACATACTTTACTATGACTTTTTTTCATGAAATTTTTCGACATACTATACTACGACTTTTTTTCATGAAATTTGACATACTTTACTATGACTTTTTTTCATTAAATATTTCGACATAATACTATCACTTTTTTCCATGAAATTTTTTGACATACTATACTAGGACTTTTTTTTCATGAAATTTTTCCACATACTATACTATGACTTTTTTCATGAAACTTTTGGACATACTATACTATGACTTTTTTTTCATGAAATTTTTCGAAATACTATACTATAACTTTTTTTCATGAATTTTTTTGACATACTATACTATGACTTTTTTTCATGAAATTTTTCGACATACTATGACTTTTTCCATAAAAAATTTTGACATACTATACTATGACTTTTTTTCATGAAATTTTTCGACATACTTTACTGACTTTTTTTCATGAAATTTTTCGACATACTATACTGACTTTTTTTTCACAAAATGTTTCGAAATACTATACTATGACTTTTCGACATACTATACTGTAACTTTTTTTCATGAAATATTTTGACATACTATACTATGATTTTTTTTTCATGAAAATTTTAGACATACTATACTTTTACTTTTTTTTCATGAAATTTTTCGACATACTATGACTTTTTCAACATACTATACTATGACTTCTTTCTTGACATTTTTTTAACATACTATACTACGACTTCTTAATAACATGCTATACTACCATAGCTCAATACATTTCAACTATTTAAAAATTCCATACTTTCCCTGACTCAATTTTCAGACATCTCGGTAGATTTTTCAGACAATATTTGACTACGTAACTTTCGACTCTGGGTGCATAGAGTGCTGTGAGAGGACTACGGTGCCGTTGTCCTTGAATATGCCTTACGATTGCCGCCTCCCCCATGTTGGAGATGTTGAACAATTTCATACAAACATACATCTAGCTTTCTTTCCAATTTGGAATCCTTAGCCAACCAGGCTTTATATTCTGGATTGTAAAACCAGCCCTCGGAAAATTTGGATTTACCAACTGTCCATCAGAAGTGCTAACTTCTTGTGACTTGAAGACTCAACTCAAGACACACCCAGCTTTGCTTCTCATTTTAATCTGCTTAGACTTTTCATTTCTGTAGTGACAGAACTGTTATGTTTCATGAACGAGCATGAATCCAACAGCAGGAGCTGTGGAAGACCATTCAGTGGTGCTGTGTGAGAGACAATACTCTCCAAAGACCACTGGGTGTCTCTGTTGAGCTTGTAGGGACATGCCCACTGCACCTGATGAATACCAGTGTTTCCAGACTTTTCATAATGGGCATTTCGGTTACTTTAGTTCAGTTAATTTGAGTGTTAGCCAAGTGCTTTAGGAGAGAAATGATGGTGTGGAGTGTATTGCGGCGTTTGACTCCTACTCAGCCGATGGTTATGCAATCAGATGCAATCAGAGGGAGAAGAGGACCTCAAGGTCTCATCAGCACCTACACATTGCTGTTCACTGTGAGTTGGAATGAATCCACTGCACTGTATCGATTCATCCCATTCTTGTGTGTGTGTTTGTGTGTGTGTGTGTGCGCGCATGTTGGCCCAATTTTCAGGCCACAAAAGATAGTGTGAACAGGCATGAACGTCATGCCGTGGGCGATTCGTTCAAATTTAACAAAGCAAGGTGGATAGTGGGCAGGTGAATTGTTTTCTTGTTTTTTTCCAGCTATATTGTTACGTGTATGTTTGTTTGTGTGTGTGTGCGTTTGTGCTGCTCACCACAGGTTGTTTGGTGATGTCCACCAAGTCCTTAATGTTGTAATACTGGTGCTTCTCAAAGGCAGAGAAGAGCATGTCCAACACGACCTGCTGCTCAGCCCTCACCATCTTCCCCTCCGACTTCTTCTTCTTCTCATGCTCCACCTGAGAATCATACTGAATGAATTAATAATAGCAACAACTTCCATTGCTTCAGTGCAACAACTGGATTTTACTTTCCACTTTAAATCATTTTGTAACAATATCAAACTGGTTACACACACACACACACATCTACATATATATATATATATATATATATATATATATATATATATATATATAGACAGCTATGCCATTATTAGTTCTCACATTGAAATCGTGGTTGGCCACAGGCTTGAAGATGGTAGTGACGGCTCTCTCCAGCTGCTGTGACAAACGCTGAGGCTTGGTGGACTCTTTAATCTGCATCCTGACAAACACAAACACACACACACACGCACATGCACACGCACACGCACACGCACACGCACACACACAAAGAGAGATAAAGTTTGCTTTGTGTTTTCTGCGATCTAACGTGATCTCTGCTGACAGATGTGCCTGTTAGCATGGAGACAACTGTCAGCACCTTGAGGTTAAACTTACCAAATAAGTAACGGCAGCTGCTCTGCTTTCTATTTATTTATTGTTCACCTCGACTTGGCCGGTCATTAAACACATTTTATTTAAACTGATGGCCACACAAATAGAAAAGATTATGAGCCTGGAAGAAAATATTAAACACAAAGCACAACAGCTGGCTGATGTCTTACCATAATTACCATGATATACTCATAAACATATATTAACCATAAACGGGGGCGGCAGTAGCTCAGTCCGTGGGGACTTGGCTTGGGAACGGAAGTCCCCGCATGGACCAAGTACGGACTGGTGTGGGCTGGTAGCTGGAGAGGTGCCAGTTCGCCTCCTTGAGCAGGACACCGACCCCTAAAAACTGCTCCCTGGGCGCTGTATAGTAGCTGCCCACTGCTCTTAATATACTAGGATGGGTTAAATGCAGTAGCTAAATTTCACTGTGTGCTGTGCTATGTACAACGTGACAATAAAATTTGATTTACATTTAAACAGCTATGCTAATGAGGCCATTAGTAAAGCATGATGATGCATTAGAGGTATTTCTAACTCTACATACGTTTGTTGTTTCTCTTATGAGTCATATTTCATCCTCCATATATTAATAAGCACAATCAAAACTGATATCACAAATGAATAAAATGTATCAGTAAGAACTACAAGCAGTGAAGAAAAACAAACATCACTCTCTCTAAATGAAAAAAATGATTTGAATTATATTTCTTAAAACATTCAGATGTCTTTTTGTTGTTTTTCCCCTCTCCAATATGTGCATTTATGTGGCAAGTGTTACATCACTTTCTCTAGAGTAGGAACATGTGGTGAAGTTGGTACTTAAACTGTTCTTGAATTGTGTCCACACACACACAGACGCCGTCATGACAGCATGATGCCCTGCATATCCTGTAGCCTGCCATGATGGAGGGACATTTGTCAGCTGCCAACTGGAGTGAAAAGTGAAGACGTTCATTGTCAAGTCAGAAATGAAATACAGTTGGACAAATCTAAGTTGTACTATACATTACACCGCAATACCATCCTGTAACGTCTAAGGAGAATCCAGCCAGATGATCAGCACAGATAACGGTCTTTTGATGGCAGATGACAGAAAAGGGTTATTGAGGGAAATCTTTTTTTTCAGCTTTCCTGTAACCTAAGCTTTTCCTTACTGATTTGATGGCTGACACAGAAACGGGCTCAAACACTAAAGCAAACTGTGTTGTGTGTTTGCCTTGGGTTGTATTGTAGCAGTGCATCTGCCACAGTGATGCGGTTGCTATAGCAATACCATGCACTAACTAGCTGGAATGACGGATTCCGATGAAGAGGAGACAGAAAGCATTTAAAAATAAAAAAAGGCAGAGTGGACTCGAGTGTTTAGTGAACACAAATTGCAGCGATGCCCCAGTCAACATGCCAAACTTCTCTACCCACTGTTGGAATTAATGCACAACACTTGAACAGATTGTGTGCTGTCCAGGGGTCGAAAAAAAAACAAGAAAGCAAATGCTGCTCTAACATTTGTGTGTTCATTATTTAACTAATTATGAGAATAATCCATCAATAGTTAGTCTGATCCTATATTGCAATGGAAATGCTGCGACATACAATGAATATACTGTGTACATTGTGGGGCGGCTGTAGCTCAGGGGACAGATAGGTCGTCCTTAATCACAAGGTTGGCAGTTCAATGCCTGGCTCCTCCTGTCCACATGTCAAAGTGTCCTTTAGCGAGACGCTGAACCCCAAGTTGCTCCCGACGGGCTCCGCCATCGGTGCATGAATATGTGTGCGAATGGGTGAATGAGACGCAACTTGTAAAGCACTTTGTCCCGTAAGTTAGTGAGGATTGGATAAAGTGCAGCAGACCTTGAGACGATCACCGCCCATGGCAACTTCCTGACCATCCAGCCAGACCAGCCGGACCAAACGCCACCGAAAGCAGAGCCGACCACCCCAGGAGGAGTGGGAGGAGAGCAGGGATGGGAGTTAAACTAACCCAACTAGGACCTCAATTTCAATTCATTTTTATATAGCGTCAAATCATAACAGAAGTTTTCATATAGAGCAGGTGTAGACACATACTCTATAATGACCTAAGGCTATTCCACTACCGAGCCTGCTCTCGGCTGATGTCCGGTTGCAGGAAAATAAGAATAAGCCTTCAGGCTAACCCAGCAATGGGAGATCGGTGACTGTTGTGCCCACATCTTTACAGAGACCTGGCTCCATCGTGGCATCCCAGACAGACCGCAGGACAGAGCGCAGGACTCCAGTGGGACAAGAGGAGGTGGACTCTGGGTTTACATCAATGATGTTTGGTGCTCAAACATAGTCAAAGTTGATGGACAATGTTTCCCTGATGTCAAATTTTTAATGTAAGATGTCGGCCCTACTATCTGCCCATAGAATTCGCCAATGTTTGCTGCTGTTTACATTCCTCCTGATGCAATTTGTTTTTTTTAAATGTACCACAGGAATGCACCACTGTTTTGTTGTTTTGTTTTGTCATGTTTTTCTTGTGTAGCATAAGGCCCTGATCAGACAGAGTGTGTTTAAGCAGCCTGGGGCGGCTTTTCATTAATTAAGAGTGGAGTGTTTTTCTTGCGTTTTTACAGGAGCGCCCTGAACCCCTCAAGTTCAAAGAAATTCAAGTCCGAGGGTAAAAGCGTCCGACATCATTAGCGTTTTTTTTCTCATTGTTGTGACTTTTGCTGGAGCTGTAAGACTTTACCAACCGTAGTGACCATGATCTGAACAGAAAAACATCAGGAGGCAAATTAGTGTGGTACCTGAGATTTTGGGCAAGTCATTTTCATTAATTTAAACTGTATTATTAACTACATAACGTAGAGTTCAAGGTTTGTGTTTGTGCATACGTTAGCACTCATTTGGTGGTTGCCTAGCAACAATTTCTAAGAAAAGCAAATAATGCTCTGTCTGTTCGAGCAACAAAAAGGCCATGTGGTGTGCCTTGTGTTTTCCACCTGCAAAACACACTCTGTCTAATCCCGGCCTAAATGGATTAGGCTACAACTGCATTTCGTTGTGCAACCCTGTGTTGCAGAATGACAATTAATGAGCCTTGAACATGCAGTCAGTCCGTTCACCATGAAATATTACACACGGCATATCATTGAGTTTTTCAAAGGGTGTAGGTAGAAGGACAAATTACAGTTAGGTTTTCATAATAAACAAGAATCTTACTATTAATTACAAGTTTCACATATTTTGCACAATTATCATGTCATCACCCGGTGCCAGTAACGACTGCTGTGCTTTTTTACAATATTTACACTGGAGTGTTTTTGTTTTAAACTGTCTACAGTTGCTGAATTTCAATTTACGGTCTATCCCATTCTTTGCCACATCCCATTACTCTAACTTACTGTAATGCATGAGACGTTTCTGAGCTGAAATTTCAAAGTTCACTCACTTCTTCAGCTTCATGTAGTTGTCATTGACGACCGGTCTGCATTCAGCTCTGTGCACCACCATTCCCTCCAGACTAATTTCATCTACAACAAAGACAGTGACTCAGTTGCTCAATCATGATTCAGACACATGCACACAGGTGGAAAATAAAGCAAAACTCCACATTTTGTTGTTTTAAAACTTGCTTAAATAACGTAAATATACTTTGAACAAAACTCCCCATAAACAACAGAGAAAATGTGAAACATGCATCTGATAGGGCATGATTTATGGCTTTTTTTATCATCATATAATAGCTATCCCTGATTACCAGTTTCCAACCCGAAATATTGTTCATGTCATCATACAAATTGTAATTACAGCACAACTCAGATTTTTCTAAAAGCTCGGATATATCCCAACTAGCACTTATCAATACAGAAGTGCCTGAAAAGCAAAACCATTATGGACACCTCACATCAGCCATAGTCCATTGTTCAAGGTTATTAAACACATTAAAGCTTATCATAGTCAGTTTTTGTTGAGAATAGATTGATATTAAAACCAAGTTTTTTATATAATATAATGCAATGCAATGCACCAGCACCACAATTAACACCTCTGACACAGTGTCAAAACAGACCAGCTTAGGCTCTGGCTAAAAAAATCTGTCAGACATGAAGACTGCAATTTACAAATGCCTCGCCACCCAATCTGACACAGCGGGAGAGCATCTGCAAGGAGGGGAAATTGCCTAAATCCAGGTGTGCACAGCTGGCAGAAGCAGCCTCAAAAATACATGCAGCTGTAATTTGTCAGTGGGGCTTCTACAAAGAGCTGAGTAAAGTGGATAAACATCTACCACATGTCATCGGGTTTAGTTTTCTATTTTTAACTTACCTTTCAGATAAAAAAATTACATAAAAAAATATGTGACACACTTCTAAAATACAACACGTCGTTATAGATTAAACCAGAGCTTCTGAACCATTTGAACCACAAGTTTCTTGTATTACAAAATACAAGATGACATTTGAACAAATCATGATATACCTTCGCCAAATACTCATTTTTATAGAGCTTTTATAGAACTTGAACGCATCCTAGCAATCATCAATGCAACCTCCGTTAACGTTAGTAGTGCCGTTATTGAGCCAAGCAGGATTGTGCTGCTTACCGGCTGCTAACAGCTAACGTTACTAGTTCTCCTTATGCCGATTTGTTGTTCACAATGTACCATTATCAAGGAACAAATAGGGTGCGTCCCATCAGATTTATTAGCGCCACGCTGTTGAGCGTTTTGTTTCCAAACAAACTGAAACATGATACAGTATGCGTATGGCGTTACGTCATTGTGCATGCGTAACTGTCGGAAAGTATCAATAACAGCAATCGATAGTCACTAAGGCATGCAATGCTAACGAATCAAACAACCAGGAACCGGTTCTCAACGGGAACTGATTCTCTATTCCCATCCATAGCATTTTCCCTGTCTGCGAAAGTGGCAGACGGCCTGACAATTTTATACACCACTGCCAATAATTTAGCCGCATTTGGCGGGTGGCAGGTGTTAATTTAATTTTATCTTGTGACCCTTTGGAGGGGCACGACCCCTAAGTTGAGAACCACTGGACAAACCTTTCTAACTATATATAGAGTAGTTAAAACTAACTCCGTCTCAACCAGCTACAACAGGAAAATGCGTCAGTCATTTTTCTGCAGAATAATAAATTGGTACTTGAAGTACATTTAGCTGAAAATACTTATGTACGTTTACTTTAATATGCATTATTATTTATTATTTTGTTTTTATACTGTGGTATAAGTACTTCTACTTAAGTGAAGGATCTAAATACTTCTTCCAAAACTACCAGTAAGCCTTCCATAAACCAGTCACAACTCCTCTCAATGTGACATTTACAGCCATTTCTGATTTGCATTGAACATGCTCTTTTCACTTGTTGCATTTATTTTTCAAGGTGTTCTTTCATAAGGTGCTTTATCCAATTATTCATCTGTACAACCCACAACCTTTTACCGAAACCATTTGATGCCTCTTCTGCTCCTCTCCAATCAGAATGATGAGTCCAGTTGGTGAGCGTTGGCGTTATATTGGCAGCAGCTCGGTCTATTATGCATTGTTGTATGATTTGGAATTGGAATGTATCTTGACAGATAAAAAGGTCTGAGAAGCCGCTACATTTCACACCCACCAGTTAACAATACCAGCAGAGAGAGAGAGACTAAAAGGGCAAACACAGAGAGGAAGTCTACAGGGAGCGGTAGAGGTCAACAAACAGGCGGCGAGGCATTGATAATAAACAGATTTACAGGTCCAGATGAGCCGTGGAGGAGGGGAAGAGGCTGTCAAACTTATTTCAACGTTCTCTTACAATATCCATAAACAGTCAAAGGATCCCCAGGTGTGAAATCCTGTCCTGGTAAATCCTCTAGGGATTCATGCCAATTCCCTTTCTTGTCTTCACACTTCCCTCACTTGCGTCTTTTCCTTTTGTCTCCCACTTAAAACGTGGGGGTGAAATGCAAAGAAGTGATACACGGAAAAGACGTCTTTCCCTCTCAAGCGTCATCAGAAGCGACGTCAGTTTCTGATGACGCCGGCACAGCAGGATCACCTGTCACTCTGCTTCAGCTGTGCTCTAGTTTTTTTTTTTATTCCCTAGTCTGTGTATCCACAGATTATAACAAGGGTGCGTATTACCACTGCTTGTGCTGTTCTTGTTTTATTGAGGTCTTCTTACATGGCAAACCACATGTTTGTCAAACCACAATTAAATTAAGGGATCTCCACGGAGGCACACGAGCCATTTCTACCGGCAGCAAAGGCTTATTGTATTCATTCATTATTTATGTCTCCATTAATTAAAGTTGTGTGTTAAAGCTGCAGTGGGTGGAATTAGAGCAAATATGATTAAAAAAAATATATTTTTATAAAACGCTCACTATATCCTGACAGTAATGTATGAGACAGGTATTCTGAAAAAAATCATGTGCCTCTGTGTCCTCCGGTGCTCCTAATGTCATCTGCAAGATTTCACAGACCGGAGGAAAAACAACCGATCAGAGCCGAGCTGGAGCCTGACGTCTATGAGCAGCTGTCAATCACTCACGAAAAATAGCAAAAACACCTCAAACAGAAGTAAATAGTACATTTGTTGGGGACCATTTTCAAATGCGGATTAATACACATTTGGTGTGCTTTATTTACAGCAGCACGGTGTATGCGGTATTGACGCAAAAAAACAACTAAAGTGCCCATGTGCATTGTAATGTAAGGAGCTTATCAGCCAGTGCAACAGTGTGGCTAATTTATGATGTTTTAATGTTTTTTGAACAGTGGAGCTCTACGGCACGGAGGAATAGAATATAAAAGGCTTTGGCTACAGAGGCAATACAATACAATAATTCATTGTAAGTGTATTTTTTTTTTCATGGGGTTGGCAACAAAACTAGAGAATATCACCAGCCTCATCTGTAATGGAAAAAACCTTGATGTATTCAGTGTTAACCACGGCTGAACAAATGCAGGTGCTACGATCACCATAGTAACCATCACATGCCACCTGACATCACGTGTCACGCAACATTCCATCAAGAGTCCGCAACAGTCCGTCTATAATCTTGAGGCGACGAACGCTTTGCAGCACGTGTCACAGATCTCACTAATGTTCATCTTTGCCTTTTTCGAACAAATGGATGCAATTATGTGCAATTATTGGCTGGTGAGCGTCAGAGCACTTGCCAGCAACACGTCTAAAAACACACCCACACACACGAGCAACATGTGTGCAAACCAACATCTAACACCAACATCCCTGCTGTGCAGCAGTCACGGTCAAACACGCTGTGTGATTTCATCAAGGCCGTAAAGAAATGAGGACTGTTTCCCTTCTGCAACTCAAGTCTTTCATGTTTCCTCTAGGATCCAGAGGGACACTGGATGAAGGACAGAAATGTCTTTGTAATCAGGGAATGACACACGTAATTGTAGATAGATAAAGAGTGAGGACCAACACTGGATGCGGACTGACCGCAGCATGTGTAGCTCAAGGCTTCTGTGAGTGGGAGGAACACTTGAGATAAATAGTAAGACTCCTGCACGTTGGCTTCACTATAAAACTCTTAAGTCAATGTTTTGGTCCACACCTTCAGCAGACAGTCAGTATCCTAATTCTCCTACGCACCCGTCATTCAGAGCTGCAAAAGATTTTATTACTCTCCATCTGATGAGGAATAGCTGAGGCTGAGATTAAACAGCACATTCATTAAAATCACAACTGTTTTGATGCAGCCACGTCTATTCTGTCAGGCTCTTGTTTTCATTTATAAATAACACAGACAAAAATGGGCCACAACTCTCATGAACACATTTAATCACTCCAAGTGATTTAAGACAATTTGTCACATTCACCAATTTTTTTCTTGGGTACAAACAAACATGTACAAGTGGTTCAGACATATCGTACGAGTCATGTACAGTAGAGACAGTCTCAATAGGGTGAAATCACTTCTTGGTTTGCAGAGACTTCAGAAGACGGACACCACTGACATGTCTGTCATTAGGAGACGGTTAGCTTTGCTTTGCACAAAGCGTGGAAACAGGGGAAAACAGCTAGCCTGGCTCTTGTCCAAAAAGAAAAACAAAATCTGCTTACCAACACCTCTATAGCTCACAAATTAACACCTTATGTCTTGTTTGTTAAATCTGTAAATAAAAACAGAAGTGTAAAAACAGTAAGTTGTGGTTTAACAGGGGGTTATGAGCTGTAGAAACTTCCTGGTGTCCTATTGTCACTGTGAGGTTGCCAAGTAAACTTTGAACTATGAACTGTGAACTACTCCTTTCACAATTATAATGCTTTAATCTGAATTAATTTGGAGTACACAATGTGTTACTATATGTTAGCATCGGGGGTTTAAATGCAGGTCCCTGTACAGAGTGATATCCTCTGCTAGGTTAGGTACTGTTTGGGTTTTTACCAATACCGGTGCTAAAACAATTCTTTTAAAACGATGCCGGTGCCTAAACTGATTCTTAAAAAATAAAAAAGCACAAAACAACGGTCAACAACATTAAAGAATGGCTTTGTTTTTTTTCTTGCTAAGACAAATTTGAACTTGAAATTGAAGAGAGGTAAATGTTTACATTACAGTTTAAAGTATATATATAAATATAAAGAGGTATGTAAAAGTATATATGACACTCCTTGTTGGTCATCTCACTGCTGCACGCTACTTTTGATCATGCGCACCAGAGACTTCCAGCTAGACTCCAGTTAACCCTATGCTGACTTGGATGGGGATAAAATAACTCAATCTCACGGCTCTTCTAGACTTTCCAAATGTTATCGGATTGAATCGATCAAATGCTGATAGTGAAACGAGTAATTTTGCATGGATTGTAAGGTGTTTTACAGCCGCAACAGTAGCGACAGGCTGTTCGTCTAGTGTTTTTGTAGGCAGAGGAAAACAGATTAAAAAACAACTATCAAAAATAAATCTCAAATTCATCATCTTTATCAAGGATGATTTTTATCATTTTTAAAGATGGTTTTATCTCCCAGCTCTACTAGCTGCTGTTTGGATGTATGTGGTTTGATGTCCTTTACATGTAAACAGAACAGTGGCAGAGAGATAACAGCCTATTTGCTCTTCGCTCTTGGTTTCGGCTGTAATCACTCTTCTCCCACATTGTTGTATAACACATGCTTGCTCCCTGCCTGCCAATCATGTCATATCCTGAATTACAGAGGTCTGAATTTAACATAAACAATGTCAAAACAACAGCAAGCCAGTGCAGACACATATTACTATCTACTGAATCTAGATGCTACTGAGCCTTAAATGTGACACGTTACACTGTCGCTATTTCTGCCACAGAGAGTGGATCAACAAGAAAGCTCAGGAGTTCACCAAAAACATTAAGATTCATTCAAAAAGCACCGTAAGACATTAGGTGTTGGGTGGACCTATCCATCAACTAATGTCACCACACTGCAGCTTAAAAAGGGCAAATATACTGTAAGTTGCAAATCAATCAACCAATCTAACTTCAGGTATCCTCACTTCAGAGTTTATATCACGACTCCGTTGTGGTTCAGATGAAAGCGTATTAGAAACTGAGTGTCTTCATAAAGTCTGATTTTCAGCAGCCACATTTTGTGTTGGATTATTTTCCATTTCATTTATGGGTTTACTCAATTTAAGATGCTTTGTTTCCAGTGTTGTTTAGCGTTATGTTGCCTCTCTTTCATGCTTCATAAATTATATGAGTCATAAATTATTAATCGCCTTCTATTTGTACACCATTGTAAAATGTACGTAAGAGAAAGTCAGCAACAAATGAATTTAGATTTTATGACAACTTCCAATCAATATAGGCATTCAGATATATTCACAAGTCAATTTGAGATGCTGCTTGAGCCAAAAGAGACCCAGCATTTAAAGATAGTGGAGCAGAGAAAGGACCCTTGTGCGTACGGTGGACGCTGGCTGAAATTGCAGCAGATCATTTGCAGCATCCACAGCGGAGCTAAACCATGACCGCATTGCAGCCAGTGGAAATTAAGGAAATTACTCTTTTAGAACCAACATCTGTCTCCAAAATAAATCCTCAATCTGTCTCCAAGTTCAAATCTGCAATCAAGACAAAAGAAGTGAAGAACAAAAGATGCTCCAGTGAGACTAACTGATTATTGTGACTTTGTGATGTCATGGTAATGCTGGCCTATTTTCTCTCTAAAACAACATTTACTTCACTTGAGTCAAACAAACCAGCGAAATAAATGAAGAAGCTTATTAAAGTTTGCCATATTAATACAGTGAGATCAGAATCAGGATAAGATGACAGAAATTAATCCAAGAAATGGCTTCTTATTCCTGCACAAAAAAAAACTTAATGGGTAGTCTAATAAAAGGGAAATCAGGAAACTATAAATAAACAAGTAGATGGAAAAGGGAAGAGCTGTATTAACTGTATTTAAGACATGCTAAAGGCATTGCATTTAGCTAATTCTTTAAGAGTAGAGAAGTGAAAAATGGTCGAGGGAAGACGGTAGGAGGAGGAGAGAGACAGATGAGAGGGTGAGGAGGTCACGCGTCCACCCCCTCACGCTCATCTCTTACCTCCATCTGCTCCAAGGCCCTTTCCTCAAAGCTCTGACCTTCCTAATGTTAAACACAACAAACAGCTCACCGCCCACCAGGCCTCCATCCACCATCACCATCTCTGGATAAACTATCCCTCTTCATCTATGTTTCACTATCACAAACTCACCGAGCCTACATATAATACTAGGGCTAGAGCAATAAGTACAAATACGGTGGTTAAAGACCTTCATCAGTATGCAAAATAGAGGCTGCTCTTCAGTATTGAAAAAACTTTGCAGCCCAACAGTTCTTTCAAGGTTTACTAACCTTAAGCTCCATTCAGGGTTTACAAAAAGAATTTCTTTCTCACAAATACAAGATCTGACGCATTGCATAAGCTGCTTCTGTTACGGAGCCTCAGGCTATTCATGTGACCCCGGCTATCTCTACTCTGAGTTCACTCTCCAATAAGACTTGTTTTCTTGGATGATTTCTTTGCGTTTCTAAAACCACATTCTCTTGCCTCAGGTTTTGACTCAGATCTGATTGAAGCCTGGTGACCTCCTGGCAGTGTGCTAACTACAGGAGAGCCAGTGGGAGCTTGGCTGGTCTCTAAAAGATTGACAATATGCCTTTTTTGCCAACGATTGTCACCTTTTGTATCGTCATCATCATGGCTCATGGGTAAAATTAGGCTACTATTGATGCATGATTCATGCATGAGGGTGATTCATTACTAATTCACTTTAATAAAAGGTACCAGCATGCATGTTATTCTTGCCATCACCATCGAAGCGTGGGGGCGCGATATCAAAAGCTTCATTCACTTTAACGCAAAGATCAGAAACAAGACTCGGTCAAAACCGTGTATATGGCTGGAGCGTGTATGGTCAGTCTGTGAATTTGTGGTCATGTTTATAATGTTAAATCCAGCGCTACATGTCCACCAGGTCCGGCAAGGACACTAGGGGACGCGCTGCTCCACTCAACTGGCCGTTCAAGCGGTTACATACCCTATTGTGGAATGCACCTGATTGGTCCCTGGTTTTTTGCTTGCCGTTTCAAACAGGAAACAACATGGCAGGCCTGCTCGTAAACTTTCTGTTCTTCCATCTAAACAATCCACCAAAATCTACTTCTGAAAACATTTTAAACGAGAAATAGGCGATGCCACTGCTGAATCTCATTTCATTTTAGAACTAGATCGTCTAGTTTGACAGCTTGGTCCAAGTTTCATGAGCCGGACACGTCGCGCGGGACGGGCTCATTTGCATAAAGGACTGTTCCCCGCCTTTTCATTTTGAAAGAGCAATGGCCAATGAGGAAACTCAAACACTTCGCCGACCAACCGTGAAGCTTCATCACCCACTTCATCACTTTCTAAGTCGTGCGCCGAATTGCCATTATTCATTTCTCTGTTTTGTAGTCAGCAGCAGACATACAGGCCAATGTCAAAAAGAAAACAAGGAAGCTTACTCGCAAATCCTGCTCGCAAAATCTAAGGCAATCGACTCGCAATCAGAATAGAAGTTAATTGCTTTTTCTTTTTTCATTATACTGAAGCAAAGACCCAGACAAACATAGAATGAATACAAATAAAATATTTTTGGTTGCTCGCAAGAAAGCCATCACACAGATAATGGCTTCAGACAAACCCTCCAACAAAGAACGACTGGACTACACTTATAAATAAACTGTATGGAGACCTTTATCTTAGGACTACGATATGAACTACAGTATATGTAAAATACTGGAAAAATAGACTGTAAATATGTGCCTATATAAGATGTAATACGTCATTGAAAGTATACAAGTATTGTGGTGCCCATGTTAACCCACTCATTTAACTTGAAAATATCAATAATATAGTTGCAGAGACACATTTACAACTTGATTGGTTTGACTTTATTATTCTATTTATTTACACTGCAGGTATTATTTTATTTCCCTGTGTTTATGATCTTGTCATATTATCCTTTATTGCCCTTCTAAAGTCTGTTTAAATATCAGTAATGTAAACTACATCATTATCCTTCTCATATCGATGTGATAAGTTCGTGGCCCCGTTCAGACCTGGTATTAACATGCGTCCTGGGTGATCGGATTACAAGTGGACAGCTCTAAGTACAGGTGTGAACGCACTCAAAACGCATTGAGGACGCATTGAGATCCGATCACTCAGACCACATTTGGAGGTGCTCTAGTGTATCCCGTCGGTACAACTGTATTTTATTAAAATATATCTCATCTAAAAGGCTACATAATCGTTCCAGTGCTTTGCACGGAACTGACACCCGCCCACCTGGTTAAGTGTAAGAGTGGAAATCAGGCTTATGCATGTGCACCCAGTTTGAAAATTATTAAAATTTATAAAAACAAATGTACGTACACGCGGCTTTAGAAATCTGAATAAAAGACATGCATTTTTCTGAGTTCAAGCATCTGGTACATGAACGTCAGCATAATTTGGCTCTAATATGTCGGTCCCTCCAGAAATGTGGGACCTATCTGCAACAGAAAAGGTAAAATCGACTCTCTTTACACAGACAGTAGTGACAGAGTCTTGTCTACACATTTTGACAACAAGGAAGCAATAAGAGAGGGGGGGGGGTGAAGTCACTGATTGGATCTCCAAATATAATTTTCCATTAGAGCTAATCTCTACCAAGCCCACAGGCTGCTTCATTAAAGAAATGTAATGATTTCATTCATTAACTGTGCAGTGATTTTCCGATGTAAATGTATTCAGCCCACTCGTTTTGGACCAGCAGCATCCATATGCAACAAATAGGCTTCAAAGTGCTACTAATGCAGAGAACACCGGTGGATTATTGAATTACTACTGGACTGGACAGCTGGAAGTCTATTTCTCACCCTTAGAAACTCATTGGCTGTTTGCAAGCTTTTTCAAAATGCTGCATCCTGGGGTTTTAAGAAGGTAAACAAGAACATATTTTAAGATTACAGAACAACTTTTAAAAATGGTTTCATGTTTGATGTGGCTGTTTTTTATCTGTTCAAAATGCACCTTAAAAGGGAGATTTGTCAAGTATTTAATACTCTTATCAACATGCAGGTGGGCAAATATGCTGCTTTATGCAAATGTATGCATATATTTATAATTGGAAATCAATAAGCAACATAAAACAATGACAAATATTGTCCAGAAACCCTCACAGGTACTGCATTTAGCATAAAAAAAATGCTTTAAATCATAACATGGCAAACTGCAGCCCATCAGGCAACAACAGCTGTCAGTGTGTCAGTGTGCTGACTTGACTATGACTTGCTCCAAACTGCATGTGATTATCATAAAGTGGGCATGTCTGTAAAGGGGAGACTCGTGGGTACCCATAGAACCCATTTTCATTCACATATCTTGAGGTCAGACGTCAAGGGACCTCTTTGAAAATGGTCATGCCAGTTTTTCCTCGACAAAATTTAGCACAAGTTTGGATCATTATTTAGTTATGAACCCGCTATAACCTAAAAATCACAAGCTGTTTGTACTGAACCTCCTGACTAGTCATATTGTACCAGCTTTCTAGATTAATATCAAAATTCAACATTTTAAAAAGTCCATAAAACATTATGTAGACCATGTGACAATAATGCTCCACTGAAACCCAGGTAGGGGGATATGTCTAATTTCTTTAAAAATAATATTACACCTGAACAGTTTGATCCATCAGAGCCTCAACAGACACAAAGGCTCCATACAGTAGATGGACATCAATAATGAGTAACGCGAGAGATTGACAGCTCTGAGCTCATATAAGACCCTATTTTAAGTGGTTGCCATGCCAGCTTCACAGCAGTCAGTGACTCCATGTTACACCACAAGCTCTTAGAGCAGCTCTATGAATAATTCACCACCTTTACAAAGGGAGGGAGACTCCTTGCTAGCAGCATTTTGGGAGATTTAATTTGAACATCCTAAGCTGTCATTTCGATAAAGAGACGCAACAGCTGTGACAAACAGATTCTCACTGACTTTGAAGATAATGATCATCCTCGATGAGCCAGTTTTAACGAACAGGAGGCAGAAAGCAGGTCAGACCTCCCACAATCCTCTCTGCTGCATCTTGGCCTCGTTTGCAATTCCAATTGAGTGTTGTTGATGATGATACCACTAATCACTTATGATTAGAAAATCGCCGCAGAGACAGAGAGAGCTGTCATTCTGGGATCTTCTCCCGAATAAACACAGACACAGAAGGCATTATTTCAGTAACCCGCTGGGTTTGAATTGAGTGTTTCAGTTTAAAAATGCATCTTCAGCTAATTCCTCTACCATCCATTTACAGCACTAGTTCTGAGGCGTAACTAGTTGATAACCTGTTGCACGAATGTAAAACACATGTTGCTTATGGTTTTTCTTTTATTTTGTTTGTTGGGGAAAAGAGCTTGGATTGTTTCCATGATTGTGTTATCTCTCAAACGCAAATTGTAATATGTTTTTCATGCTCTTGCACATGGACAAGCATAGATACATGTAACTTTAGTGACCTGGGACAAAACTTCATAAAATTTTGGATTTGGTTGTTTGAAACTTTTGTTGGTGGAAACTTGCAAATACCATTAGGAGTACTAGAAGGAGGAAGAGGAACATTATTTTATTCACAGATTACCGGTCTCATGCACTACTGTCAGCATATAGTGACAGTTTTATAAAACAACGTTATCATATTTGCTCAAAGTTACTGACTGCAGCTTTAAGTGCATTGCATTTGTTTGCGCTTTTTGCTTTTGTATCTGTGTTTTCTGTGTCTATGTTAATGTTTTGAATTTCAAATGTAGCACCTTTAACCTCCAAACACACATTTGATTAAATTATCTCTGGAGCATTCTGAAGTGTATGTAAGTTTCATAAACACAGGCCCAGGAAAACATAAATTGTCTCTCCTTTTTCATTTGTGTTGCTAAATAAACAGGTGCATGCAACAGCACCTTCATTTCTACAGCTACTTTGCATGTGAACAGACTGCTGAGAAGTGGCCTCAAGTGTGATCCCACAGACTTTGAAGAAGGCAGGATCGTGGGTGCCAAGAGGGTGAATCTGAGCATCATCGAGACTGTACAGTTGCTAAGCTTTTCTCAACAATGTGGACCAGAACATGACGAATGCACTTCATCCAACTGTTTGCTAAGTGAGAGCTGGTCCTTGGTAGAGAAACATTGGTGGCTTGAGGCACACAATAAGAAGTAATCAAACAGTTCCCGACCTTTGAGTGAACTCGTATGCCGCACTCGTAAGAATGGAGCATAAACCCACTGATGATTGGTAGTTGGTTTGGTAGCTCTTATGTCTGTAGGGTCGGTATTAACACCAAGACCATCCAGTTCCTTTGTAGAGTCACTCTCACAATGTGTAGAAACTGTTTTTTTCTTAACTGTCCAGCTTATTATGATGCACAAAAGGTTCTGCAAGTGCTAATACTAATGCTGTTACTTTATATATCATGTTCTGTATACAACCTCCTTTAACTCTGTACTTATTTATAACCTTTTCACTGTATATCACTACAACTTAAAATAGGTGTAACAGCCCAATTTTCTCACTGGGATCATTCAGTTTTATCTAATCTAATTAGAGCTGAAGCGATTCGTCAAGTGAAAATAAATTACAGTTAACTGGAGCAACCATTTAGATATCTATTAATCGTTTAGGTCATTTTATAAGCAAAAATGCCAAACATACACTTGGTTCCAGTATCTCAAATGGGAATATTTGCTGGTTTACTTTGTCCTTTCTATTAGCAACTTTCAGAAATGCTTCTTAACAGCGACACCTGTGGCCGTGAAATCAACGAAAGTCAGCGTCGGGCTCGCTCTAAATGGACATGAACGAGCATCGCTCAAAACAGTGAGGCGACACACGTCAGCTAAAAGCATAATATCACTCTATATTTCAGCTGCTTGGCAGTAATGTTAGCTGACCAGACGATGGTCTCTCCATGAATCAATGATGATACTGTGTTTGCTTCTCCTGCCTCAGCGCAGGCTTCAGCAGCGGGGCTCCCCAGCGAGAAACTCGTCTCCCTCCGCCCGCAGACGGAGAGAGCAGGAAGACACCGGCAACTGGTCGGTAACAAGACGGTAACGTTTCTCTCTGCGGAGCCCCGTTACTTGCCAAGAAACGGGAAACCTCTGTTGGTCTGGAGGAGCTGCAGCAGTTATTTCTGCACAAATGTCCCCTGTGCATTCACTAGATATTCTCAGAGCTAAACTAAATCTTCTGCAGTGTGGAGTGAGCGCGCGTTCACGTCTAGAGGTGGAGCGAGTACGCGAGAACGCGCGCGTTGTCTGAGTGAAGGCGAGCAGGCAGAGGAGACGAGACAGCGGCCACACGCGAGCGCGCATATGCGAGCGCGCATGTGTGCCGACCCGCTACATTTATACGCTTAGAAAGTTACAAACAGTCCCTTTAAGGTAATAAACTGAATATCTTTGGGGTTTGGACAAAATGGTCAGACAAAACAAGAAATCTGAAGATGCCATCTTGGACTGTGAAAAACTGCGAAGGACATTTATCACAATTTATTGATGTTTTATAGACCAAATGATTTATAGATTAATTGAAACAATAATTTGTGACTGCAGCCCTAAATCTAATCTAATCTATCAATCAAGCACCCTTCTACTCTTGTCTGTGATGTTCAGTACATCCAAGTCATCATCTGTGAAATATGTGAATAAACAAGATTTTGCCACCGAGTAGTCTGAGATATAAACATCCCTGCAAAGCCAGCCCACTGTATCTGCTGCCCTGCAGTGACGAATACTGCCACAATCCAGGTATTTTGTCTATGTCAGGCTCCTGTGTAAGTGCTGATAAATTATGCAAATTGACTGGCATTGCCTCCCTGGTGTAAAAAAAAACATCCGAAGTAGGTTGCAAACCATCTGGGCTGAAATATTCCTAACAGAATTGTTGTTGGGGTCAGAATCCAGCACAAACATAAATTTAGAGTCTGGGTTGTCTGCCCGAGTTTTTGTTTTGTGCCATTTTCTACTTCTTCCCCCATGGTTTTTTAAATATCTCATAAAATGATGAATGTGGTTACTTACAACACAAGAAACATTTGACATTTGACGAAGACACTGATAGAAAGACGGGGTCTTGATTTTAAACATATTTTCTGTTGTATTTTTGTTTTGAAATCATTAACTCACTATTTGGTAGCTGAAGCAGGCAGACTAATATATTCACAACACATTGATTTTTAGATGTACAGTCTCTGCTGACCAAACACTCACACTTCGAGCACTCCCTGGAAGTTAATACACAACATAAATCTACCAGACTATGCCACATTTGCTTTAATACTATAAGCCATTATTGCTTTCTTGAATGAAATTTTTTTAATCAGCACAGTGTCCAGTATGTTCAAGTGTTAGCATGGAGCACCAGATCCAATCGTCTACAGGGTACATTGATTTTTTTTAAAACACTGTAACCAGTCAGAAACCAAAAACATTATCCGAACATACTTTACTTTTACAGGCTCTCTGTGTATTTCCTCAGGTTTCATATGAACCGTGATTTTTTACACATCCGCAGTTGCACTGGGAGAGAAACTGCTATGTGAAATACACACACAGTGGTGGTACTGTATGAGGCATTTGTACCAAATTACCAGTTTAGTGCAGCTCCCCTGAGGGGGACTACAGGCCAAAGCATGAGCCAGTCATAACCTGTCCTTCTTGACCACACCATCCTTTGAATGTAATTAGTCCATTTCGTCCACAGGACCCCAAAGCCAGCAAACACACACAATCAATGCACAAGCAACATTTGCTAAGACAGAGGACTGCTTGTTACCTTGCAAGAAAGAAAACAGGATGTGCATATATGAATGCGTTCCCTGTTGCTTTCATTTACATAAGTAAGGCTAGCAGCCTACTTCTCGCTGTCATAACCAGAGACGAGACAGAAAAAGCATGGCAGCGAAGCCCTGAATTAAACTGGACTCCTATTCAAACAGATTCCAGTTCACATGTAGCACTGTGTGTTCAACCAGATGGATTTGGCTGCAAAAGGAGTTTCATATTCAGACTCACACAGGCTGAGACAGTTTCACACCACAAAAATGGTGGAGGCATCCCCCCCCCTCCATCTGGTGAAGGGTGTGTGTGTGTGCATGTATGTTTGTGTGTGTGTGTGTGTGTGTGTGTGTGAGCTAGAGCTGAGCTCTGCACCTTTTAATCAAAAGATAATTAGGGAAAGCGAGCAAAAAAAAAAGAAAAGAAAGAGCTTCTGGAGTCCGACTCTTCTGTTGTTTGCTCACATATTCCCTCTCTCTCCTCCCTGAATGTGACGCTGTGTGCCCACCCACTCCTTAAGAGAGAGATAGAGGGAGAGAGAGAGGGAGAGGAGAGACACCGAGCAGCACAGAGAGCCAGTCTGTTTTCGGCTCCCAGTTCACTGTAGCTCCTCTGCCAGACAGCACTCACCCATCCACCATCACACACTCTCAAACACATTCCCTCTCACTATACGACAGCTGACAACACCTTTTCATTTTTCCCTGCAGCAGCACAGACTCACACGACCCGATCCAAAAAGGGAAGAGAAAAAAAAACCCGACCCGATTTGCACTGCAGACGCACCAGCTCTGAGGCGGCTGGGTCGAGGCTGGAGAGGGTGACTGGAGAATGGAATGGAACCTCAGAAGGATGGAAAGTGAACTGAGGCATATCAACCCGGACCTGCTGCAGCCCAGCAAGAGCTTCAAGAAGCCCTCTTCAGGCACCATCACCATCAACGTAGGGGGGTTCCTGTACACCGCCCATCGGACCACCCTTGTCAAACACCAGGGTTCCTTTCTGGAAGAGCTGGCCAATGGTAAGAAGCCGGTACAGCACACCGATTCCATGGGCAACCCGTTCATCGATAGAGATGGTCCAGTTTTTCGCCACGTGCTCAACTACCTCCGAAGCGGAGAGCTCCAGCTGCCTGATGACTTCCGGGAGGCAGGGCTCCTGCGAAGGGAGGCTGACTTTTACCGTCTGAGTGAACTGGTGGAAGCCGTGGTCGAGTGGGAAAGTCAGAGGGCGGCCCAGCGGGAGGCCGCCTTTTTGGAGATGACGGATAGCCACGAGAGGTCGCAGGGCCTCAAGGTGTACTGCAGTGACTCCACCTTCATCGACAAGGTCAAAGGGCGGCTGGTGCAGATCTCCAAGAGCCGCCTGGACGGCTTCCCGGAAGAATTTGAGGTGTCGTCCAACGTGATCCAGTTCCGACACTTCATCAAGTCGGAGCCGGGCTCGCGGCTCGTACTGAAGGAGGACAGCACATTCTTGTGCACACTTGACTGTCTGAAACTAGAGACAGTGATGCTAGCGCTGAGATCTGGCTTCAAGCTGGTCACCAGCCTCGACAGCAGCAAAGGCTCTGTGGTGGCGGCTGAGGCCCTGCACTTTGTCAAGTAGGATGAAGGGAAAACCGAAGGAAGAGAGAGGAGAAGTGGGGAAGGCAGAGAGGGAAAAAGAGTAGTGCCTGAATCCATATCCACCCTGCTAACGTAAGGTATTGGCTTGAAGATCTTGTAACGTGTGCTGAGCTGTAATGTGTCATTGGGTGGGAGAAGAACAGGTGGGTTTGGACTGTCTCACACGACAGTGTTTATATGTTTACTGCACAATGCTGGCTTACAAAGTTTGGGGTGATTAATCAACCTTTACACTGCTTTGTAAGCTAGTATTTATATAATTCAGAATGATCCAGATCAACTGAGCATTTATGAAATTGCATTTGAATTGGATATGAAACTACTCTGTAATATGGAAGACAAGCCAACAGTGAATGTTTCCATAGAGAAGACGAAGGGATCAAACCGAGAGTCTGAGCATCGACAGCTTTATCAGTGGATTTGTCTCTGCACATGAACTGCTTCTGCTGCTTTGTCAACAGCTACAAAAGCCTTCAAAACCAGCCGTGATGTGCACTGTTGTGCCATTCAGCTTTTACTACAGTCTGTGCCTGTGTGTATGTGTGTGTGTTGCTTTACACTGTGTGTGCTGTGTTTAGTTGGTTTAATAGCTTGTGTTTAGTTTATTAGCCTCTCTGGAGCCTGGAGGGAAAAACCACGGCGCATTGAGGTTGTTTTTTGAGGATGGACTAACAAACTTCACGTCCAAAATCTGACTGAAGCAACACTAACTGTTTCTCAGATCACGTGGACGAGTCGAGTTTAAGTGCAAAGAACCGTGATTATTGTAAGGGCTTTGAATCTAGCATGATGCATGTGAACTGAATACACTGTGTGTTTGTTAGTGCTGTGAGCCTCTGTGAAGTCAGTGCCACAACAATGCCTATTAGTACTTTTCAATGTGAATATTTTACAAATAAAAAAAGACACTGAAACTATTGGAAAGTGTATCTGCAAAAGTCTGTGTACCGTTTAATGCCTAAGTCATTGCTTGGTGTAGAAGCCTGTCAAATACTGCTTTTAATAATGTTAAGTGTTGTAAAGTTACTTTGCATTAAAGAACAACATCAGACAGCCAGTAAGGGTGCTCCGATCAGGATTTTTGGGGCCGATCACCGATCGCTGGAAGAAGAATCGGCCGAACCGATCAGCGTTCACGGGGTCTATTTGAAGCCATTTCTCTGCATCAGTCAACAAGCGATCCTGCTCTTATGCTCTTTTTACGTGCTCATTGAGCTTAAAAAAAATTGATAGGCAGGCTATATAAACAATGACATCATCACGCTCAACAATTTGGTTTCCTTTACGCTGGAGTCACGGTATCAGTAGTCTCCGTAACTTCAGACTGTATCTCATACTCAAAAGAGCTCTACCGAGTAGTTCGAAGCTTCATTCATAATGTTGTTCGAATACAGTAAGTGAAGATGTTTGCATGTCTATTCATTCTACACTAATCAGTGTTTCCCTCATATTCATTCTGCAGCGGCGCCCCACTCTGATCTCGTATTTCACCGAGTGCCCCGGTTTAGCCTCGGCATACACGCACACACACCGCAAAGCAGAGGAGAGGCGAGGCGAAGTGAAGTTGGAGTTATCGGTACCGGTTAAAAACAGGCTCTGTTAGGCTGTAATATTTGTAGAATTAGATTCCATTGGTGGCTGCATAGGATTGTTTCCAACTCGTATAATCTAAACATTTCCAATAACTCCAGAGCGTTGTAAAGGCCAAAAGTCAAAATTCATTGAAAAAAGATTGATGTAATCATTTCCAAAATTCACAACACTCGCTCTGTTGGTGCAGGAAATTCGCTCGCGGCTCACAGAAAAATAGACCAGACAGACGGAGAAACGTAATCTGATCGGCTCTTCTGATTGGCCATTATAGAGACCACCGATCAAACCCTTTACAACGAATATCGTCCGCTAAAGATCGGTGGCCGATTGATCGGAGCACCCTTAACAGGAAGTCTTAGAAATGTACTGGGATCTTGGCTATTTTGCTTGCATCCAATAGCATAAAAGGTACACTGATAATGATTAAATCCTGATTAAATCGCATGAAATTACAGTCTGTACACTCCAGTGAGACTCCAGTGAGGCAGGCGAGAGCATTATTTGTGTAAAGTTTCCAGAATCTTCCGATAAAAACTAAGAAATGAGTGGGAGAGACACTGAACTGGCTCACTCTTTCAGCTTTAGCAAAACCAGAACATTTTCTTTGAATACTCCTCTGCATGTCACGAACAATGCTCTACATGTTTGGAACAATCTACAAGGTGTTCAGAAAATTCAAGGACAAAAATAACACAATGTGCAGCATATTCTTTGTCATTACACATATTAGTAGTCAGAACAGTTCAGGATGTAATGTTCCAGGGTTTCTGATCCCTGAATGAATTCATCAGATCATGACCCACTTTAGACAACTCAGTTTGAAAGTGGCAGAATGCTACAGAAATTGACAGCCCTTTACAAAAATAACATATCAATTTTAGCATTTCCATATCATGATTATGACTTCACCAAAAATCGCGATGTATGAGTTATCCCTCATTTTTGTAGGGCTTATTGGCAGCTAATTAGAGACACTATATATAGGATTTTAAAATGTTCACGTTTAGTGTCCCCCACAGGTAGTATGGAAAGTAGACAGGTGATATTTCTGGTGGCTTTTATACAGTATATGACTATAAATTTCTATTGAGAATTGATAGAGTGCATTATTAAAGTATTTCGGTAGATGCAACACACTTTCTCTGTGTACCGTGTGGTTTATAAGACTTTAAATTGGTATTAAAAAGAAAAATTGTATATATATGTATATGAGTCTGTGTGAAAAGATTTCAAAAGTTCTGCCTCTTGACACTACAAGAAATGACCAAACAAGATAGCAACACTAGGGAAAATTTCTCTACATTTTGCACAGTCCCGTGAATATTACTGTTGCGGATTTCTACCGATGACTACAACTTGGAAAAACATAAACACAATAGTGAACGCTTCTAAATGATAAAGACCACCTTCATAGTTTTTAACGACCCCCAGCAGCTGAAGTTCTTACTATGCTGCTGTGAGGTAGAAGTGTACTCAAAGTGTGGTCCGTACAACCTGACATCTCTATTGCAACAGAGCTGACCTCAGCCAACAGTGATACAAAGGGTGATCAGAGATGCAAAAGACTTAAAGGGCACTTTCACAAGCCAGCAATTAGTCCATTTTAAAGGAACTGTGGTGCGTTTGTTTTGGGCAATTGTGAACGCAGGTGCGGACCAAAATAACCGATCCGAGAAAGCTTGTGACACAGGACGCCTGTACGGGCATCTGTTGAGATGGACACACAGGTAAACGACAGGTTAACATGAGTGTAAGAGGACTGACCTGGACTCTGCAAAAGTCCGATGTTTGCTTCGACATCTGGGCCGAAGAGAACATACAGAATATAATAAAGTCCGCAAAGATAGTGACATTTGTGTGAAAATTAGTGATAAAACAACAGTCATAAACCATCATTATTGATTTGCTAAAATAAAGGAACACTCACAATGTCATCATACAATAATGCCACACATTATAAGTTAACAATTTAATCAAAACATGCTCAGCTCTGCTCTCACCTTCACACAGCCAGCTGTAATGACTGACAGTAAATTATACTGGCTCACTGCTGCCACGGTGAAGCAACTCCACCTGCAGAAGCCTTTTGGGAGCTCCTTCAAACCCTCTCAGCTCCAGTAAAGATATTTGACGTTTTAAAAGTAGGCCAGTCTGTGAGATAAATCCTGCCCTTTTCCCTCAAGGAGAACCTCTTTTTATCTCTCTGCATTGCACTCTGATGTGTGTCAACGTCAACGTCAGTAGCAATATACTATTTTTCCAAGAATGTGCAGTGAAAATATTTAATATTCCAACTTCAGTAATATTGTAATCGTCAAAAGTGATGATAACCAAAGTTATTCTCCTCTAAATATGAGTTGAGTTGCTTTAACAATATGATTATTCCCCTCTCCTGATTTGTTTTTCTTATAATGAGTCTCCCTCTTTGAGGTGATACAGGAATGCCCTGAGCTTATGACAACTTCAATGAACTAGTTCACAGGAACCAAATGGGAACAAAGTTGACTTTCTCTGGGTGGAAATATTTTCCCACCACTACAATGTGGAATGATTGGCAAGATGACTTAGAATTACCGCCTCGCAATTATATGCCTCCAAACTGTCATCACTTCATAATTTTATCCTTTTAGTCATTTGTGTGAAATTGTCATAATTAGCATATGAGTTATGGCCAAAAACGTGTTTTGTGAGGTCACAGTGACCTTGACCTTTGACCAAATTCTAATTATTTCATCCTTCAGTCCAAGTGGCGGTTTGTGCCAAATATAATAAAATTCATTCCAGGCGTTCCTGAGATATCGCTTTCACGAGAGTGGGAGGGACGTGAGGTCACAGTGACCTTTGACCACAAAAATCTAATCAGTTCATCCTTGAGTCCAAGTGGACGTTTGTGACCAATTTGAAGAAATTCCTTTGAGGCATTCCTGAGATATCAAGTTCGCAATTATGGTCTGGACGGATAACCCAAAAACATAATGCCTCTGGCCTTAACTGTTGCTGGCACGGATGTATTATATACTAGATGTGACAAAATCATTTTTAAATTGTAATTATCTATCAATAATATTAATAAGAATACAGAAAAAAAAGAAAGTGACACAAACAAATAGGTGATGAAACATTACTGTAATATATATATATATATACTGTACATATTAATGCACTTCCACAAAGGTGCGGGACTAGAGAGGGACACATTTAAAAAAAAGACTGATTAAAATTTATGTCAAGATATCAAGCCCTCAGGAAGAGCGCCGGGCTTTGAAGCAAATTTTACGTAGTGGCCAAACAGTGGTACAACTTCCGTTATTTTTTTTTGTTTCTTAGGTAAATCAACTTCCCAGTATGAACCCTTATTTAAATCATTAGGTCCTAAAAGTTGTAAAATGCACAAATGGACAAATCCAGAAATATTTCCCTTTCTGAGTTCATGTGAATGAGACCCAGATCGAGGCCGGACCTACAATACATTACATCTTTCGATAAACTTCCCCTGCCTATATAATTATATAATGTTATCATTTTTTTGTTTTCAAACTCAAGCCGAAATAGCCCCGATGACATCATAGTCTACTGAACCTCATACATTAAATCAGTGGAGGTCCCCTTTAAATGATGAATGAAATACAAACATTGAAGAAATAAATCAATATCAAATTAAATACATTAATATCTGGAGAGAGAAGAATGTCAAAGAGTGAATTTGGGTTAAGGTAAGTTCTTTGGAGCAGTGCCAGCTGAATAATACATTTGACCTATCACACATTATAAGTCAACAGGAAGATTATGGTTGGTCACAAAATAAAGCCTAATACTAGTGTGTAATGGCTGCGTTTATGGACAAAAGAAGATGCTTTGGCAGTGGCCAATGTTGCCGGTGCCAAAGAAAATGCAAAACAAGTCTTGCTGATTTATGTCCAAACAACGTGATTCAGGGATTCGTCAAGATCCATTTATGGAAACTTGTGGGAGTGGAAATGTTTAAATGTAATAACTCTAAACATTGAAAAGCATTCCTCTCCTCCAGAGTTTATTCTTGCTAGAGTGGAAAAGCCTTTATAAAGCAAGCCTCTTACTGCCTGGTATAACTATGCAGAGTTGCCTTTAACGCCTCTTAGAGATGCAGAGCATACCGACAATAAGCCACCTCTGAATGAGATGAAGCATCTCTCACTGCACCTCTAACTGTGCTCCCCCTCCGCGGTGACTGAAACCATCTGCTCCAGCAGGCAATGTCGTCAAACCGTCGGACCAGCCGCCACCACCCCCGTCATGACTCATACACCCACATCAACCTCTGACATCAGGCGCATCTCTTCCTCAGCCCACAGACAACAAACATACAACGCACACGTAACGCCGTGTGCGACAAAGTAACTGTGACAACATGCAACAGGCGATATAAACCCAGTGAACCTGTGCTGTTCAGATGGCACACTTAGCACTGACGCTTTACTGTCAACAACATCAAGCCTTTTTTAATTGCAGATCAGCTTCATGCATTTTTTACGACGGTGACTGCTTTAGTTATTAGTCGCAGCCGGGTCAAAGTGGTGCACTCCTCATCAAAAGGCAGCTTGGGATGATGAGGGAGGCAGGAGGTGCAGGCAGTAGAAAGAGGAGAGAGGTGGCAACAGCAGTGAGAAAAGCTCAAACCATATTACTATCAACAGTCTCATCTCAGTCTTTTCACCTGTTGCCAGGCAAACTCAACACACACACACACACACCTCCTTATCTCAATGCCTTAGTCGTAGGGTGCCGCTCAGCCAGAAAATGACTAACATACCTCAGATTCTTATCTTTCAACTCCAGAAAGAGAAGCAATGGCAGAGGAGGAGGAGGAGATAGAGACAGGGTGTTGAGGAGGAGGAGGAGGAGGGGAGATAAAAGCTCAGATAAAAGAAGCAGCAGCTATTATTCAGTCACAAAAAAAGAGATGAGGTAGGGGTGGGCATAAGGAAACAGTGAGTATAGAGAATTGTTTTTCATGCAATAATATATTTTGATTTTTTTTTTTTATTTAAGCTGATAGTTCTTTCATACCAAAAAGAAAATAAAGTGTTTCCCCAAAGAACTGTACTTTTTCCTGAGGATATAAACACACAAATACACTTTTTTTTTTTTTAAATCATTTGATCTCAGTTTCAACCCTTAAGATTTTTGTTTTCTTCAAAAACAAACTATTCAGTGAAATGAGAAATCTTCTTATTCCCAGTGCAGTTTCTGTTTCAGGAATTTTCTATCTGTATCTTGAAATCGTTCGGAAAAAGGGCATTCGCTGCTCCTGTAGACCTCAAAAACTGCACTTGATCATATTCTTAAAACAACTTGAATAAGATCAAAATGCATTACAATAAATTACATTTTCCAACATAGTAAATTCATTAACCAGTATAATGTTATCTAAATCAAACAGGCCAATGCGTACAAAATATACTGTATGTATTACTACAGAAATAGTCCTTTACGTCTTCCCGCATGAATGCAATTCATGGACTCAGCAAAACTCGCACCAGCAGCCTCTGAACACTAACTGAATATCCGTATCAGCTTAATAGAATGACTTCATTTTAATCACTTGCTTTAATGAATTTTATTTGTTTATACAAGGAACAATTGTCAAATATAACTTCCATGAGGCTGTTCTCAGCAGACAGATCACAGGCAATGAGCTTTGTATTTTATATTCATCGCAGCTGTGGCGAAGTTCAAGCATTCATTCATTCTAATGTTGATTAACATTAATGGCATTCTTTTGCATTAATGATTATTTAATACCACCAAATAATACACTTACGTGGTAATAGGTTTAAGCATATTTCTACTTGTTGCATTTAGCTTTGCTTGAAATATGACAAAAGCATTTTGACTGTAGCTGAAGTTGTACCTTAAAAACAAGTACATTTCCAGGGGTTCCCGGGATAGTGTGCTTCTACTACCGGAACAGAACATTTTTAATTTTCGTGAAAAATATGAATCTTTAATGTGTAGTCTGCTGTATGCACCGAGATACACACTACAAAGACCCTCCAACAGGTTCATCCTGCATGCACATGCCAAGTTATAAGTGGATTTGTAAGAATACGTGGCTGCAAGAAAGTATTCATCTGCACACTCTCTACCGTACATCTGTTTCTTAAAAGCATATTATTACTGTTATGACATCAATTTTAATTTGTGAGAAAATGCTGTATTTCCCCTTCTTAACCGTGTCTCCCACCTGTCTATCAAACCTGTATGATGACTAACTGGAAGCTGCTGTAAGTCTCACACCTAAACTCTGCACAGGGACAACAACGTACAGTATGCAGCATTAATCATACAGCCTTACAGGGTTTTTTTTTTCCCCTCAAGGCATCACCGACCCATTTTGGGAGTGCTGGGTCACGACAATCTGAGTACGATATATTCAGCTCAGGGCTCATTTGGACAATGTAAAGCAGCAACGCTCCACTGACAGCCAGACTAATGGTGGGTGAGCAGCTTTTTTTAAGGCCGAGTGAAGCAGGTTTTGTTACTGTTGAGTAAAACCCTCCCACACAACACAAAAAGATTTTCTTGCTCAGACATCTCACACAAAAGTAATACAACCATATGGACTGTGTGACCTGTGTGGAGGAACCGCCATCATATCAGATGTGGACAACACTGACTGGCTATTATTACATTTTTAATAAAGAGCTAATTTGCAGCCTGCTAATGCACTGGTCTAACAATAATGGGCTTCTTTTTATTCATGTGTCAGTGTGCATGACTCCCTACAAAGGCGCTATCCGATCTCTAAAAACCCACTGGTGCAAGTCTGCATGTTACATAAACAAATGGGCTGTTAGAGTAAATTGGATTCCTCATTTAAAATTCAGCAGTGATGGGAGGAAAATAAAACACAGGACAAGCTGTCCAACTCTCTCTGACACAAAAAGACGGATCGCTGAAATTTGGGCTGTAATACCAGAGTTGTCTTATCAAATTACAAGTGAAGAGATTCAGATGAAATTACAAGAAAAATGCAAAAATCACAATATTTGACCATCGTCTATAGCGGTCTTTGCTCTTCTTGCTTTGTTTTAAGTCTAAAAGGACTCAGAGGAATTTAAACAAGCTTAAACTTTTCCACTCTTCTTTTTCATAGACCCGTTTTTGTCTTTTTTTTAGGGGGGTACAGGGCGTCTTTAGGGGGAGATAGCAGGTCAGCAGTAGATGTCAGACATAAGTGGTGTACATCATCTGAAAGCTGGGAACCTGAAGAATAATTTGAGATGCAGCTCAGCACTGTGTGTCAAGTTGTTCTGGTCATAAATCAGAAATTAAAAAAAATTGATTAACTAAAAAACATTGTGACCGTATAGAAGGGCTATGAACATTATGATAGAAGTATACGATGGCTATTTCCATGCTCAATAATGTATCATACGTTTTTGCAGCAATTTTTGTGTTGATACCATTTGTTACACACATTTGGTGCTAAATTTAACCATTTTTTACAAATCGAATTGATCAAAATGATCAATAATCCCTCCAAAATACCACATTAAGACACCAAGACCTTGAGGAACATCATAGAAAAATCCATGCTGTGATTTGGGATCAAAATCTTTTGACATTTGGAGATTTCTGCAAGAATTGCATTTTTCGGCGATTTGTTGGCAAACACTTCTGTTCTGGAAACTGCTCAGAAACCCCCTTATTGTCAATCTACCTTGGAAAGCCATCCATCCTCTGAATGCTCTAGGTCTTCTAGTTGGTGGCTGTAAAGTTTCACAAGGCTGTGATTATCCTAGAGGTCACCACAGGTCATTTTATACAGTGAGGTCAAGTTTAAAAAATGGTCTCAATACAATAAAAAAGGCTATTATGGGGACTAACACCGTCACACATGAATACGATTGGGCTCATTGGATCCACAAGAGTCTCAGCTTTACAGTGATACCCAATTTATGTAATTAAAGACTGTTTAGGGACCCCAGTATAAAGAAATATTCAAACACACCATTTTAAAATAGACGAAAATTACACATTTTTACTGAATGCAAATAACTGCATGGTTTGTGCCCCAAACTGCATGTGATTATCATAAAGTGGGCATGTCTGTAAAGGGGAGACTCGTCCAATGATAACTGTGCACAAAATTCACAAAATTGTGCTTGCTACTCTGAAAAAAAGTAAAGTCAGCCGAGGCCTCAAGGAGTGGAAGAGGTTAACTGGGAGAAAAGACTTGAATGAAATCCTCCGTGCAATCTACTGTACTTGCTTGTGTTAGGAGACATGACTTTACCATTAACATAATGGGCTCTGTAGACACAGCAGCAAGGGTCATGACAGAATCCCTGTACATCTTGCATTAAAATGCATCTCGCATCCAGATTGTATCTAGATGTGATTTAACCTGATTACATTTACACATTTACACGATGAGCGCAGACAGGAAGGTGGCGGTCATCTCTGGGAGAGCGCTGCAGGTTGAGGCTGATGTGTCCGTGCATTATGCACCGCCTCTCCGGCAGTTCGCAACTGTAAGACCATGCGTAAAGCCGGGTTTATGCTCGGCGTCCTGTGTGATTATCATAAAGTGGGCATGTCTGTAAAGGGGAGACTCGTGGGTACCCATAGAACCCACTTTCATTCACATATCTTGAGATCAGAGGTCAAGGGACCCCATTGAAAATGGCCACGGCAGTTTTTTCTCGCCAAAATTTAGCACAAGTTTGGAGCGTTATTTAACCTCCTTCGCAACGAGCTAGTATGACATGGTTGGTACCAATTGATTCCTTAGGTTTTCTAGTTTCATATGATACCAGTATGAGCCCGCTACAACCTCCGATTGATTGCGTTAATGTGTTATAGAAATTAGTGGCGTTAAAATGAATTTGCGTTAATGCGTTATTAGCGCGTTAACTTTGACAGCCCTAACTATAATACATTTAATACTTGACTCCTTTCTTTACAGGGACTGAATAAACAGTTAATAAACAGTTACAGTTAATTAAAGGCCTGTCCAAGTCCTCCTCGGCATTGACGAGTTTGGTTTATGGCGTTTTGCTGGCAACACTTGTTGATTTCTTCACAAAATATTTTGTTTGTAAGCCCTCTGGCGTTTCAGAGAATACTGTTGAGAATAAACGCCTTTGTGCATGCTCATTGTGCGTGCGCCATTTGTTGAGGCCTGCGCCACGGTGCCTCGTGAGAGCATAAACAAAGCTTATTGCAGCCTTCCGCTCATCCCTTTCAGACAGAGCGTTCGGATATCAATGTGGACACTGGAGACACATTTTAATACCAGGTGTAAATGTAATCAGGTTAAATTATATCTAGATACAATCTGATTAAGATGAATTTTAACACTTTCCATCTGCAACTTCAAAGAAAACTTGATTTAAAGAGGTTTCTTCCTTTACATATGTGCTCTTCTATAACCTTTTCAGTCTTTCAACAACCTACTGACAGAGGCTCAGATTGTATCTACTGGCTATAGAGCACACTTTAACCCTCTATTATTATTCTGGGTGTCACGTGTCTCTTGTGTGGGAGCGCAGCAGGGGTTGGACAGACTTTTATTTCAAGAGGCAAAACAGAATTGAGAGCGGAGATGACATTTCTCTTGCGAAACAATAGCTGGCTCACTCTCCTATTTTCACCTTGGGCAACAACAAACATGCATCTCTGAGAAGAATAGCAGGCCTTGAGTCACAGTGATTCAGCCCCCTGCTTCATTGTGACTACAAGAGAAAGCAAATGTGAGATCTGGAACAACAAATTTACCATGGTCTGGTAAAATACAGCACAGCAACAAACCATCTGCCTACTCAATGTAAATAGACAATAATGCTCTCTGGGTACTGGAAAACTGAACAACCATATTTCAGTGATTCGAAGAGACAGGTGACACCTGTGGTGTAAACACGTATCACCCATCATCAAGGTGCCTTCAAACAAGATGCTTTACACTGAAATGCATTAGTGGAGATTGACAGTGCCAGATAGTAAAAGACTGGTTTTGATGGGTAGTAGAGGTGCAATTTTTAATCTTTAGATTAGATAGATTTATTTTTAACATCTAACAAATAATGTTAAAAAAGACTAGAACAACCAATAAAATAAACCGTAAACATATCACATCAAATGACCCCCGTAGTACCATTTTTTGGGCTCCGGAGCTTCGGTAGTAATTAACAGCGAATATTCAAAGCTTCAGATGGGCTCAACTTGCAGCTCGCTCCCAGCAACCCTCCAGTCACTAGAGCACCATGACCAGAGAGATGACCGTCATCAATCTGTCTGTGCTCAGCGTCTCTTCTCCTCATCCCTCTTCCCTCTAATTTGGGCGCACCTAAATGAAAAAGTTGGGCACACCAGTGCAACCAATCCAAAACATTAGTCTGTAGCCCTGAATGTGGACGCTGGAGACACTTATTAATACTAGGGATGTCACGATACCAGAAATCTAGTAGTCGATACCAATACCAGTGAATTTCCAGGATTCTCGATACCAATTCCATACCATGGTAAAAAAAAAAATAAAAGAAAAAATAAATAAATCCCATGTAATTCAACACGCACTCTTTTATTAAAAACATTTGAACATTACAAAAAATAGAGGCTTGTAGCTAATGTAGCCTTTAAGTAATAAATAAAAAGAATTGATCCATTTTGTTCATTTTGGCGTATCAGCGGCATGCTATCAATAGATATTCAGACGACATACTGACCCTGAACACATCTGGTCCGTCAGCTCAGAGTAGTAAGAGTAGGAGGCAGAGGATTTATTGTTGAAGCGAAAAGCAAACGCACCTATTTGGCAATATTTCACATTTAATCCCAATGCTATAAGGGAACCATAACGTTAATGAGGTAATCGCCGCGAGGCGAATGGAGCCGTCACAGCCGGTGTGCACGGAGCAGCGGCGCCAGGTAGACCCTCGCAGCAAAAGCGCTACCGGAGAGGCCAGACACACCGCCACCCAAGAGTAAAGATCAGAGTCAGCGCTCTGCACATGTTGACCGTAATCTTTCTTGTAAAATGTCCGGTGTAATCGGTAACACCGGTGTTGTCACAAGTTTATTAACCGGCGGGAACATTTTCCTCACCGTCATGTCCCTACCAATGACCATTACAGGCATCGTACGGTACCTTCGGTACTGTAGAAAAAGAGTTCCGTCACTTTTTTTAAATTTTGGCATCGACTTGGTACTGAAGTATCGGTTCTCGTGACGTCCCTAATTAATACCAGGTGTTAATGTAATCAGGTTAAATGATATATCTAGATACAATGTGGATACGAGACGTATTTTAATACAAGGTGTAAAGGGATGATACTCTTTTTTTGGGAAAGATATTTTTTCCATGTAATTTATGGTGGTGGTGTGAGAGAGTAGAGAGCAGTGCAACAGGAGAGAGCCGACAACTTCAAACAGCTCTGACACAGAGAATACCCAAGAGGTTTGAGCCTTCAGACTGCAGGAACTTTAAAGCCTCCCATTGGATTAGTTAGTTGGCAGAACACAGCCTTAACTCTTAACAAAACATCACGACTGCTTCGTGACGTCAGCCGTGGAAACAGTCCAAACCATACAGCTTTTAATGCACAACTTCCAGTGCAGCCAGAGGAGCTGCTGAGAGCTGATGAATACCAACAATTCATACTGCTGAATCCTTGTGAAAGAAGTCAAATATAGTCCTGAAAGCATGTGTTGTTAGTGTCGTCTGACTACAAAGTCATGCTTTTCAAGAGGTATCCAGTCAAGAGACATTCCTCTTTAAACCCTCAGCAATTCATGAGCCACACTTTTGGAATGAACCTACAAAGCTAAGCCAGACACACTCCTTCAATAAAACACCTACGACAGTCTGCACAGGATCCAACAGCCTGCACATTTCCAATGCTTTTGTGTATGATGCAACAGGGATTTCAAATAACACAGCAGGACAACAGCAGTTTATCCCCTTCCAAACAAACAACGCAAACATTACTGTATTTCTACCTCTTATATTTAGCCTGATTCCACACCACATCTCTGCTTTTGCTAGCGGTTAAAAAAGGTCTGGTGTTGTTCTTGTGAATGAATGGTTGTTTCCTGGTTGGAGTAACAGCCGAGTATTTGTCAGCAAAACTTCAAAGTTGTTGACTTCATCAAACTGTGAGACACATCTTAAAGAAACAGAGGTGCCACTGGTTCTGGACATTTTCTGTTACAAGCCAGGTTTACATCCAATTGTAGCGCAAATTTTAACTTCAAAAGAAGTTATTAATTATTGTGTGTTTCCAACCACTACCGTTATGAAATGATTAGGAGTTGGTTCATCAAGATAAACAGTGTTTCTGCTAACTTTTTTGTCTTTGCCATCACAGCAAAAAAGAAATAAATCACTGAAGAAAACAAAACATTTAATCATGTGAAAAATGCCGTTGGACATTTTAACATAGTTTTATATCACCAGCTCTCTGTGCACCTCCACACGTGTAGCTGAATGTCATCTTGTACTGTGACTAAAATGCCAGAAATGTAAGGAAATAAAGTAGTTTATGTTTTTTAATTTTTTTAAATGAACTTTTTTCCCACTTCCAACTCCCACTACACACATTTGTAGAACATATAAGTTCATTAAAATACATCTGAGAACTTGACTGCCACAAATATGCTACTGATAAAAGCAAATCATTTAAATTAGGAAGTAAAATAATCAAATAAATTATTTAAAAAAAAAGAAAGATAGGTTTGGGTTGTTAATTGATTTCCAATAATAAAAATATATATATACACATTTGCATAAAGCAGCATATTTGCCCACTCCCAAGTTGATAAGAGTATTAAATACTTGACAAAATCTCCCTTTAAGGTACATTTTGAACAGATAAAAAATGCGTGATTAATTACAAATGAATCACGATTAATCATGGACAACAATACGATTAATCGCGATTAAATATTTGAATCGATTGATAGCCGTAGCTCATATTCAAATAATATAATATAATCATTTGTGACATAAAAACGTATCTATGTAAGTAACTAACTATACGATATCAGTAATGGTTGTAGCAGCATGACTTGAGTTTTGGGTCTTTTTTTGGTTATTAGATTGGTCTCAAATAAAATTCTAGGCATGGCAACTTGTTTAGTCTTGGCATCAAAAATATTTTGACATTGTTATAGTTCAATATTGTTATGAGGAAATATCCATTGAAGAAGCAGAAATACAAACGTCTATATCCGATATCCAGTATCAATGCCGCAACAAAGAAATGTGTTGACAAAAAAAGAAAGTCACACACTAGTGTCCAACAAATAGCTGGCATATTTAAAATGAATGTCTTAAAACAAAAGTGTCAAAATGGGTATTCAAAGTTACAAAACTATGCAACACTGTTGTTCTGAGATATTTCTAAAAGACTTAAGGATTGCAAAGTTTTAGTGAAAAGCTTCACAGAGGCAGCAGAAGGAAAGTCGTACTGTAACAGAGCAGTACATTACATCTGGCTTTCTGTTCTCCACAGCACGCTTCTGTGGCAACTAAGCCTGTTGCTTAGCAACCTCTTAATCAATACCTGGTCCTTGCCGGAACAAAGCAGAAGAACGAGGGGAGGAAATAATGGAGGAACATTTAGCTAGCAGCCTTACAGTACAAAAGCCATGTCAGACACCATTTGTGTACGTATCAATCATTGGCGGTCACCATTAGCAACCTCTCGCTATTGTTGGCTCATTGAATACTTGTGTAACAGAGGTGGAGGAATGGATTATACAGAGTCTGAAATGTTTGGATTATAGGGATTAGAAACTGTGTGGCTGGCTGGATTACATATTTCTTAATAAGTGGACATAGACGGAGCTGGCATAGCCCATTTTGGGGGTTGAGTAGGAATAAATGCATGTGCCTTGTTTGGTCACACAACAATTTAGGTCACTTATTGTGAAATGTAAGTCATTGCCATACAGTTTTTTTATACAATTATGTGATACTTAAGCACACAAAGGAATGTCAGTTTGGGTTAATTTGGCTTTTCTATAGCCCGACACCCATTAACTGGTAATTAACCAGTTAATTTGTAAGAAAAAACGCAGAATGATGTGAAATGCAAGAGTTGCTTTCCTTTCAGTCCGGTGCTCTACTGACTCAATTAGCTGTGGCATTGCATTTCGAAGCGCTATCCATTTAGAGGTGCTGAAATTTGTATGTTTTGTGTCGTAAATGTATTGCCTTTAATTTTCTGTTGGCTTTGCTGAAGTTTATTGCCTAAATTTGATCGCCGTAGTGTCCAGCGTTGCATACTGTAATATTTCACTGGAAAATAGTATGTGATTCTTGTACTATTGGTTTCATACTAAGGTTTCGGACATACTTAAAAATCTCACACTGTTTTAGCGTACTAAATAGCATATTAGTATGGAATTTTGGCCGCAACCCCAGTTTATTTCCTGTTGCAGTGTATGTGAATGACATAAGCTGACAGGAAGTGGACCCAAGCTGTTGCCTAGCAATACAATTCCTTTGAAAGGGTCTATACATTTAATATGAAGTGTTAGAAGGAGCCTAGTGATATGTGTTATATAGTAAAAAAGAGATATAATAATACATTGGATATGGGAAATATGCTTTGTATTAAATGTGGTGATTTCAAAGTGATTACATAAAAGGTATATTTTATGAGCAAAAGGTAAATGTTTGATAATATATTTGATCAGCTTTATCACTTTTTTGAAGACCTGCTCTGTCCGAGGTGTCAAGAATCAGTAAAATCTGAGTAGGTGTGAGACCATAAAGTGTGAGAGTGAGAGTGCAAGTGCAGATCAAACTAGTACAACTACAGTACATTACAGTGAAGCAGGAAAGCTGCTGTGTGTGTGCTGTGTGTGTGTGTGTGTGTGTGTGTGTGTGTGCGTGTTTGAGAGAGCGAGACTGTGAAAGTGAGTGGGAGACTGGTGTCATACAGTAAACTTTCGTGTGGGCGAGTGGGGGTGGAGTTGAGTGTCGGACAGGTAAATAGAGACTACACACCACCACATCTCAGAGGACAATATCCTACTTCTTGTTTCCAGTGCACTTTCACAGTGAAGCCAGCCATCTGGAGCACTGACACGTTTAAGAAAAAAGAAAACGTTTTTTTTTTATTTTTTTCTACGCCTCATGAAAGCCATGTTTCCACATTCACCAAAACAAGATTATTATACTGATGATCCTCTCTAACATCTGTAATAACACCCAACGCTTTAATAGTTCAACTAGTGTTGCTGAAAAAGAGAAACGTCCGAGAGAGAAAAATCCATTATCACATGTAGGAGGTATTAATGCACATGCAAGTGTGGGTGAATCTAAAGTGCACGAGGGCGGTGATAGAATAAACCTTGTGGCCGCAGGACGCTCCCTGATGAAGAGAAAGCTTTATTTCAATTTTCATTACAGTTTGTGAGGCACAGTTTACGGACAATGACTGGAGATGGAGCTAATGAGAAACCATCCTTTGTCATGGCACTAATATGCTGAAATTGTCTTTCATCTGGGCTGAGGTTATACACTCAGTTGCCAGTCTATTAGGTACAGCTAGCGAAAACTAATGCAGTCTAATAACACAGTCCTACAATAAATCATATCTTAATGAAATCTAGAATTACCACCTTGTGGTTGTATGCTTCCACCAACCAGTCAAGTTGCAGTTTACATCCATGTCGGCCCAACATGTCATCACTTCGTCATTTTATCCGATCAGACATTTGTGTATAATTGTCATAATTAGCCCATTAATCCTTGAGTTATGATCAAAAAATGTGAATGACCTGTGCCAGTTTTATAGAGGTGTCGATTCAACTTCATGGTCATTTTAGAGGCTGCGGTTTGTGGTGCTGTTGAACTGTATTGCGTTATACTGACAGGTGTTTCTATTATTTTGTCCACCCCATTTATATCAATGAAGGTTGGCATTTAGCCTTTACTGAAAACAAACAATTGAGATAGACAGGAAACATGAGCAGGAGAGAAAGAGGGGATGGTATGCAACAGCAAAGACCCCTAGTCGAAATCAAGTGGCAACCTCCGGTGCTGAGAAATGAGGCAAACGCGGAAATACCAAAAACTGCAGTTCCTCAAACGGCCACTTGAGGCTGGCTCCAAAAGCAAGTCAATCCACATAGACCCCCATGTGGAAATAAACATGTTTACAGCCTGCTACAAAAAACGTTTTTTGTCTCTATAGCTAACGTTCATGACAACTGTACAGGGCTGGATTTTCATATAATTCACTTGTTTAAATTGCATTTAGGCTTAAAGTTTGGCATAATTGAGGGTGTGGCCGCTTTAAGTGACAGGTGGGTGGCCTGACAGCTGCTAGCTGTCTGCTCTGCTGTGTCACCCGGAGCCGCCTCAGCTCCACCGACAATCCACCTCTTAGCCGGGAGTTAGGCTGTGTCGTCACTACCAAGATGGCGAGAGCCGAAGGAGCCACCCACTTTGAGCTTCGCAACCGCTCTTCAGAAAACTATGGATGACGTCACATAGACTAGGTCCATATTTTATACAGTCTATGGTCGAAATCAAACCAGTATAGACAATGATTTGGATAATAATCATTGGCGACACCAGGGATTTTACTGTGTAAATTTATAGTACGGTCCTAAAAGTATAAATTTTAATGCAATTCCAAACTAGAGAATCTGGTTTGTCTCAAATCCCGCACTTTTTACTCATCTGAAGTGTCATTAGTAATTCTACTGCTCTTTACTCTAATTTAATTTCCAACACATCAAAATATTAGAGAGGATTGCATAATATCCTCTGGCTCAAAATGCTGGAGGATACATTTGACCATTGTGGATTCAGTTTTACAGGAACTGGGAACTGATTAGTTTCTGTGGGCTGAAATACAGAAGGTGCACTTTTCAATATTTCCCTTTCTTTCCTTGTTTTCTTTTACACTACATCCACAGTATAATGACTTCAGAGTTAATGTTAGTTTAGAGTATGACTGGGCTCAACTTAAGTGAATATATATGTCATTGCTGACATCTGCCAAAACAAAAGTGCTCCAGTGTTTTTCTTCTACTGCCAAGTGTGTTATGAGGTTTCTCTTGCTACTGTACGTGCTCTGCTGCCAACAGAAATAATCTAATTCATGCGCTCCTAGGTTTGCCTGCATCTTGTTTCACTGCCTGCTCAGCTGCTTAATGAGACAATTATCTTTATGTTTTCCTGTTTCTCTTGGATCGTAATTTAAATCAATGTGATCATTCATGACAAGTTCCCTTTGCTCCTCGAACAAACGTGCACCTCGAGAGCTTGACGGGGATTTAATTTTGCAAATATAGATAGATATATTCATCACTACTGAACTAAAACCTATTTACACAGTGGGCTGGCTTTGCGATCCTCTTCGATACCTGGCAACATGCAGCCTGGACAAGACCCTGATTGCATCACAGTACAACAACAAAAAGGACTGCAGATGCACTGAAGATCTGAACAACCAATTAGTTAGTCGCAGATGCACTTTGTCCACTTAAACAACAAAATGCCTCCGAGCAACATTAACTGCAAGCATGGAAACTGATTTAAACACATGTTGACCGCACTGGGTAAAGTCATCTGAATCTATAACCACCCATAGGCATTACGGTTTGGCCCCAGCGCCCCCGTCAAGCCAACCACAGCAGACAAATCGATACTCTAACAAAACACTTGGGGAAAGACAAACAGCTCATAATCCTGAGAAACAAAACATCTACTTTTACATCTACTATTGTGTCACGACTTTCAATTCTAGCATACAAATATAATATAGAATATCTCATGTGAACTGTTAACATTTTGGATTTGTCTATTTAACCACTATTGTTTTGCACTAATGTCCGTCAACTATGTTGTTCATACATTTTTACCATAATGAACTATTCACTATGCCACTGGTTCCTAGGTTCGCGAGACCGTTTTGATTTTAAGGGGTGTAAGACAACTTTAAAAATATATATATACAGTTGGCCTAGATCAGCATTTCATTCATTTCTGTGACGAAAACTGAATGAAACAATTATTTTAAAAGTTTGGATTATTATTTCAGATATAAACAGGATAAGGGCACGTTGAAGACCTGAATACAAGTTATATTCACAGAGCCATTCCTCTCTGCTAAACCGCCTCACCTGCATTAGAAAAGTACGCGATTAAAACAACCAAAGAGCTGATAGAACAATGGCCAAGCGTCAGGGAGAAGAAACCACTGATTATGTAAAAAAAAAAGAAGCCTGATAAGTATGAATGATTGTTAAAATTAAAAAATATATATATACATACTACAGACAGAGAATTATATTAAAAGTTCCTAAAAATAACAGGAAAACTCATCTCTGATGCAACATTCACAGGAAATAATCTGCTCAAAATTCATCCAAATCGCTCGTTTTACACGAACTTCCTGCAGTTATTGTGTTCACTATTTGGGTTAACTGTACAGTTTATCAGTTGTTCTGTATGACAGAAAAGGGGTCCTCTAAGGAAAAAGGTTGGGAACACTGCACTATCCTATAATTCTGCTGAAGGGTTAAATCTACTTCAGCTCTTTCTTATGTAGAACATTTTTGCAGTTTAAAGGTTGAGAATATTTGATCACTCTATATAGATCACCAAGAAACATTCCTGTTGTTTTTAACATGTCATGTTTTTGCTGCTCATATATATATAAAGTCCTGTCACACTTGCAACCTTTTTTCACTCCGAACAGCAGTAGAGAATTGCACACTGCTCCATTTGGTTTCGCACTTTCTATTTTGGATAGAGCTTTGGTAACTTGCCATCCAGTCAATATTTGTGCATCAAACTACTTTGAGATAAATGGGGTATGCTCAAAACATGCTTTTTGTTTTTATGCCAACAATACCCATTAACATGCACCCTTAGCGGGGCTTGAAAGATACTACGAGAAGCAGTTATTTCATTGTTGCTGAGCACTGGCACCCTGGGGAGGTACAAAATTGCTTTTGACATTTTACTGATTTGAACAGCCGGCACCCTGCTATTTATTTACCGTCTCACTAAATGAAAGTTATCACTGAATTATGGGAACTTTCTCGTTTTACTCCATTCCTTTTCAGACATAATTAAAACAAGATTAAATTTCTGTAATCACCCTTTTGAATGCCCTGAAAGAATCATTAAATCCACTTTATTATTATTTACTTTTCTTGGTCTGACACATGAAAGTGATTAAAGTATCACATTAAAAGTAACACCCTAATCTACTGTAATTTATCAGGTCACACACACTCATAGACACCCAACCATACAGTTGCAGCTATTTTTAAGCTCTGGGTCTGATGCAAATCCCTGCAAATCCCTTTGGCTCATGTATATGTATGACACATCTTGCCTGGCAGCAAACATCCTCCATAAATCCGAAGCCACTCTGAGTATTCTCATGAATTTTACAGTGCTATCAATGTCTAATCTCTCAACAGAAGCTTTCTTCAAACCCTTGGAAACCAGAAGAACTAAGGACAGTTAAATATGTAATGTCATGTGCTAGTGTCCTGAGTTAAGTCCTTGTGAGTGTTAGTTGTCAACTAAACAGCTCCAGGACATTTTTTTTTTGCTGGTTTCAGCTTTATTTAACAACAACTCAATCTGGGAAATAAACATCTCCTCTATTTTCTAAGGCTCAGATAGTACTTCATATTTAACAGTGCATTCAAAATGTTGTCCCTTTTTTCAGGGAGAGCAGAACATCCTCATTCTGAATCAATGAAAATACTGTTTTTATTACATGCGAATACTTTTCCATTTTTTATTACTTTGTCAATTAATTTGTTCTTAATGACTTCATATCATTGTTTTCTGTTTCTGTTTTAATTAGTGCTTTTTAAAAAAAACAAATGTGTTGGTGTCCTCGTGGACCCGAATTAAAAGTACCCAGTTGCAGCCTGTGCAGTACAAATAGATTGAATAGAATAGATCAAATGTTTGCCATGGCTCCTAAATTAAAGTATCACACACTGCCAGGGGTGTAGGAGCTCTCTGTCAGTCATTTTGAAGGATACAAATACAGACGCAGCCGACACAGATCCACTCATGTGCTCTGTCTATTTTCGTTTCACACAATATGAACATTAACTGTAACTTTCCTATGATAATAATAATAATAATAATAATAATAATAATAATAAACTGGTATCCACCCCAGTCGGTAGTCCTTGTATGTTAAATAGATTGGTAGGATGAGGGTTAACATTTACTAATCCGCAGGTACCGTCAGTAAAAGTCTTAGATCTTAGATCATATCTGTCTCGGATATTGACATTTGTTTATCTCACAAGCCACACTGCCCTGTGGACCTTCACAGGAATCATACACTGTCAAATCTATTTCAGTTTGAACCCTCCAGCTCTCATCAAACATGTGTTTCAGATGACATTATCCAGCACAAGAGAAACACAGAGACAAGGGCCGGAACAGCCGAGTCGAAGACTGACCTGTATCGCTCTGGCTGAAGACCGCCATGGTCTGTCCACCCACTGTGTGCATGGTGAAGGGATGATCCTTTGGGACCTGCAGTGATGCATCCTTCTCCCCCACAGCGCCCAGGGCTGTCAGCTCCTCATTCAGGCTGAAACATACCTGAGAAACACATAGCTGAGTCAGGACCTTGCAGACTAGTCATATTAACAACCAACTCTTTGATTCATCAGATAAGGTCAAATATGATATGATATGAAACTATATTGATCGCTGTGAGGAAGTTGGGTCAATGTAGCAGCAAATAGTGATGGGATACAACACGGAAGACGAACAGGAAAAGGAAAAATAGGGATGCACCGATACTGAATAGGGCCAATCCTAACTCAAATAGCTGGATCGAATATCTGTGAGAATGTGGCTGATCTATTCAATTCAATTTTATGTTTATATACTACATACAGTAATTCCTGCTTATGTTTTTGACCAATTTGTTGCTGCATTAAAAGGTTCACATTTTAATTATTTTGTTTTTTTTTAAAGTTGCTGGTGTATGATTTATTATTTGAATTATAAAGTACAATTAAATTAATTTACATCTATGTATTTATTGGTCACATTTGTTTTACAAAGTTAGGAAAGCAATGTTTAAATCAAGCCTGATGTTGCCTTACACATAAAAGAATGATCCCAGCAACTTCCACACAGTGAGGCATACAGTTTATTAATTAAACACTGGTATCAGATTGATTCTCAGTATCAGCCGATAACCAAAGCCACGGTATCGCTATCGGGACTGAAAAAGTTGGATCGGTGCATCCCTGGATGAAACTATATTGATCGCTGTGAAGACGTTGGGTCAATGCAGCAGCACATAAGTAAGCTACTGGAGTTACCCTGCACTATACTCATTTTTAACAGTCTCTTCTGCACTATATTCACTTTTTTAATAGTCCTGTATCACAGCTGTTACACTGCACTATATTCAGTTTAACAGTTTTCTTCATCTCCTGGTATTTTTATATCTGCCTTTTTACTAACATGTTTTGCACTATGGAACTGTGATGCTGAAAAACTTGAATTTCCCTTGGGATCAATAAAGTTACTATCTATCTATCTATCTATCTATAATGATGGGATAAAACAAAGAGGAAGAAAAAAGGAAAAATATGACAAGTAGAGCTGTGAATAACTGCAGCAAGAATAGGTAAAAACAATAATTAAAAATCCCTTAGCTGTCTGTGCAATATTATATGAAGCTGTCTCACCTCTGTTTTGCCTTGCTTCCTGTCAGGTGGATGAGAAGACAGAAATAAAAAAGTATGCATCACTGATACTGATAACCATGAAGACTTTTAGATTTAAGCAAACATGTATTAATAGTGAACATTCTGTCATAAATTACAGAAGTACTGGTCTGAAATATTATGTGAAATGGAAAAGATATTTGATAAGGATTTAGAAATGAATTCAATGTCTTTGATTTTAGGAATCCCAAGTACAAATATAAACTAATGCAGCCAACAAAAGGTTGTATAACATTCTTACATTTGCTGCTAGAAAAACTATATTACTACAGTGGATCAGTGATAAGAAACCCTCTGTTCAAGGCTGGCGTAAAGTCATATTTGAGATGGTCCCTTTGGAATATCTTACAAATATTCTACATGCCAAAGTAGATCAGTTCTAAAATATTTGGCATTACCTTTCTGAATTATATTGGACCTGCTCCATTATCTCACAAGGAGCCTCTTGAACATGAACCCATATATCCCGTGTCTTCCCTGCTCTATGGACTATTTCCTATGACCTCCTATATACATTTTTTGATCTGAGCTGTACCAGTGTTTGTTTGTTTGTTTGTTTGTTTGTTTGTTTGTTGTTGTTTTTTTATTATTATTATTATTATTGTGTTTGTGAAAATAAGAAAACCCAATAAACATATTATATATATAAAAAAAAAAAAATAGTGAACATTTTCACAACAACATACTTTCCAATGGTAATCTTTCCAACTTCTCCCTTTTCTGTGGCCTTGTCCCATTGCTGCATTAAATACTTGGGAACCTGGTGAGAAAGAGATATATATGACAATTTAAGAGACTTCACTTGTATTATTAAAACACAATAACGTTACTCACTTAACATGTTACTCAACAAGAGCTACTACCATGAGTTTTCATCAAGTTGTTAGACATGGAAGACATTAAGCTGTGGTCATTTTAATTAGATAGATAGATAGATAGATAGATAGATAGTAACTTTATTGATCCTGAGGAATATTCAAGTTTCCAGCATCACAGTTCCATATTGCAAAACATGTTAGTAAAAAAGCAGTACAAAAGTTAGTAGTGCAAAGTACAAAAAACATATACCAGATATAAAAATACAAAGAGATGAAGAAAACTGTTAAAACTGAATATAGTGCAGGGTAACAGCTGAGATACAGGACTATTTACAAATTACAAGTATTAGCCAGTATAACAGACGTTCCTTCTCGTTGGTCGTTGGGTGGATGATGTGTGACGTCACATGCAGGTAAACAAACCTTAACAAGCCAGACGCCTTTACTCTGTTTCACTCCAGTTAGGTTAACCTCCGTTTTATCTGACATAGTTTAGTTCAATGTTATGTCACAGTTTCAAGAGACTGTACGGATAAGATAAGTAACGTTAAACATGAACTAACTAGCAGCAAGGCGCGTGACGCCCAGGTGACTCAATTAAACTAGATTAGAACTTCCTTCTTCTTTGGTGTTTATTGGCGGTTGGCAAACCAGCTTGTAGGTGCATTACCGCCACCTACTGGACTGGAGTGTGGAGCTGTAGATTGGCAGGGAAAATAAAATAATAATTAGAAGATTGTGTACTTTCTTAGATGTCTTTCCTAGCAGATTCCCCATTGTAATATTTCCATCATTTACTCCTGATATCAATTCCCTTCTTTCTTTGTCATTTTTGTTGCACTCTATAAGAACATGTGTCATAGCCCGGCTCCTAGGCCATGACAAATACGGGAAAGGACGCAGTGATTGATTGTAAATTAAAGATATTTATTACAAATAAATTAAGGATATACAGAAATAACTACAAATGTGGAGTGTGTCAGTCAGTAACATCAGTAATGTAGATGTGGATGTGTGAGCATGATGAAGTGTGATGTGTTGTGAGTGGAAACTAAAGAAAAGCCAAACAAAGGCAGCCCGGCAGGTTCTGACAGGGATGAGTCCAGGTGAAGGAAAAAAGGGCAGAGCAGCACTTGATTGGGGCTTTTATACTCAGGACGCGCCAGCATCAGGTGCTCTGCATCAGGCATCCTCTCCCGTGATACCTTCAAGGACACAGGGAAAGAATGAATGGCCAAATCCACACTGGCATCTCAGTAGTGAGGCAGGGGCCGTCACACATGTTTGACAGTTTCCGGAGAAACGTTATCCTCTCCGACCAAAACTCCGGTGTCTCCCCTGTGCCAACACTAGGATCAGCAGTGATTCATGGATAGACCTTCGTCTGGTCAGCTAACATTACTGCCAAGAAGCTGAAATATAGAGTGATATTGTGCTTTTAGCTGACGTGTGTCGCCTCACTGTTTTGAGAGATGCTCGTTCATGTCTATGTAGAGCGAGCACAACCGCAAGCCCGACGCTGACTTTAGTTGACTTAACGGCCACAGGTGTCGCTGTTAACAAGCATTTCTGATTCTTACAAACAGTCCCTTTAAAGTAACATAGTTATTTTAATTTCATGTATATGGATATGTAGGCCTAAATGTGCTTTGTAAGTGTTTATTTAAATGATGAAATTACAAAAAGTCCAGGACCACCGAGAGGTTGTGAATTCTTGCAATATCTGATTTAGTAACCCATGTGGAATAATTTGTAACTCACAAAATCTTGATTGATTTAAAATTTGATCTATAAAGAAAATGTATTGTTTAACTGTAGAACAAAACAATCGAAAAAAGAAAATAAGACTAGCTACATACTGGCAAGAATTGTCTCAGGTGTGTGTGTGTGTTTTTGGGAACTGCAGGCTACTGATTAAAATTACATGGCATCCCACTAGTGAGACAGTCACATACTGTAACTGTGTGTTAATATATAATCAGTTGAATAAATTGTGATGTAATGTAATCCATCTAGCTTTTAGACCTTCATTATTCAGCTGATATGGTGCGTATACTGTAGGCTTAGTTTGTGTTAAATAAAATCACCACACAGCAAACTTGGGCCATGTATTATTCCAGCAGAGAAACACCTTGCAGAGTGAGGAGGAACAGGAGGTTGAAAGAGGCCCAGCAGCTCATTTTCCCCCCCGAAGCCAAACCACACTATGATGGGTACATTCATTATACGGTATTGTTATTCCACCTGCAACTGGCCTCTAACAAAATATCACTATAATAATTTGGATTAAAATGGGCAACAGACTGAGGTCACAACTTCACTCAACTCCTAAAGTTCAGACCTCTGAATCACCACCCACACTTCATATTTATTCAGCAAAGTATCAGGCCACTAAAGTGCAGGGTCAAGCACGGCAATTAATGCAAAACACCTCCACATTGTAGGTGGCTTTCTAAATGGACTGTAGCCCACAAGTTCATATCATCATTAACATTTAACACACCAACCTAACAGCTTAACAGGGCAGTATCACTCTGTGAGGGCTTGCAAATAATTACCATTACTAAATTGTTTCGCTTTTATTTTGAAATTCCTTGCATTTTTAGATATGATAAAATACAACACTGGAATTACAGATAAAAATGTTCATAGCATTCAAAAATGAGCTCACAATTACTATCAAAACAACATCAAACATCTTTAAAAATTAAATGTCCAAGAGGACAAAGAAAATATAAAACAGGCATCATTAAACAAAGTGCCAATACGTCTTGTCAACAATGATTTATAAGGCAATGGATTTGGACTGAGGCAACAAACAACAAGTCAATTTGCATTAATATTTAAAAACATGTTACACAACAATACTAAAATCAAACATTTAGATGTATTAATACACTGTTTTCTTATTTTTGTTTTAGATAAATTGTGATTTATTAGAATTAAGACATTTATTTGCATGTATATACCCTTGCCTATATATGTAATTTGTCATTATTTAAAAAGTGCTATGAATATTTTAATTAAAAAGCCATTTGAACTGTTGTCTCTCTATGTATTTTTTAACAGAGACTGTCTGGTAGCATCACCATGTGGATCAACAGACAACCTGCACTCTTTCACAATGATACTGTCCAGTTGGTCACTATCTCCACTAACATGTTGAAGACGATCTCTAGTCAGTATCTGATATGATGTGTGAAACTCAGATGTTTTTAAATACATTTTTGTCTCATATAATATCATAAATGAATCCTCAAAGTGTTCTGGTTCACACATGAGTCCTGGTAGTTGTAAAAAGGACTTAAATTAAGTGAGGGCTTGGATATGAGTTCGGGGATTGATTTCCTAGATCAATTTTGCAATTTATAATGTGATGATAACATTGTATATATTTGAATTTTAAACCTCAAATAATCACAAATAGAAACATAGATCACCAAACTTACAGAGCAGGAGAGTTTTTGCATGCACACCTTTTTTGTTTATATAATCTTTCCTCTCTATTTATGCCATTAACATGTGATGCTTTCTTGTTAAAAATTAGGCTTCACAAATAACATTTAAAGAGCCCTCCCTGGCTTGAAGTCTCTGCTGTTATGAGGTGAGCCAGCTCAGCACTACACTCATTATTTTTGCCTAATGAATTATGCATGTAGAGCTTGAGACCAGAGTGAATCAAGATTAGCTTTCATGGTCATTAACATTAATCGTTGGAGAGTGACTCGCATGTAATTAGTGCACTTGAAAACTGCATCAGAAAATACAAAGAAGGAAAATGAATTATTTATGACAATATTGAATATACAAAAACAACAATATTGTGTCCCTATTACCTAATATCTACAACTGGCAAACATCTTTGTAAAATGGAGAAATCCAGATTGACTTGAATCAAAGTGGGGCTGTTTTTCATTTGCATTACTGCAATCTTACGGAAACATTTCATTTATTTTGAAGGGGTTAAGTATAATATTGCAAGCTTAGTTTTGAGAAGAAGTGAACAGTAGTTTTTAGGTTTTCTTTCTCGAGCCTCTGTAGAACCTGTGGCTTTGTCTAAATCAAGATCATCTCTGGAGAGACCTGGAAGAACATTATCTCAACACAGATTATTTTAAACACAGCATCTTAATTTAGTGGAGGATAGCATCTGGAGTAACTAAACACTTACAGCTTCCTGCACCACTGCAGCTGATTTGTATGTATTGCCACCTTGTGGACAACTGCCAGAACTGGACGTGGTACTACTGTATGAATGAATGAATGAATGAATCAATTATAGAATGAAATAGCAGTAAGAAGAAGAACATTTCTATAAAATCCATAGCCCCAACTGTTTTTTCTCTTCTATATAATGTGCTTCTTAAATAAGGTGAAATATATATGAAAATTATAGGACAGATAAGTTGTAGTCTTGCAAACAGAGCACCGTGGTTGTTTTAAAGATGTGAAAGGCAGATGATTCTAATGGGATGGATGTAATTCTGGTTGTTTACAAATCAGCTTGCCAGATGTGTCACCAAGTTTTTTCCTTAATTTTAAGATTATGGTGATAAACACTGTATACGCCAAATGTTTGTGACACACCGGTATCTAGGATGCCAATGTCAGCTCTTCAATTGGTATGTTTTATCCAGCACTTTGGTCCACAGCAACAAGACTGGCCAGACTGCATTTGTACATTTATGGTCCCCAGAAGATGAATCCTAATTCTCTTTGGGACATAATAAGATTTGCTGTAGGTCCACCATCAGGGTAAAATGTCCAGTTTTTTAGTTTTTTTTTACAAGAAATGGGCAAAAATGCCATTCAATTTACAATTGATCTCTTTCCATTTAGATTACTCAAACACTGACCCAGAGGTGGAAGAAGTATTCAGATAACACAGTTAAGAAATACTAAATTATTACTTAAGAAAAAGTACAATAGTATTAGCATTAAAAAGTACCAAAAGTAAAGGTACTCATTATGCAGAATAGCCAATTTCAGAGTAATATTTTACTGTATTATCATCATCATCATTATTATTATTGATGCATTAATGTGTTCATCACTTTAAGATTTAGATTACAATTTATTATTTGATTTATGATCTATTTTGTATTAATAACCTAAATCTGCAAAGTAACTAGTGACTAAAGCTGTCAAATAAATGTAGTGTATTAAAAACTACAATATTTGCCACCAAAATGTAGTGGAGTTGAAGTATAAAATAGCAGAAAATGGAAAAACTCAAGTAAAGTACATTCTTAAGCCAAAGTGTCAATTTAATATGCAAGATATCTCAGGGTCGGATAGAAGGATCGCCATGAAATTTAATAAACACATTCATGCTCCCAGGGGGATAAACCCCTTTTTCGTTTATAATTATCTCATGGCCTCCTCTAGTACCGCTCTGTAGAACCAATATTCAGCTGGTAGGTCTTTGATGAAACATGCACTCTCAGCACTGCACAAAATTAGCTGAACACTAACCGAGACGTCCATGTAAACATGCTATTTGTGTTGTCCTATATGGAAATGGTAACTGAGATGCATATTTTAATAACAATAGGCAGCAGGGAGTTGTGGCAGTTGGCACTGGTGGTCTGTGGATTTGGATAACTTCCTGTGCCCCAAATGGATCTCTCAGCAGTGTGACCGATAACAAACCAGCCTTATCTGTGCAACACAAAGATTTCACTCAGAGAAAACTCGGACCAGCCGTCAGCACATTCACATAAAGCTTAACACGCAGAAAGCTCTCGTCTACATCGAGACATCGAGACACAGCAGCCTCCAAAGTGTCCCCGCTGCTGGCCTCAGTTTATCTGCATCATTGGAACGTGTTGAAAGTGTGTGTGTGTGTGTGTGTGTGTGTGTTTGGGAGTTTATGTCAGACGATGAAGCCTAACTTCCTCTTATTACCCAAGATTGAAACTCCAGAAACGCTCTATCAGTCCTCCAGTTGAAAGACTCAGAAAACTCTTTTCATCAGGGATAAAATGAGCTTGGCACCGACTGGCTGAGGGTTTTGGCTTTCCTCTCAAGGTCATCCTCAAGTTGAGGGAGGCAGTTTTTGCCCGCAGTCTGGGTGTTTTTTTTCAGGGACCAGACTAAGGAGATAAATCAGCCACAAAATTGAATACCAGCAGACTGATTTCTGCTGAACTGTGTCCACCGATGACAAACTCTAACCTCCAGATGCTAAAAAAAATATTATTACATTAGTGGTATCATATCATTTTGACATCTTTATCAAGTACTTGTCTCACTGAAATGATAATTTCGCCACAACCTGACATGATTTGACATTAATGCACCGTAATATAGGCTAAACATGACTCCCATTGTTATAATTTCTTCAGTAAGTGCTCACAGTGCATTGAAGGGCTGTTGCCATGGCAGCTATGAGTTGGCAGATACTCTAGTCTTTAAAATAGGACACCAAAAAGAAAAGGAGATTTTCCAGTAAACAGATATTTTGGAAAGGGCTTTAAGAGCTGGTTTACTGCTAGAATACAATTATTTTTATGTACTACTAAGACAGTCTTTTCCAGCATTGTACCAGTTTGATTTTTATGCACAGAAGGTGATTTACCAGCGAAGAGAGGGAAGTAGATTTCATGGTTATTATCACACTATCTTATTTCAACTTCACAAAATCTCTTCTTTTGTCTCAGCACACTGTGAAATGTGACCCCTGCTGAATATTTAATTTATCATTTTGTTTCTAGAAGGGCTGTCAAAGTTAACGTGATAATAACACATTAAATTTGTTTTAACGCCACTAATTTCTTTAACGCATTAACCCAATCAATCTTCCGGAGGTTGTAGCGGGCTCAGTTCTAAAGGTAGAGTGAAGATACTGGCTTCATATGAAACTAGAAAACCTAATGAATCCATTGGTACCAACCAACCTATCATGTTAGGAAGGAGGCTAAATAACGCTCCAAACTTTCGCTAAATTTTGGCAAGGAAAAACTAACATGGCCATTTTCAAAGGGGTCCCTTGACCTCTGACCTCAAGATATGTGAGTACATTTGCATAAAGCAGCATATTTGTCCACTCCCATGTTGATAAGAGTATTAAATACTTGACAAATCTCCCTTTAAGGTGCATTTTGAACAGACAAAAAAATGTGTGATTAATTTGCGATTAATCGTGCTTAAATATTTTAATCGATTGACAGCTCTAGATTCTAGTTGTTGTTTAGGTGACACTGTGTTGTTGTCAGAAGAACCTTAATTCAGTAATAAACTGAAGTATCTGTCATGTTGCTAAAGAGGATGAGCACTTTGTGCTGTGGTCCATTATCCTGTCAGAAGAATCCATCAAAAAACAGAGCATATACGACTATATATATATATATATGCAACAGTGCATGCATGTGTTGAGAATTCAATGAAATATTCTTTTTTTATAGATACTGAAGTGTGGCTCCCTCAGGTGGAAAGGTTGTGTCTATGAAGTACATGTGAAAAGTTTTTGTGAGGTGTGAAGTCATCTGGCAGATTTCATGCCCAGCTGTAGAGCTACTGTAAATTTCTACAACTTCCACAATGCACACAGAAGCTGTTCTGTCCTACTGTACATTTCTCATATCAATAGCATATGCTTTATATTATGCTCATATTTAGAGACAACTGTCAACAAGTATAGCTTAATATTGTATATATTACATCAGTAGTTCCTAAACTTTTTCACATCAAGGATAAACTGACACAAATTAGACTATGGACCCCCATTTGATAAGATTTTTCTTTCCCGGTCCACCAGCTGATAGGATTTATCTTTTAGATGTTTTATTACAGAAAGTGTATTTATTCCATGACCAAAATAGTCATATATTCTGTCACTGTGTTACTAATGGATAGAATTATAGTGAAAATAAATGATTCCCCTTTTTGCTGGGGACCCCCTGGAGCACCTTCAAGGACCCCACTTTGAAAACCCCTGTATTAGATGTCACATAGTGTATGTTATATATTGTTGATAAGATTGTATTCTTTAGTTGTGCATTAGAAACTTTGAGGAAAGGATGCATCTTCCCACTCTTTCAGTATTTTGAAAATACACGGATCAACCTGATGTGGGTGCTATAATTACAGGTCTTCTTAAAACTATATCATAATTTATGGAAGGAAATACAATAATTTATATTGTTTGGACATTTGATCCAAGAAACCTGTCTGATTGCTGGAGTTACTATAATTTTGGAGTGTGGCCGGTTTAAATGATAACACAGATTTTCACATTACCTGCCATCAAATGCTAAAAGAAAGCTAGCAGCTAAATGACATTGAGTCATGTTTGTATATGTGATTAGCAAGATATGCTTTTACAATCCTGATTTTTCCTTTAAAGACAAACCATAACATTATTTTTATATTATATATGTATATATATTTGTGAACCCTATTTTTTACAAACACATATCCTTTTCTCCACGTAACAAGATCACTGTTGTTTAAAGTATATTTTCCAATTTCTTTACCTTTTTTTTTTTAATTTGCATTTCAAGATTTTATCTAGTTACAGAGTATACAACAAAATAGAATCAAAAATAATAAAAATAAGACCAAATAAAATAATAATCAACGAAACAAAGAAGAAAAATAACTTTAATTAATTAATGAATTCAAAAAGAGGGAAAAAAATAATTAAATTAAATAACTGATCATGATTCATAGGATATATATAAAAAGATAGCTGATAAAATTCACGTCAGAGGATACATTATACCAGGGGTCTCCAACAAGTAGCTACCAGTAGCTCGATAAAGGTTCAAAGAATATGTGTACATAAATTTGATAACTCAAAATCATTTTGTAAATTTGTTGTTTAAATTTCTCATTTCTATCCAATTAAATTCACAGACATCCCCCCAACCTTCTGACACAAACATTGTTTCTGTGGACTTGAACGTGAGTCTGTGCCATCTTAGATTCTCTCCTTCATTATTAAATACAGTATTTCCACCAGGGCTCTCAAGTTCCCCTTTCACTCATCAGTCAGGCGTGCAGATCTAAGGTTACTGCTTTCATTAATTCATTGTGCTGAATGTATGCTTGCCCGTCAATGCAATAACTATTTCATAAGCAACTATTTTTATAATAACGCAGATTTCTGTCATACATTAGTATCTTGAAGGTAATCTATCTACTGTTACTGAGGACTGTCTCACATTTATACTTCTAGACATTCACACCAATTAAGCTGTCAATTAAAGTGTCACTGATGACACACGAGACAGTCGAAGGCATGTTACGTGAGTTTGCTGGTTGTTGTAAGGAAAGAACATGTCCTGAACATACCCTCATTCAGCTACAAGACCAAAACAAACCCTGAAAGGTTATGTGTAGGACTACACATTCCTGACTATGTGGGTTTACATGTGACATTTACCTGGAACATAAAACAGGTGGTCTGACTTTACAAAACATGTGCAAGAAAAGAAAAAAAACTGCAACCGCCTTAGTAAATCACAGCTGAAATAAACCTGTTATGCAGGGACAGCAATCTGCACAGAAATAGGCCTGTGACTGTGACTGGATGTTTGAGTGGCTGTATTGTGCTTTTGCTCTGCCCATGAGCAATCCACATGATAGGTATGACTGTGGGAAACTGTATAAATAAAAAAGCCTGCTCTGTTCTATGGATGACAAGACCTGACAAAAATAAATAAATAACTTGATAAACAAATAAATATGCCATTAAATGCTCCAAAAATAAAATTAAAAATAAATGTTTATTATGTTTTAATTTGCTTCTATATTTTTGTTTTTATTCCCCTATCTATCTACTCTTCTATTTAATTTTCCCTTTTGTTTATTTACTTATTTTTTTTATCAACTTTTAGATTTATTTTTGCCTTTATTCTTAATTTATTTTTAAATGTATTTATTTTATTTTAAATGTATGTATTTATTTATGTATTTATTAATTTCTGTATGATTTTCCCTTTGCATTTTTCCCCCCTATACATTTTCCCAAACATAGTTACTTATGTATTAATTTCTTCATACATTTCTTTTTACATTTCTTCATGCATTTCTGCTTCATTATGCAAATGAGGGGTCTGTTATTCATCGACTATACATGCTAGCTAGCATGTATGATGCTGTCTCTCCATCTCTTTCTCTCTCTAACAATTAATTAATATTTATAGCTATTTTAATAATATTTTTGTTACATTTAATAGCATATTCATTTATTCAAAGAGTCATTTATTTATTTTTGATTTTGGCAGCTTCTGTCCTCCATACTGTTCAACACCATTGCATCTTCTACTGGCTTTTAGAATTCATATTTCCTCTTTCTTCTTTCTTTGTTGAAGTTACTGTTACATAGATCAGTGCCAAGTTAGGTTTAGACTACAGTATGTGTGGGAAGAAAAACTCATGAATGAATGTGGTGGGCCTGGGTGTTTAGACATCTAGTAGCACACACTGTGATTTTCTGCTGGGAAGGCTATCCAATGAAAATAAAGCCAGCATCTATTCTGGTCTCCATTCAGAGCAGCGAGGCTCAGTGGACACAAGCCCCAGACAGAGACACAGACACCCTGCCCCGCATCACTGGGCATGGCCCTGAACTCTCCACGGCCAAAGCCTCTGTTGTTTCAATAAGTTTGGGTTGGTTTCACCACCGTCATCGCCACTTTGCTCCAACACATCTGTCTTTTTATACTTAAAACTGACTTGTACTGCCATATTTTATAACCTCTTTTCAATATAAAATCTTAATCTGACAGATGTAGTGGCCTAAAAAGTAAAATATTTTCTTCTGAAATGTACAGTAGAGGAGTTAAAGTGTAAAGCAGCAGGAAATGGAAATACTCAAATAAAGTATACTGTAAGTACCTTAGAATTGTACTCCATTGCAGTATTTGAGTAACTACAAATCTTTACCACAGCACACAACATCCTCTGTCCTTCACGACCCTGGAAGTAGATGAGAAAAAACTCAACCAAAAAATAAACTTTTAACGGGGAAAAAAATGGAAGAAACCTCTGAATCTTTATAATTTAAATTCTTTATAGATCTTTTCAAACTTGGCAACATAAACATCCTAAATGGGTCCTTTTGTATTTCCTGTTCCAGTGGTTGTTAACGCAGTAGCTGACAGGAAGTAAACTTGGACTAAAGCTGTTGCCTTAGCAACAGAATGGCAATGAAACGATCTATATGAATACACAGCGGATGATAACTTTCACTCAGAACAGAACAGAGTGTTTACAAAATGAAAACAGAGTATAAATTGTTCATTATTGTTGGGGCGGCGGTACAATAGTGCTGTGTGTTTTTTTTGTTGTTGTGGAGTGCCAGTGTGATTTAAAGCTGCTGACAGCACCAGACGCTTACACTGCACTAGGCTCCTGCTGTCTCTCGTCCTCTATCATTTGTATCGATGGATGTAGCCTGTCTGCTAGCCTGACAGTTAGTCTTTACTTCTCTTCTCTCCTTTCTCGCTCCTCCGCCTTCGTCACCAAACACTGCTCTGACCTTCCTCTCTATGTTACCTCAACTCCTCCTCCTCTCTCTGTTTCTAGCATCGCCCTCCCTGCTTCTCTTCTGTTCAAAAGTAGTTTTTTTTCCACCTTGTGTTTTTACTTCTGCAGATTGTTTAACCTTTTTGCAAAATTATTTTCCATTTCTGCAAATAGATCCCCTGAAATGTTACACACTGTTCCTTTAAAGACTACGGAGACCAAAATAAGGCGAGTTAGTAGCTTCAAATTTAGTAAAATATTTTCACAGGGGTGTTTTATCTTTGATGAACCAGAGCGGTTGAGTCTGTCTGCCTCTTATTGAGAGACAATTCAATTTAGTGTAGTTTCGCCTACTGTAATTTAGTGATTAAATGCAGTTTCTATAACATATTTTGCTTTTTATTTTACTATAAAGCATGCATATTCATATATAAATTAAGATTATGGTGATAATGTGATGAGGATTTTGTTTGGGATTATTAAGAGAGAGAAGGGAAGAGAAAATGTTAATTGAAAACGGTTTGAATTAGAAAAAAAGGGTCTTTATACCCAGACATGAACAGAAAAGACCAGAACACAGAAAATAGGGATGATTGACCAGTTTAACACCAGAGTTCATCGACCTAGAGTAGCAACATTACACACCAACTAATGTGTACATTTTCTCTCAGCCTGTCACTCTCTCCTTCACACACACACACACACACACACACACGCACGCGCACTCACACACACACACACACACACACACACACACACACACACACACACACACACACACCAGATAGAGATAGAGATAGATAGATAGACAGATAGAGAGATAGAGAGAGAGGCCCCAACAGTACCTGTGTGTAGAATAATCCTTCAGTGTAGTTAACACCTGTGTCTGCGGAGAGATCTAGCAGCTCTCTGTCCACCTTTGTTTCAGAAACACTGTTGTGATGTTGATGTTTTGCTCGATCCACAACAAACGCACAGGAGGCTAGGATCTCATTGATAGGATCAATTTTTGTTTTATCTTTTCATTAATTATTGTGTTATTTCATATTTTCTGCAGGGACAAATCCCTTGATTATTAAATAACATACCTCTACCTGTGAGTATACACTGTGTATTCACATCATTCACTTAAATGAAAGTACAAACAATAAAATCAATTTAAAAATATCCTAAAGTCCAGCGGTATTATCAAAAAAATATATTAAGCAACAAAAATAAAAGTTCTGATTATGCAGATTGGCTCATTTCAGAGGGTTATAATATTATTATCTTCAACCGCTTGCTTTAGGTAGTTAAATATTAGAAAAAATACGTTAATAAAATATTTTTACAAAAGATATGTAATTTGGAAATTGTCTGCTGTCAGATAAATGTAGTAGAGTAAAAGAAATATGTGTATCTGGAGTGTTGTGTAGTATGAAGTAGCATAAAATGGAAATACTCAAGTAATAGTATAGTATAGTATCTAAAAATTGTGTCTACATCTATCTATCTATCTATCTATCTATCTATCTATCTATCTATCTATCTGTCTATCTATTTATCTATCTATCTTTCTATCTTTCTATTCAATTCAACTCATAAGAGCATCGATTACATTGCCAAAGCAAGTGTGAAATAAAAACAAAAAAATGTACATACAATAAGTAAAGATACTAGAATAAGGAAATGTGTATACAGCACTAAGTAACATTGCAGCATCGTAATAAAATATATAGATAAAAATAGGTAACTTAAAAATAACAGAAAAAATTAGATTTTGCTCTTATATATAAGGTATTTACAGATAAGTAAAGTTAAATTAAAGGTCCCATATTGTAAAAAGTAAGATTTTCATGTCTTTTATATTATATAGCAGGTTTAAGTGCTTTATAAATACTGTGAAAGTATCGAAGCGCTCAATATACAGAGAAATACACACAGCCCGTATTCAGAAATTGTGCGTTTGAAACAGGCTGTCAGGGTTTCAGTCCATTTGTGATGTCACAAATATACAATCTTTAGACCATTACACGATTTTAAACGTAAACATTCTAAATGTGCCCCAGTTTATTCCTGGTTGCAGTGTATGTTAATGTCATCAGCTGACAGGAAATACACATGGACCCAAACTGTTGCCAGGCAACGCAATTCTGTTGCAATTCCGTTGAAATGCACTAAAACGGAGCGTTTCAGACAGAGGGTAAATACAGGTATATTCAGGCCGTCAGTATAAGGAAAATAAAGTGTTTTTTTGACATTACAGTATGTAAACATGTTCTAGTAGAAACACAAAATACAAGTATGAACCTGAAAATGAGCATAATATGGGACCTTTAAGATAAAAAAACAAAACAAGATTTTGCTCTTATATATAAGTAATAATATATAATATATTATTATAGTAATATATAATAATAATAAGTATATACAGATAAGTAAAGTTAAATTAAGATACAAATTTAGACATTGCAGTTAAAAATATGTATCTATCAATCAATCAATCTATCTATCTATCTATCTATCTATCTATCTATCTATCTATCTATCTATCTATCTATCTATCTATCTAGAGTTACATTGAAGAAGCATTACACATACTGGTATTTAAGGGAGTGTCCTCTCCTCGGCTCTTTCCGGCTCTTTCCGTCCGTGTTGACGTCAGGTTCGTCACCGCCTCTCCTCTCCTCGGCTCTTTCCGGCTCTTTCCGTCCGTGTTGATGTCGGGTTCGTCCCCGCCTCTCCTCCCAGACTGCTTTATGTCTGGCAGCAGAGACCATGCGCGGTCGCCATATTATCCGGAGCACCCCTCCCCTCTCAGTAACCGTCACACAGCTACACACACACACAGAGAGCGCCACACAGCAGCAGCAGCAGCAGCGATGCAGGAGGCTACATACTGAACTACCGCTGGGGATGAACCACCAGTGATACAGCAAAACCCAACAGCACCAACGAGGCATCCGAGTGGGATGGATTAAACCTTTTATTCAACTCCTTATAAGGGTGTTTTACATCGCTGTGCACCGGATGGAAGGTTGCTCGTTTTAAATTTAAATTTCTAACTGACGAAATTCAGCCGTTAAAAACGTCTCGTCTGTTATAAGCTAGCCGGTGATGGAGACTGGCAGCTAGCTAGCTAGCTAACTGACGTTACTCCTCCTGTCAGGCTAGCATCTACAGCTAACTTACTTAGCAGCATCTAAAGCTAACTTACTTAGCAGCTATTCTGCTATTTAGTGCGTTTATCATTTAGAAAAACATACAAAATGTTAGCTTGTGCTTAATTAAAGACACCAACTGGTAGTTAGCCGGTGAATTAGCAGCTATCAGCTGTTGCTAAGCTACTCAACCAACGGTTACTAGCTTCTGTTGCTAAGCTACTCAACCAACGGTTACTAGCTTCTGTTGCCTCGCTAACGGCTACTGTCTGACACCCGGAGAATCGTGTGTGTGAGGATGCTTGTGTAAATATTGGCAACAACTTTTGCCTGAATATTTTGATTTTTTTGTTGATCGTAGTTGAGTCAAAACGGCGCCGTTAACGAACTGCAACCGTATTGCGTACTGTCAGAGACCAACTACCCCCCGGATCCTCCCGAAATGCATCATCAGGACCCCGCAGGAGACTCTGGCAGCAGTGTTAGGAAGATGGCGCACCCGGTTGTCTTCCACAGGAGGGGTAGCAGCAACAACACCAGTGGCTCCACGGTGTCAACACCGGTGGTCAATAACAGCCACGTCCCTGCTGATGATTACCAACCCTCCCTGTTGATCCAGTGCCAACCTCCTGCTGGTTCATCCTCCCCAGGTCCCCATCACATCCCACCACCCCAAAGCCTGAATCTGCAGCCCACACAGTCAACTGGAGCTCAGATAAAGAAGAAGAGTGGCTTCCAGATCACAAGTGTGACCCCAGCGCAGATATCTGTGAGCACCAACAACAGTATTGCAGAGGACACAGAGAGCTATGATGACCTGGACGAGTCCCACACTGAGGATCTGTCTTCTTCTGAAATCCTGGATGTGTCCCTGTCCCGAGCCAACGACATCGTGGGAGCAGAGAGGAGCTCTTCGGAGGAGACGTTGAATAACTTCCACGAGGCGGAGACCCCTGGAGCTGCCTCCCCCAACCAGCCTTCGCACCCCCATGCCCTGAACCAGCCCGGTGGTGGCATGGTGAATGGGACTGTGCACCTTCACCATCACCCTAACCATGCCTACCCGCTGTCCTCTGGGCCTGGGAGCACCCCACCTGTCCTCAACTCTGGAGCTTTACCTTGTGTCACCCAGAAAATGCCTTCTAACGTGGCGGTCCCTCAAGAGAATGTTTCCCAGGCTGCCCCTCCGCCCGTGGGGGTTGCGGCCCCGGGATCTGTCCCTGGAATGCACAGCGCTGCTACGGGCACTACAGTTAGCATAGTTAATCCCCAGACCAGCACTGTTAGTAATGTGAATATGTTGAGCTCTGCCAACGTGCCTGCGAGAGGGGGGATCAGCATGAGTGCTAGCAGTAGCAGTGGTGGCTTTCCTCTCAATGTGATGAGCAGCAGTGGGGGGAGCGGTGGTGCTGTTGCAGCCGGGGGTAACCTTATAACCACCGCTAATGTCAGCATGATCCAGCAACACCAAAACATCAACTCCATGACTGCTCCGACTACTGCTGCTGTCAGTGCCTCTGGAGGGATCTCCGGTGGGATCCAGGGAAGAGTTGGATCTGCTGTGCTGCCACCTGTCACCGCTGTGGCCACAGCCCCCGTACAATCCGCTCCTACCCCAGCTCCAGCCCCTGCTGTAGCTACCACCAGTTCTCGCTTCAGGGTGGTGAAGTTGGACTCTAGCTCTGAACCCTTTAAGAAGGGCAGATGGACATGCACTGAATTCTATGACAAGGAGACGCCGGCCTCTGCTCCCAGCTCCTCGACATCCGACGCCGGGTCTCTCAGCATGCGTCAGTTTGTCTCTGAGAGCTTCGCTGGGCCCTCAGAGCGGGAAAGCACAAGTGGTAGTTCTGTGAGTAGCACTATGAGTACATTGAGCCATTATACTGAGAGTGTGTGCAGTGGAGAGGCTGGGGGACCCCTGGTGCCCCAGCATACCCAGGATTACGCCTCCCCTCCTCTGGGCTTTCAAGGAATCCTCCCCAGTGGCTTAAGCATGTCCCAATCTCACATGCACCCCCAGGATGTTACCCATTCACATGTGAAGACTACTGTGGGCCCCTCGGCTCCCGCTAACATTCATCAGCCTGCCTCCATGCCAGGCCACCAGACCGCCAGTGGTCTCCCTGCGTCAGCTTTACCCCATCAGCAGCTCACTTACGCCCAGGCAGTTGCTAATCAATCCTCAGGCTCCACACAGGGCCTAGTGGGTGTTCAGCAGCAGCAGGTAGGCTATGCCACTATGCCACAGCAACAACCTGCTAACCCCCAAGCAGCCGCAGTGCAGGTGAGGCCACCTGAGTACACCCATCCACACCAAGGGATCCCCCAGGCTTCTCAACCTCTGTCCACCCAAGCTGGATCAGCTCCCTCTGGATCAGCTATGCAGATGATGGGAGGCCCGCAGCAGTCGCAGGCACTCCTTCATACACAGCCCCAGCAGCCCTCCAACCTTCAGGCCACCACCTCTAGTATGCCCCCTCATGTTGGAGCACCAGGTCTTGGCCAGCAGCCTCAGAGCCACCCAGGCCATCTGGATTGCCAGCAGCAGAAGCCACAGTCCCTTCCAACGCAAATCCAAAACCAGGGCCTGGGCGCCCAGCTGCCCGCGACAGTCCACCAGAGTCAAGTGTCTGCACCGAGCGTGCCTCCTCCCAACCCTCAAAGCGTTCCCCAGGCCCAGCCTCAAGCCCACAACACTGGGAATACTGGTAGGATGCACCCACAGGGTGCTCCACAGAGCCAGCTGTCCCAGGACCACAGCAGCGCTCTGGCCCTGGCTCACGCAGCCCAGGCCAGCGCCCTCTACGCCAGTCTGCCCACCTTCACCACCACTCAGCTGCAGGACGCCCAGCGGCTGCTCCTCCAGCACCAGTCGGCTTTGTTGGGGCTGCCCAAGCTGTCTGGAGGGGATGTTGGATTTGGATCCGGCACTGGCCAGGGTCAAGAAGCTGAGGGCAATGCCGCCGTCGCCAGTGCCTTAACTGCATCAGCTGGTCTCAAAACTGTTGATGGAGAGGACGATGGGTAAGATATTCTATTTTCTTACTTTTATTGTTTATATTTATTTGATTATTATCAATTACTGAGAGATGCTTCCTGTTAAATGTGTGTTTGTAGCCCAACTCTGCATTCAGAGTCCGTTTGAAGCTGGATGATTTCACCAGTTGCTGTGGCAGCTGTGAGGGAAGAAAAGTGTTATTGTTTTCCTGGATAGCTAGCAGACAGTTGCCAGGCTGCCACATTCTGTCCATCCTCCGTCAGGGGGACACAGCGCAGGGCTCGGCTGGACGTGACACCTCTTGTCTTTATCAAGTGGCTGCAGTGATTCGACATTTTACCCAGCTTGCTTGAATCCTGACTGTCTGTCTGCCTTACAGGGCACAATTTCTGCTGGGTGCACAGTTCGCCGTACACACTCTCTCAGCACATTTGTTGTTGAAAAGCAGGAGACAAGGCGGAAGTTATTTATTTAGAGATAGAAATGAACTAAATAGTCTAAATTCTACCGATGAAACAAACCATAAGACAATATTTATTTTGTTTTACTGCCCATCTCCTAAAGCTGGGCTTAGAAATACTCTTTCCAGGGTTTCTACGCAGTATGGAGAAGCATGGAATCGGATTTTAGTCATTTCCAGGTCTCTATAAGTATGGAAAAAGTATTTTTGGGTCCAATGTTGTAGTAGTTGTAGTACCACCGTTTGGACTCTATGTAAAATTTGCTTCACAGCCCGGTGCTCTTCCTGGGGGCTTGATATGAACGTACACTCCTACGAAGAGCTGCCTCTTCACCTGTACGTCACAACCTGCAAAACGGCTCTGTGCCAGGTGCAAGATGTTTAACATTTATCACAACGTCTGATTTTTCATACCATATTTTGACACCCGAGTAGTCTGAAAATTTGGGTCTGGAAAAGTAAGGAATTTTGAAATGGAAAATTGTGTCGATCTCTCTACCTTTCGATGACCTCATGAGGAGGTGACGGTGGTTTACTTGTTGACGTGAAGCGCAGTAGTCCTTTTCTTTCTCTAAAAGCTTATTGATTTTATTAAGAGCTCTCTCTATACTCACTATCTCTCTTTGTCCTCCATCTCTCTTTGACACTCCTCCTCCAGTCGTTACAGTTTGCTAGTGATTTATGAACCAGCTGAAAGTCCAGAGGAATGTCCTCACAACAATAAGTTTGAACAAAGAACTGATTTTAGGTTACACAGGAATTTTAATCACAGCAGCGACAGCAGCAGCAGCATCAGGAAATTACACACATTTCAGTCACTCTTACAATCTTAGGGCTCTGAAAATGTTATTACCTCAGATTTTAGGTGCATAGAGATGAGTTGATTACTAGACTGGGAACGTAGAGGTTAACATGGATGCTAGTTTTGTTCCAGTCTGTCTTTATGGGCCCGTTAGATGGATACTGGAGGATGGCTACTGTTATCACATGATGTTTAACTCTGAGGAATGTGAAATCTATGGGGATCAGGTGGATTATTGTCTTTGATGATAAGTAGCATTTGGGTGAAAGCAAAGCTCTTGTTTCAAATGAGAAGATTGTCTCTGTGAATTAGGCTCACGGTTAATTTCTCTGTAGTTGACCTGCTGTCACACGAACGCAAGTAGGTTGACTTGTCTGTTTCTTTACTAATGGATAGCTGGAACTGGATATTTCTTTCTCCGTTCTTAACCAACGAACCTCCATTGACAAAAAAAAGACAGCCCAGCTTCATCAGCTGATACAAACAAACACTCTCATGCACACTTACAAAGACCACAAACTAGATGTCCTAAAATGTCTTGTTTTTTCCACAACTCAAAGATATTCAGTTTACTGTCATAGAGGAGTAAAGAAACCATAAAATAATCACATTAAAGAAGCTGGAATCAGAGAAATTTCTTAAAAAAATTACTCAAACCGATTAATCGATTATCAAAATAGTTGGTGAACAATTTAATAGTTGACAAGTAATCGATTAATCATTGCAACTCTAGATCGGAGCATACATTTAGAAAAACAAACCGCTCTACAGGATTATGTGTACATTAAAATAAAATTCTAAACCTAATAGAATGTTATTTTTCAGAAAAAAACTGCTCAACATGAATAAGATCATACTGAGCCCCGACAGAGCTTTTCAGCAGCTGATTAGCTCGTCTAACCATCGTTCAGGTCAAGCTACTTTTCAGTAACTGCTCCACTGATCAGTGCTTGGGGTCCTTGAGTTGTGTATGTTGTAGCGTATATAGTCCACCTTGTGCTTAAGGTTTCTGATTCATGAGGCAGTGTATGTTTATTGTTCGTTATTGTAAACAGCATTTATTCAAGTGTGAGCGTTCATTTTGGGGCTGTCCTCAACCAAAGAAAGTTTAATAACACTTGTGCGATTTTGTCGACTAATCGATTAGTTGATTTAATCGGCATTCGTAAAACTGAGTTTCTCCACAAAGAATCACACAAAAGTACCATTTTAAATCTTCTGTTTAGCAGAGATGTGCTCATAAGTTTCTTGGAATGTTCCTTGGATTGCACTAAAAGTTGAAGTCCAGTATCATTATATCATTGCCTTAAATCACATAGTTGTAACATAGGATCGACTGGTATTGAGTACTTTCACTGTCTTGCTGAAAATGCTGGTATTTTTTTGCGAGGAGAGGCAGTAAAGTATAAGCGATTGCACCTTTTAAAGTCACTTTTAATGGAAGCATTTCAAAGACCCGGGACCTTTTTCCTTTGTGTATTAATTGCAGAGGAGCCAGTCCCGCTCATAAAAGCTGATTTGTTCTCTGTCTGCAGGGGATGTGTTCTGGCTATGGGTCTGTGTGCCATGTCTATGGTCTGCTGTGTGGCTCCTGTCAACATATTTCGGGTTTTTATGTGCGGGATGACCCTGCCCTCATAAATCAACTCCTAAGGCACGGCTGTAAAACGCCAGGGTCTCTTTAGAGAGGCAGCGTATTTTGTCTAAGTGTGTGTGAGTGTGTTTGAATGAGGGAGGGTGTCAATTGTGCATTTGCTCTATATCTGCACTGAAAAATCATTAATGGAATATTTTGAAGATGGGTGGGGGTGGTCTGTATATATGTGTGTGTGTGTGTGGGGAGGCTGCTGCTTATTGACTGCTGGCATTTATAGGCTCATTCATGGTAAAACAGGGATTAAAAAGGGTGCCGCATGTTTAATGGCATGAGAACCATGCGAGAGCAGGTGAGAGCAGGTATTCTAATGTGATCATATGCAGGTTTCTACATAAATTACTCTTTATATGTGAGGATGGTGGGTTTTGTGCTGTTAAGACTGTGTGTGGATGTGTGTGTGCGCTCATGTCCTGTAGTTTAGGCCTCGTTTCAACCCTTAGGATGGTACCATGGATGTATAAAGAGAAGTGGATATAGCGTTTGAGGCGGGGCCCCATTCATTTACAACTTTTAGGACCTAATGATTTAAATTAGGGCTATTTAAGTGTTCGTACTGGGAAGTTGATTTTCCTGAATAAAAAGTTGAGCTGAGTTACAGACGTCTCTTTCCCCATGTAAGTCTATGGGGAAAAAGCCCAATGACATCACTTGACGGACCCGGATGTTGTAATTCCACCGGCCACCATGTAAAATTAGCACTCTTCCCAGGGGCTTGGGTAGGACCTGGGCTGGGTGTATGACCGAAGTTATGGTTTATCTTAAATGCATGGTCTTATTTTCTGTTGTGAAAATTACCCGCACCTTTGCCTCTTCCTCCCCACCACCGGGAGGCTGCTTCGCCGGGAATAAAGCGTGCGGCAGCTCTGGGAGAAGGAAACCCCCGTTAGCAGTTACCTCAAATTCAACCAGTGCAAACACCAGTATACCGGGGGTCTGATCCCAGGGGATAGCCTCGACTCCCCACCGGATCAGCAAACTTTCTGTTGCTGCCATTACACAGATTAAACCCAGTGCTCTACCAGCCCGCTTTGACTCCCGGCGCTGGGGTTTGTGCTGGCTGAATTCAAGTTGCTGCGGTCGCTGACTGGGGGTCCGTTTTCTGCTAGTCTCAGACGTCAAAAGCATTCAACATCAATATTGTGTTGAATATTAGAAGTTTATGCGGTTGTTCTTCTGACTGAAAAGAGCCCTTTGTTTAAAAAACTCACAAGGGGTTGCATTGGTTTTCCTTCAGCTACCGTGAATGTAGACTTAAATGTTTTTGATTGGCCAACACGGTGTCAATGGTGATGCATTGCAGCAAAAGTTGAGCCAGGTGCAACTTTTTGGCCAAACTAGCCTGCATCTTTTTTTGCTGAAGCCCCTGCTGTGCCAATGCAAAGGTCTCATTGAAATCAATGAGGAGTGTGTGTGTGTGTGTGTTTGTGTTTGACAGTGTGAAGGCTCAGGGGAATGTGGCTGTGGCTGGCAACGTGATGCTATCTCTGCTGCTGGCTATTTTGATGTAATCTTCCCGCTGGCAGTGCAGGGAGCCAGTGTGTGCTGCTGGGCCTGTTGCTCTTTGTGCGGAGATCAACCAGATACCCCAAATTCACAGCACACAGAGGAAGTGACCCGACCTGACCCAACCCAACTCAGTCAGGTCTACTAGCGCTCGTAGAGACCGCTGAGGACACAGCAGACTGGACCAGATGTAACCAGACTGGGAAGAGTGGTGCACCAGTGTTCCAGCTCTGATAAATCTCACCATTGTGCCTCTCCACTGTTTCTTCCATTAGTGTCCGCTCTGTAGATGGTCTAGTATGAGAATTAGCTTGGGTTGAAGGTTATACCAAAGACATTGACAAAGCAGATGTCCAGTCTGTCGTTCTACAGTGGGTCTTAGATAAAAGAGATGTTCCAAACATCCTGGATTGTTTGTCATTTCAGAGCAGATTTTCTTTAATGGCTGAACATCATCCAATTTGATTATTTTCTTCTTTAAAAACAAAAGTAAAACTAAAATTCTTTAAGGTTCCTGAGAACAATAATTTCAAGTGTTACAGGTTTCACGTTACCTTACGAGGCAGCTGGATTCGTAAGCTTGCGCGAATCGTGCAAGAATCCAGAGAGAACAGTTACCGCGGTGTTGCCAAATCTCTACCAGTCAACTATTATTGCCAACTATTTTGATAATCAATTAATCACTCTTTTTTATTTAAAGAAAAAATGTCAAAATTCTCTGATTACAGCTTCTTAAATGTGAATATATTCTGGTTTCTTTACTCCTCTATGACAGTAAACTGAATATCTTTGAGTTGTGGACAAAACAAGACATTTGAGGACATCATCTTGGGCTTTTTGAAACACTGATTGACATTTTATAGACCAAACAACTAATCGATTAATTGAGAGAATGATTACAAATGATTCCTGATTTAGAGCAATCCTTTTGTAAAGCCATTTCATCAAGCCTTACACATATTGAGATGTTGTTTTTTTGGCCATATTTCCCAGATAATTGTGCAAAATTGAGCTGGAAATGAGCCATGGACTTAAGCTGTGAGAATCGTTTACTAATCTCATGACAAACTCTCAATCAGTTATTTTTTTGGAGCAAATTCACCAATATTTGTGGCAGTGTTCGGCTGTTGCCTTTTTTTTTATAAAGAGCTCTGGCTTGTCCACAGTTGCACTAAAAGAGTTTCACTAAATGTAAACAGCATTTGTTGTTTGTTATGCTGCTGACACCTCCCCCATCCCCACCACATAGACCGAGCCAGAGAGCACCAGAACACAGCAGAGCAGCAACATGCTGTGTACCAGAGAGAGAGAGGGAGAGAGAGAGAGAGGGAGGTCTCACTACTGAGTATTTACTATGTCTTTCTAAGCCCAGCGGTGAAAGCATGAATGGCAGAATGAAACCAAACTAGGAGATTGTGAGCAGTTTACTGTGTGTTAATTCAAACCACTCGTATGTGGATATCTCCCTATAAATCACCTCACGTCTTTGTCCGGTGCTTATCTGTATGCTTTGTGCAGCTGCGTCATTGATTTCATTTTGTCTCTCTCTCTGCCTCCTTCTTTTTTCAGATGGTTTATTTTTCCATCAATAAACAGGATTGTTTCACTTAAGAGTGCGGTGGGGGGAACTAATGGGCTGTAATGGATGATAATGGATTGTGTTTTTAGCCTGCCTTTCATCTATGGGAAAACTGCCCTCCCACCCCTGAACACACACACACACACACACACACACACACACACACACACACACACACACACACACAAACTCATCGTCACGATCGTCTAACCTTGTCGGAAAAACTGCTTCTGTTGTTTTCATTTTGGTCCTATTTGTACGGGCAAAAGCAGTTGGATTGCTGCATGAACTATTATTTGTTTATCTATTTATCGTCTTTCCACTGAACGGGTCTTTAGTGCATCAAAATCAATAGTCTCACTCATAATGGGTTGTCCTGTTGGGTTCATGAGAGGTCCAATGTGTGAATATCTTTGCAGTTTGTAGACTGCAAAGAGAAAGTATTAACCAAAATGCACGTTTGATTGTCGTGCTGATTCTCTTCTTTATTAGTTCAGGAGAACAGACAGACTAGACACTACTACTCCCTGGTAGGTCGTTTGGCCCAGTGCTCGATGCTTTACAGCATTTTACAGCAACATTGTCAAGTTTTGGCACTCAAGCTAACAGCGATAAGCCAATATAGCTTTTGGGATCTATATAATAAATGTATTTTGTGGTTTTTAATCAAGTGTCCTACAGTACTTCCCTGATACCCACCAGCTTCATTTATATGGCAACAATAGAAATTGTGCTCATGAGAGAGAGACATAGGCATAGTTTTTTTTTTTCCTTAACTCTAGTACAAGGATTAAAACTAGAGATGCACCGATAACTACACAGATAACGGATATAGATACGGTCATAGTCAAGTCAGCACACTGACACACTGACAGCTGTTGTTGCCTGTTGGGCTTGAGTTTGCCATGTTATGATTTGAGCATATTTTTTATGCTAAATGCAGTACCTGTGAGGGTTTCTGGACAATATTTGTCATTGTTTTGTGATGTTAATTGATTTCCAGAAATAAATACATACATACATTTGCATAAAGCAAGCATATTTGCCCACTCCCATGTTGATAAGAGTATTAGATACTTGACAAATCTCCCTTTAAGGTACATTTTGAACAGATACAAATTTATTTAATATGCGATTAATCGAGATTAACTATAGACAATCATGCGATTAAATATATTAATTGACAGCCCTAATTAATTTGTTACAATTTGTTTTAGAAAGTTAGGAAAGCGATGTTTAAGTCGAGCCTGATGTTGCCTCACACATAAAAGAATGATCCCAGTCACTTCCACACAGTGAGGCACACAGCTTATTTATTAAACACTGGCATCTGATTGGTACTCGATATCAGCCGATACCCAAAGCCCAGGTATCACTATCGGGCCTGAAAAGCTTGAATCGGTGCATCCCTAATTAACGCAGGAATGACCAAAGACCCTTGAGAAATTAGTGCTTGCATGTTAACATGGGGTTTTGTATAGTGAAATAGGCATAGGCATGTGGGAGACACTTGCTGGAGCAACTGTATTGTTGTAACATGCTGTATTAAAGGTACTTAGTATTCAGAGCTCTCATCATTTCTTGGAGAAGCCGGCTTATTGACCAGAAAGATGAAGGAGGAGCGATTATTCTGTGGTAATAGAGACCTCATGTTACCTACAACATGTGTGGCATAACATTTGTGTAATGTGTGACACTATGAAGTGGTGTTGATGGAGGTTTCATGTTCAGCCTCTCATTTTTTATTATTTTTAAGCTTTAGTGGGCTGCCACTGTCATCCCCCTAAACATGCAGGCAATGTGCTGAATCATGGCCGGCATTCCTGTGGCCCGAACACTGTCCAGTCAGCTCCAGGAATCACACACACTCATACACACTCATACACACACTCTCACACACTCACACGCACACTCACACACACTCACACACACTCTCACACACACACTCACAAATAGAGAGAAAACAGTGGATGACTTTGCTATCGGCGTACACATTCCTGTTTTTTTTTTCTCTCCTGCATGTTGCATGTCTTTCATACCGTTTCTTCTGTTTCTCTCTCAATTTGGTTATATATATATATATATATATACAGTATACATTCATTAAATAGTAATCGTTGATTTTAACACTTGATTATTATCATGCCATAGATGTTGTGACTACATGAGAGAGGGCGAGAAATCAGCTAGGACTGCAACAAGTTAGATAGTTTTGACCAAATACCTCGATATCGATATTTTAAAAATATTTAAACATAATAGATAATCAATATATTTGCTGATTAATTTTCTGTCGATTGACTAATCGATTAATTGACTTATGTTCCAGCTCCAGAATCAACGCTCTACATGTCAAAAAGGCAGAACAAATTGCACCAATTGATCCTACATTGCAGTCTGGTAACTGCAAAGTAGGGCTGGACGTTACAGCCAAAATCTGTCACGATATACTGTAGGTCATTTCATATCTCGATAACGATATATATCACAATATAGCATTTTTCCTGGTAATTCAATAAATAAATAGTCTATATGAAATAACCACATGGTAAAGGCTATTTTTGTATACTCCTGTGTGAATTAAATACTTGAAAAATAACAAATACTGAGTCTTTTGTCATCTTAAGAACTTGAGTGCAAAATGAAGAGTTTTAAGTGGAATTAAGACAAAAAAATAAATAAATATCAGCCTAGCCTATATCGTGATAGAAACGGCACAGAAAAATATATATGACATTTTTATATCGTTTTGGAGATATATATCATATTGCCGAGCCCTACTGCAAAGAAGTGCAGAGAGGTTCAGAAGGACGAATACCAGCAGACAAATGTTGTGAAACTAAAAAATCAACTTGCAGCAACTGTTTCCAAAACCTTTTGGATAGATAGATGAAACATGCTCCCAGTCATTTAAAGGAATAGTTTGACATTTAAGGAAATGCACTTTGACATGAGAAGATCAAGACCAAGCTGCAGTTGGGACAGGGTTAGCCTAGCTTAGCAAAAAGACAGGACGCAGAGGGAAACGGCTAGTCTGGCTTTTAGGATGTAACGATTTTGAAAAAAAAAATCTAATTGTGATTATTTTTACTTATATTGCAATTGCAATATTAGAGGGAATAATAATTTTTACACCATTCTCATTTTCATTGAAATACATTAAAATGTATATGACAGTATTTCATTTAAAATGGTATTTTGACACATATTTCGCCTTAAATATTGCGCCTCCTGTGATTTGGAAATTGCAGAAGGCCATATTGCTATTTCGATAAAATTTAAACTAAAGGTGCAACCTTTATATTATAACCGGTCTGATGATCGTCATGCAGTGTCACAGGCAACTGTTGATGTACTGTATGTGCTCTGGTTGTTGGGAGTCTCCTAGTTTCAGCCTCTCTGCCCTCGGCTACGGTGACGTGAGAGCCCTATCCAGTGAGTGTCTTTTCCCATAGGGGTTGATATTCATTCACTCTTGCTTTGTGTGAGCTAATCCCCTTCTCTATGCTCTGTGGCTGAATGAGGAAGGCTGCTGGAGGGAGGGGGTGTAGTTTTTTATCTTTTTCCCTCAATAGTCTAGCCAGCTGCTTCTCTTAATAGCATGAATTAAGCTCTTAGACACTTAGCTCCTCATCACGTGTGTGTCCGGTACTTTAATGTCTGTACTCTACTCGTTTCCTATATATTTAAATTGATTCATGCAGCCCACACAAGTATGCTTGCTCATGCGGTGTGGTTTGTGTGAGCTGGACACACACACTGTTTTTTGAAATAACTTTTCATCTTTTTTAATTTAATCTAGTTTTGAAGCAGATTGTGTATGGTCTCTATTGGCACAGTCACCGTAGCATTGATGCCATCTATAGTCTTCCTGCAAACTATCTTCAGCTCTGTAAATAGTGCTGTACTCCCCCCTGCTGGATGGCAAGCTGTGATCTGCCTACATACCCCAGGCTCATCATGTGTATGTGGGTCTTGTGAATGCTGTTTTTAGGCTTAAAAACACCACATTTGTGTTAACATTGACTGGTCAAATGACAGAAGGAGAGAGCTGAAGTACCACTGCTGGGAATGCTCTACTTCAGTCCTTGATGCTGCTTGGACTTGGAAAAAGAGATTTTAATCTCAGTGGACTTCCTGGTTAAATAAATGTTAAATAAATAATCATATTGGACATTTTCTCAATCCTATCAGAATGTCTTTTTCACAGCTTTAAAGTAGCCATTGGTAATTATTAAATAATCTCTATTTTTCGTGGTGCTGCAGTTGAAAGTGAATCGGTTTGAGAGGGTTTATGCTTTCATGTGCTTCAACTTGACTTGAGGATCAGTCATGTGAGAGTTATTTAGGTCACAAAGCAGTTGTTAAAGTCTCATAAATGGCGATGTGAGTCATTATGAAACCACTGGACCAAGGATTGTAGGATGAAAGGAACTCATACGCAGTGTTTAAATCCATTCACAGGAACCAAATTTGAAACAAGAGTAAAAGAAAAACATTTCACAGAACTAATCTCAAAGCAAACTGGAAGGGTGAGTTGAAGAAAGGGAAGGGGGGGGATAGTTGGCCAGTGGGTGGAAATTGGAAGTCAAAGTTGGGATGGATGTCACACCCGAGTTGACCATGTTCCAGTACATCAAGTCGGAAATTTTAATGGAGTTTCCTCCAGCCAGGTTAGCCATTGTTGGCAATAACAGTTGGTAACAACACATTACTCCGGTAATTTGCGCATACAAACACCGTAGCAACATGTCCACAGATAGAAGTTGGACAGCTCTGTGTGTACAACTGATTTAACGAGACAAAAATACGTCAGAAGTCCTAATAAACAGTATATTACTACAGTTTTTTTTTACTGTTTATGCACGGAGCAGCCATCCTGGATTTTGAGGTCGGGGTTGGTGAGGTTCGTCCGAATTTTCGAGTCAGGAAAAAAGTCAGAAAAAAAAAAAAAAAAAAGGTTAATGAGGTTGTTGCCTTTGCATCACCCACTGTCAACAGGGCTAACTAAGCGAAATATTGATGTGATTTCATTGAACATCTGTACTCTGATTAGACAAATTTAATGAGCAGAGCACTGTCAATAACTGGTGTGGAAATCTTGACTTGCAAGTTAAACCTCTGTCTGCTGCGTTGGACTTTCAGAATTAGAAAAACTTTGTTCATTGCAAGGCAAGTCAGAAGTCTGGAGGATTGAATGCTGTTCAGTGCAGTTTATGAGAGGCCACTCTAAGGAGCCTTGGATTAAAAACATGCTACAAGTCCCTCTGGTGGCTAATAAGAAACACTACATGACAGAGAACAATGATGCAATGATTTTAATGGCTTTGCTCAGCCAAGAACTTAATGTTTGGCTTTGTTTAAAGTTTTTTTTCCAAATAAGAAATCACTATTCAAACATGCACTTTATGAGTTCTCTCCAATTTGCAAATGAAGCCAAATATTGCGATCGTTAAGTCCCATTCAAGTGACGAGCACTTCTACGTTATAATTATATGTCACAACAAAGAGAAACAACCATCTTATTTCACTGTTTCTCTTGCAGTAATTTGAGGAGAATAATGGTTTGACAAAGCTGAAGGGCACTAACTTATAAAGTAACTTTGCTTCAGTGAGACAAAATACCAGACAGAGATACAAGCTTCCAGACCTTAATGTGGCTTGTTGAGTCTGAATTTTTTGACATGACAGATAACAAAGGAAAACATACATGGGGTATGGAGGTTGAGATTAATTCTGGCAGAAAGTGAGCACCAGCAGGAATTCAACCCATCAACAGGAGGTCTCTTCAGGTCTATTGGGGAAGTTTTGCTAGTAAAGGCCACCAGGTGGCAGTGTATACCTGCCTAGAAAAAAATATAGTGTAATGATGGAGCATGTTGTCTCACAGTGTTGGTCTGTGATTGACTCAGCAGTTTTTTTTAATGTATATTAGTTGTGTATTTCCAATATAGGAGTAACCTTCAGTGTGACGGGAGTAAGAAAAAAGGCAGAAAACTGCAGTTTCAACTGTCCAAGCTAATTTTCTGCACATGATACAAACAGTAAAGTGCAAATGTGATGTTTCTCTATCAGCAGGGCTGCATAATGTGGCTTCTTGAATATCAAAAACATTCTTTAACAGATAAATACTACTGTATAAGTAACAGTGTGTTCGGCTCAGGATGAATTTTGATGAATCCATATCTGTTATCTGTGTGTTCTCATCAGTTTGTTTAACCAAAATGAAATTTAGATTTTTAATTACAACCCTAAATTGTCATTACCAGTGATAGGCAAGCTTTAGGGTTATTTCTATCAGATGTCCTTCCTGACCCCCAGGTATATTGTCATTAATCTGTTTCTCTTTTTTCTTTCTTTCATGTTTCCCTGTGGCCTATACTACCCGTTTTGCTGTAACAGGTAAGACCTTTTTTGATCCTTTTTTTGTTTTGACTCACTATGATCCAACTTTGAGTGAGGTAAATCAGGTTATAAGAGGACAGCGTAAAGTTGTCCTCCTGTCTGTTGCAGTCAGAATGGCTTCATTGTACTTCAAGTATGTCTACAATGTATGGTTCACTAACATCAGACCGTAAAGAATCTTCCCTGATTAATTGCTTGTATTCAGTTATGAGTGAAGAGAGTGCATGAGGTTGCATCCTATTTAAGGAAGTCCCAGAGACCATAAATCTCCATCGGTCGCTCCTTTTCCTCGACGCAAGTTACAGAAAGCTTCATAAAAATGTTTTACTTCGAATGAGTTACTCTTGAATTGATCTAGAAGATCGCGGTGTGGGATGCGATTACTCTTTCCGCATACAGTTAAACATATTTGTTATTGTATTGGACGTTTCTTGCCACATGTTGGCAAACCTTTCCTCTATTTAACTGCTTGGTAAATCCACCATTTCAAGAGTCTTCTCCTTATCCTTGTTCGTTTGGGTAAGCTCAGACAGCAGTGATCCCGATGTAAACTGATGTAAATAACATACTCTCTAAGGCAGTTTGTAAGAGTGAAGACAGCATTTATGACCAGATATTCCGCTGATCATCTGTACCAAACCAGGCCTGGATTCAAATATCCTGAATATAAGAGCAGAAATACCCCGAGAAGGATCGCCTCAGTGAAAGTGGCATGATGATTGTGAGACGGTCTGTGTTTGTTGTATACTGCCTGACTGTAAAGCCGTGCAGGAACCAGCAGTATGTGTGTTTGCAGCTAAGCTGTGCTTTTGATAGCTCTGCTGTCGTCAGAGATTTAGGCCGTGACGGTGGAGTCATCGATAGTTAATCCACTCATTGCTCTGTCCTCTTCTCGTCACTTGTAATCTGGCATGAGTGTGAAAACACACTCACACATACAAACACTAATGAGAAGGCAGGGAAATGGATCTGAGCTAGTCGCCTAATTGTTCCAGAGTTATTGATTTGATGAACTCTCTGTGACCTGTTTCAACAGCTTGATTTAAAAAGCAAAGAAAACCAAACAGAACCATGATTCTTATTCTTTTCTCTAGGAATTCAATTAATGTCATAAATAAGGATTCTGTTGGCCTGCAGTTACCAAAGATGATTCATGAAATAGGTTTGCTTTGACGCAACCTAAAAATGCTTGGTATTCAGAGATGTTTGGAAAGGCTATGATCAATGACTGATCAATTCTGCCGCACCCTGATCCACCAGCCCAGATTAGAATAGAGCAGAGCAAAGCAAACTACTTGCCAGGATCATGTATTTTTAGAGGTGTGCAACAGACAGAGAAGAGAAAAATGGAAAAAAGTTGAGGAAGAATACAGGGAACTTTGCAATTGAGCCACTTCATAGCAATGCACCTGAATATTTTTACCAGTTTGTTTTGCATATTAACAGCTTTATCTTTCCATTTACAGCAGCAGAGCTGTAGTGAAAACTATTCTGTTCACCGCAGTGAAAGATTTGACAAGTTGTTGAATATGACATCAGTGTCAGTAGACACTTTGAGGATTAGTTTTAATAGCTTTGCATGAAAAGTGAGCTTGGTGCATAGACTGCAAGTGGAAGTATAGTCACCGTGACATCACCCATTGGTTTGTGGACTGCCGTTTTTTTTAAGCCTTGAGTTTGGCATTTTGCCCGTCGCCTTATTGTTTTTTTGCAACCAGAACTAAATTGAACGCTGAATAAGACGTTTTCTTAGGCGACAAAATGTTAATATTCACTTTCATGACCTGAAAAACACGCTGTGAAAGGGTTAATGGTGAAAGCCAATAATGCGTACAACGCCATGGTAGCAACCTGTCAATCACAAGGTAGCCACGCCCTAAAGCATACCCTGCTTTATGGTCTATTTGACTTTAAATGGGACCATAATTTACTAAATGAACATCATGCTGTATTGAAGTAGACTTGAAACTAGTGATTGAGACCATAAACTCATGTTTACAATGTTTACTGAGGTAATAAATCAAGTGAGAAGGAGGTTGCCCTCTGGGCTTGGTGACACTTCGGGGGTTAGAGTAGGTACGCATGCTTAAAATATATTGATCTAAAATAGACAAGGTAGACCATTGGTCAGCGTATATCTCATCAGCTCACAGATAGAAACACAGGAGTCCTGCTGATGGTGTTAATCTCGTCAGCCAAAAACATCCATGTTACCAGTGCGTCCACCCACGGTTTGTACTGATTTGGATGAGAGGCCTGCTGATTGTGTCGGAGGGAGGTTTGCTGAGACGTAGACCAAGGCATGAGAGAGAGAGATGAGTCACTTGGTCTTGTGGTTCGGTGGAGTATTAAGAGAAAAGCCTCCCACCAGCCAACACAAACACACTTACAGTATATCACGCTGTTAATTTTAAGGCTATATAGCAGGTGTGTGTGTGTGTGGGGTTTGTTAAGCTTTATGACCCCAGACATCAGTGTGAGAAATCTTTCCTCCTCCATATCACTAAAAGATGATAAGACGCACTAGAAAAAAAATGGAACAGGGAGATAAATGGAAACTGTCATATCTTTGTTTGGACCAAGTTGAGTTTAAGACCAGGAGTGTAAGGACTTTTCATCAATTCCAACAACTTCATACAGGTCAAAGCTGGAAACAAACCCCAGCTGACTTGATAAAGGTTTCTCTGAAAAGCCTGAGGCACAACAGGCATATCTTGTTTTTATTTTAATGTTGGTATCACGATATTCCTCATGACTTTCACATTTCATCCCTCTCTGACGCCACTGAATATATAAACAAAGCTTTGAGGGGTTATTGTGTAACAGAGTTGGGACTATACACATCGAGTTAACTTATTTTCAATTTCAACTAAGTTATATTACAAAGTAGATGTTATCGGAGTCATTAAAAGGAGGAACATGTAATTGTACATATTAAGTTCTTTACACACCGGGGCGTGTCAAATAAACGACACGAAAATCCGAAATACTCGCCGAATATGCAAATATTTTATGTCTAGGGCTTTTATTGTGAAAGGCAAGAACCGAAGGAACGGATCTGGTCTGCGCTGGTTGAAAGGAGTAATAAAGTTTGCCTTCCTGGTTCGGACCAAGGCCTTTTGAAAGAGGCTAGGACACGGTTTTGAGTAGTGGGGTATGATACATGGGGCGTGTAACTGGAGCTGCAGTCATGCGTTGCTATTGGCTCAATTTTGGCAAGTGCAGATCAGATTTTACTGTGCATGTGTTGTACAAAAACCATCAAAAATATGGCGCGTGACATCTCCTCTTTTCACCCTCTGTGGTTCGGACTACGGAGACTTAATCGGTTCAACACAACGTAATTGGTTGATGCCTTAATTCGCAGTGGGAAAGCTCAGAAAATCAACCTGGTTCCAAAAAAAAGTAAGTCGCCTTTTCACGTTCTGTGGGAGAGTACTCATGACAAAAACAACAGTTCGAAAAAATATATTGACGCCTGAATTAATTGCATAAAAAAACGGCCTTTATTCTTGCATTCTGGAGTTCTAGTTAAAGTGCAATGAGACGTAACTACAGCAGAAGTAAAATCCATGATTGAATTGCATTTTGCAGTATTGTACATAATGCAACATCAACCCAAGGCTTGATTAAACCGTTTAAAAACACAGGTTTCTATAAGAAGATATGCACCAGTACATCCACCTTCTAACCCCACAATGGCTCTTCTCTCCTCGTCTTTACCGCGGAGAGTTGGAATCACTTCTATCCTCTGTTGTCTGGACTCGGAGCGCTGTGTGTTCTTTGGCTGCTAATCCTGTTAATGCCAGGTTTCACTCCACATTACTCAAACCTGATGCTCACACACACACTTATGTAACTTGGATCTTCTGTGTGTGATAGAGGGAGAGTTGGTACCTACTCTGAAACAGGTTACTTTTCCTGCCAGTGGGTGTTAAAGTGTCTCAATAAACAATGCAGATGCTATTTATTGAGTAATTTAATACAGATGATTACAGGAATGTTTGAGGACCACACCTGTGTTTGTTTTTGCATGTCAAGCCCATTTGCTGGATGTGATTTGCACAGTTTCCTTGTGTGTAACTGTGCTGAATCATCGTTGGCCAGATAGTTCTGCTGTGGTGTGAATAGCGACAGGATATGTGATCATGTATCTAGGGTGTATTTTGCAAAAATGCACAACCATACATGTCAGTACATTTGAACATTTTTTACACTTTTATTGCAGAAATGTCGACATTTCCTTAATGCACAAATCTGACCCGATGATTAGCTCAATTTAATGGAAATATCAGGTTTGAGAATCAAATTATATATCCGTCTGTCTAATTCATAGACTGTAGATAAAGATGGACGACATGACAGCTCCCCAAAAGAGAAGCCAAAACATATCGATCGCCCCCTGGTGGCTGGCTGCAGTATAGGTCATAAATCCCACCTTCTACATGTTATCAGATGGGACATGGGCCAACTAAAAAGTCTGCGTCAAGTTTGCATCAAATACATTTTGAAAGTTTCTGTCATTTTAGGTAGTTCTCATCACGCTGGTGTATGTTAAAGTGTTAATTTTTCTGATAAGTTTGATTTTAATTACTTATTCGATGCAATAAAATGGGGATGAAACGTCATGATTGACAGCTGCTTTGAGTCGAGGAACCGGAGGCTCGGGAATTGTACGAGAGAGGAGATGTAACTTTTACTCTCCAAAACCGTCACGAGTCTGCGTAGAATGTGTCAATTTGATCATAAATGTAATTCATAGAGATATTGTGGTTAGTTGTTGTGTCTTGCTTGCCAAACGGCTATGGTGGTGCTAATGTAGCAGCTAGGTGGCTCACGCTAACAAGCTGTGGCCGTGCTCGGCTTGTGATTGGCTCGGGCGGGTGTGTGGGCGGGACCTCGATACTGCTGCTCCAGCCCCCCCAATCACTACAGCGCACACTCAAAGTGTCAAGATGGCAGCTCTTGTTTCTGGGATATTTTGGCTTCACTTTAGTACAGTGGGAAGATGTGGAGATGTGTCGTCCATTAATATATATAGTCTATGGTCTAAACACAGTGTGACCAGAAACAAAAAAAATCTACACCAAACCATATTAGAAACATTTCTTTGTCTCTCAGTGTGTCCATGTCTCTTAGAGACAGTACTAATGGTGAGGCGGTGGATCTAGGCCATTCCAGCTCCTGTGTCTCTGGCTGCCTCCCTCTCCCTCCTTCTCTCCCTCTGCCTCTCCCCCAGTGTGTTGAGTATAGAGCGAGCACTAAGGACTTGCTGCTGTCAGCCCAAATGCTCCAACAGCACCTCTCCCTCTTACGTACGGAAGCCAAAATGGCCACTCATCATTCCTCCCTTGCCTCTCTGACTGACTCACTCAGTAGCTCTCTGTCATTCTCCATAGTCAGGGTGTGACTATGGAAAACCCACTGCCAGGGCTTACTGGTAAAGTCTGTGTGTGCTGCTTTCCACTATCAAACTACAGCTCAGCCAAAAGCCTTTACAATTCAACAATTCAATAGGCCTCTTTTTTCATCGCTGGGACATGCCAGGCCTCTTTTATTAACTTGCATTTCCGCTGAAAACACAGCAGATGTGAGTGCAGTTCCTCTTCCTGTGAGTAAGATGCATTTTGCCAAAAAAGCAGAAATTTAACCAGAAACAAAATGCATATATAGGACTTCACTCATCATAATCAAAAGGAGGCCTTTGCATAGCTGTTATAATAAAGCATGTTTGGAAAGCAGTGCTAGTATACTAATAAATCCCTGTGTCATGCTTTTAGCTGTTCTACTGAACCGCCTATTATCTGGTTAGATTGCTTTTCTTGTGCATGAATTTATCATTTGTTAATGTTTGCAATGGTAGATGAAGTGCATTCATATTTGTTTTTAGAAAGTAGGCTTTTGTTTAGTAGATAACATGCACTAATAAATGGCTGGTCAGATTGTGCACTCAACCAGCGAGTGTGTGTGTGTGTGTAGTGTTTTAGATGATGACTTGCTGCAACTATCAAAGCTAGTCTTTGTAGATGTAAAATTAGCGCATGATGCTGCAACTGCATGGCCTGTTTTGCACCTCAAAAGCTGGTTTTGGTGGAAAGTTGGATGGAAATTTCGTCAATTTTTTCATCTGGTTTTCAAAATCAGAAGCTAAGGCTGATGATAGCTCGGCAAGAGGTGTGTTTGTGCACTTGGCTGTTAGAACAGTTTATATTGATGTCTGAGACAACATTTGTGATGTTCTTGTGATTAAAAATACATGGGCCGGACGTGGCCATCGAACAGGCTGGGAGGGGGGGTCTGGGACCGTGTAGTTCCTGGAGCACATCCTCTTTGCATTCTTTACATGGGATGGAAATAAAGTAACGTTGGGTTCAGCACATTGATCAAAGATCCGTAGGTGTAAAGCAGGAATCCCTCCACAATAAGGATGTGAGTCTCCTCCTTGTGGTCAGACATTGGGACGATCTCATTAGGTTTTTAACATACACATACAGTATGCTGGCTTGGCTCGACTCGGTTTGGCTCTGCGCGTCAGCCCATTACACTACACGCCCACTTGAAGGTGTGTGTGTGTGTAGTGGTCGAATGAGTGACTGTAAAACGGTGGATAAACACATTTCATTTCCTATATTCTTCACAATAAATGTCTGCTTTTAGTTTTATTCTCTTCCTCCCCTGCAGTATTAGTAGACTTGTTTTTTTTTTTATTAAGAATAGCTGCTAACATTCAGCATAGCTAATTCAGAGATAAACATTTGATTTCCTTTAAAGTCTTCACAATAAAAGTCCCCCATTATTTTGTAATTAAAAGCTTTTATTATGAAGCAGCAAAATCAGGAAAATGTTGGGTTTTCCATATCCAGTGTTGTGGTAAAGTTTTTACTGACATTTAGGGTGGACAGGTTCAAGTAATCCGTGTATCCAGTTACTAGTAGCGGGTGTGTAGAGTGGGGATAATCATGCTGCTGTCGGCTCTTGCCCTAGTAACCACTTTTGGTGACGTTATCCTGCTGTACAGTAGCCTAATACTTTCCCTGACAATCAGACAGTGCTAGACTTCATATGTGGCATCAAACAAGCTAATGTTGTGATAAAAATGATGAAATGTTTGCAACATCAGCTGCTTGTGGAAAAAGCTGTATTTCACATTGCATGGCATTGCAACATCCGCCTTAGTCCAAGAGGTGGTTATGTCCATCCACTGAGAGTGTATTCTGATGCTGTAGACGCATAGGGGAATATTAAGCCTTTGAAATGGTTTGAAAACTTGTATTTTCCTTTTTTCTTTTAAAGTTGATAAGCAACAATATTTCTTTTCGTGAGGGAGACGGAGGGTCAAAGTTTGATTCAGTTGGTTAACAAGACTGAAGTGCTGCTGTATGGCCCATCCAGAAGTCATGTGACACTGATTCACCCCGGCACATGGAGTCTGTTAGGACAAGTGAAATCCCCTGCATTATGCCCGTGCTTTACCTGTTGTTTCTTGGCTGGCCGTCCCTAAGCCGGCGGAGGCCCCGGCAGGCGCATGTTGTGTTTTCTGTCTGGTGAGGCACTAAGCCATCTTGAGGGGGCCTTTCAATGAGACATGACAAGATAAGACCCTGAGGCACGGGGTCACTTGTCTATCACGCAGAGGGCTGGCACAGAAAACTATGATTCAGTTTGAAACTGCCAACTAAAGTTAAAATGTCAGGGCTGCTTTTGACCTCTCAGTGATTCTGACAACCTTTACGTGACAAGAAAAATATGTAATCTCTGTCACTCCTGGCTTTTTGGGACAATCCGCACTGTCAGGTCCCTTATGCATCACATCCAAACCACGGCAGGGGACACATTTAGATATTTATATTGCATGTTCAGTACATCTACATCCCTGTGGTCTCACTTATGTGCGGCTGAAGGATGTCGAAGAGTTGTGGCTCCTGGTTTTATTGTACATCCGTGTCTCGGGCGCGCTATAGAGGGCAGAGGGCTTATGGTGTAGGAGCAGGGAAATCACTGGGCCACATGCTAATCTCTGTTGATGGTTTATGTAACTCCCAGTATCACATGATCACACGTCACCACCCGCCCAGCTACTGTCTGTACTCAGTAATTCACTCACTAGTCAGCCATTCAAACACAAATGGATGACATAGAGAGAGGAAGAATGAGGAGCACACATATACACAGTCATCATAACCTGGCACGCTGCCTTTGATTCCCTATGCAGCTGCACCCACTAATGCATCTACTGTATAGGGCGCGACCCAGATCTGTTCACTACATTTAAAGGAGGAACGAGGGGTGTTAGGAAAAAAAAACACTAAACAAAGAAGCTCGGGAGGCTGTGTGTTACTTTGGAGTATACATGATCCTGCTGACGGACGGCTCCATGAGAGTGCGGGGAGTGCGAGGCCATGACGAGATGGCGATGAAGCTTTTGTTCTGGGAGCTGGAGCAGCATCTCAAAAGGTAAAATAGAGACAGGGAGTCCCCAGGGAGTCAGTACAGTGTGGCGCTGCTTGGACCAATCACTATAGAAGCTGCACACAAAGGGCTGCATGGCTATATTGTCCTTTCATTCAGTCATTCAGGGGGCAGCATTAACACTGAGGGATACTTAAAGCAGATACACATATAAACAGGTTTGCTGTGTGCTTGTATCTATAGTAAAAAAATGTTGGAGGCTGCGTTAATGTTGTATAGAAAAGTGTGGATGACGTACATATCAATCTGTGCCATTTATATCTCCAGGGGGACCGTGAGTAATCAAACCCACAGCGTGTTTCTTTTTTTGTCACTGAATTGCTTGCCATATTCTGCTGTTTTGGAACAGCTCTGTTGGTCCATCTGGTCCATCGTTTCACCTTAAGTCACCCTCTCTCTTCAGTATAGCAACACTTAAATCCCACAGTTTAGTCGCTTAAAAGATGAGCCTTGCTCCTTTTTTTGTTGTTGGAATGTGACTGATCTTCATGGCTACAAGTTTCAAGTTTGTTTATTCTTCATGTTTGTTTATTTGTCGTTGGCAATGAAAATCCTGGGTTGTGCCTATTTCTTAACTGAAAGAAATTTGAAATATTAACCTTCATTTACAAACCTTACTAATCATATTAAGCAGTGACTTCGATCCAGTTGTATTCTAGTGTTGTCCTTAACTCTGGATTTGTTGTGTAAAGCATCTCGTCCTTGACATATGACCTATCAAAGTACATTCTCTTGGCTCGTTTTTCTCTCGGCTAGCTGCAGTTGTTCTGGCTATTTGGGTCTGGTTAATTAGCTAAACCCTTCCTCCAGTCAAATAGGAGACCGGAAGAGATAAGTGTGGCTTAGAGAGCCTCTTATTAAGCTGTTTGGCTTCTTGTTAAGTGCTCAAGTGTTTGCCTGAGATCAGAGGTGAGCAGTAGCTGACATCAGTACTCACAGGATATGTTTGAGCCCATCTTCTTGGTACTGGTGCTTAATAAGCCAGGGCTGGGCTGTCTGTGATACCCAAATTACCCGATTTTAAAGGTGACTACTGACTTTTAAATCACATTGAGAGGTTATCAACCTGTGCTCCGTGTTTTCAGGATTTAAATATTTCTCCTCCTCTGCCCATTCTCCTCTCTCGCTACTTCATACAGCATTGGAAGTTTTCTCCCATTTGATACAACAGCCACATGGACCTCAGCATAGTTCTTAGAGGACCTGCAGTATCTTCTGTAGACCATAGACCAGACTGGCATCGTGTCATGGCCAAGGCCGTGCCCCCTTTTGGGGAAAAGAAACTAGGTGTGGGAATCACCAAAGGCCCCACGATACAATATTATCACAATACTTAAGTCACAATAAGATATATTACCTTTTTTCAACTGCAATTTATGCAGTTCGTCAACATCTGTTTTATCTAATAAAGATACAGTTTTCACTCTGTTCATCTCAGTTTTCATTCATATATCTTGAGGTCAGAGGTCAAGGGACCCCTTTGAAAATAGCCATGCCAGTTTTTCCTCGCTAAAATTTAGCCCAACTTTGAAGCGTTATTTTGTGTTCCTGACAAGCTAACATGACATGGTTGGTAACAATTGATTCCTTTGTTTTTTTTCTAGTTTTATATGATACCAATATCTATAGCGGCCATCAAATAGTGCTGCAAAAATGAGTCCTAAAACCCCCAAATTAGTTGGCATTTTAGCACTTCTGGTTCCCTCGTCTGGAAGTCAATGGGTTTTTTGAATGGGTTTTTAGTTAGATGCCTGAAATAAGGTCTGTGGTTAACACAAGCTTAAGGGATTTTAAAGTTTTCTTCTACGACATAAAATACGTCAGTAAATATCACACTCGTGAATTTTGAAGCCTTTACGTGTCTTAAATAATAAGTGGCTAAATGAGACTACTAATCGTCATTATACACGAGCTCATGTGACCGTGGTGTAGTTTGTTTATAGCCTAACATTAGCTTTTTACTTCTGGCGATTGCATTTATGCCTCAAAAATCATAAAAGTGGTGTTCATTTGTGCAGATTATCTTCCTGAACAAAACGTGTAAGTATCATAAACGTGTGTTTGCTACAGAGCTTATTTTCTGCAATAATTCAAAACCCAATGGAAAATCCCATTGGCTGTTTGTCGATGGAACCCAGTGCGATGCCAACTTCCTGGTTGGCCTACAAAAATACGCCATCCCTGGAGCACTCGATTGCATTGACATCTATAGGATCTTTGTTTTTCTATCCCCCAAAAAGGTGCACGGCCTTGACGCTTTGCAAAGTACCGTATGTGCCAGTCTGATGTATACCTCCATTTTCCTCCTGTTTGCTCGATGCCACACCAGACCTTATTTTTATTTTTATTTTACTAGCTTAACCTTTGGCTTTTTGTCACTGATTCAAAGATTTAATACATCTCTAGATTGGTCGACCGTCTCTTACGAAAGCAGGATTTCTGTATTAGTTTCTCTTATGCTGAGGTCTGCATAGGGTGTGTGATTAGAGGCAAGAATGTCAGGAGTGTGTACACATGATGGTTTGAGGGTTTTGGGTGTATGTGGAATGTGTGAGAGTGGCCTTTCAGACTGTAGGGAGGTGTGTGTGTGTTGGAGGAGGTCTGATGTCTGAGGTGGGAATTTCTGTGTGGAGGAGTTGTTTTAGGTGTTTCTGTGTGACTACAGATACTCCCCTCTGTAAAGGCATTTATGGGTGTGTGGTAATCTTGATTGAGTCAGATTAACCTCATTGATTTCCTATTGTTCTAAAGACATTTGGCGAATGTGTAATCTCCCAGTAAAAATCGGTCTTATAGTATCTGGGGTCTTTGGACACACAGGGGAGTTTAAAATCACATAAGACATGTTTTAATCAATTCAGTGACAGTTCAAGCATGTCTCCTAGACAAATTGAAAATATGCCTGTTGCACCTTATCTTGGAAGGGGGATGTTGGTGCTACAGTGGAGTATGATGGTGTTTTCAAAAATGTGTTTGTGTTTCAATTAGAACCACACATAGCTATAAGAGGATGAAATATGTAATTTCAAATGTCTAATAGGCCAACAGATATTCAAGGTAGCCAATGAGATAATATCATATATCTCCCATTGTGACTGTGTTAATCTAATGTGGACTCAAGGTTTTTTAAATAGGTCACCCTTTGCATCGATTGATTTGCACCTTCCAATAGTCCTGGTCTCCAGCTTTGCACTCGACAGCCTGAACATGTAGTTTTTTGCCCCTTTGTGCTAAGTAAGACTCGATAATTTGAAATTAAATTTAAATACTGGAGCTTGTTTTGCCAGGTTTTCTTGATAATGTCTCAGCCCCACAGTTCTGCAGTGCTGTACACGGCCACATGGGGGCAACATGTGTATAGACATGATGTCACTTTATGGACATCCACAGCATTTTGATTGAACACCTGGCCATGGTTTATTTCTATCTGATTAATATCCTCTGAATATAATGCTTGTGTTACTATAGATAGTATGGATCATGTTGGTTATTTTCTGCAATGTGTTGTAAAATGTGTTTTTGTTGTGGGCAGTGTTGAATACTGGTATCATTTTTGAATACCTAGATAACAGTGTGCCTCTGTATACTCTTTTCTCTCAATTATTTGTCATATGTAGGTTAACACAGGGCCAACGGTACAATGAAATGTAAAGGATGAGAGAAGGGGTCAGCTCAGCAATAAAAACAATAGTCGCATAAGATAAGATAGAATTACAATAAGTTGTAAGATAAAAAGTGATGACAGAATAAAATATACATATGAAAATGAGGATTGTGTGTAAAAGTAAGTGACAGTATGTCTAGCAGTATTGCACAAATGTAATGACAGAATTATGAGATATGGGTTATGAGAATGGAATGAGATAAATAGATCAAGTATAGCACTATATACTCCTTTATTGTTCCCAAAACAGGGCAATTAATTTTGCCGAAAGGACTATAGTATAAAATGCTGTGGTGGTCAGTGCTCGAAGTGAGCATACTCCTTGGCATACCGTGACTTTTTCTTGCGTACTGGCACTTCTCACAAGCTGCTGGTACTCTTTTCTGCCCTCTCCATTATAAAACATTATTTAAAAGTTTTCTGAATCTGCTCTTTAAAGGCAGACATTTCCAGAATAATTAAATGTTCAGACGACGGCTGTGCTATGTGTAAAAATAATAAAATAATCTAGTAATAATAAGGGTCCAAAATGATGTAAAATTACATAGTTTTAAGTTAAAAACCTTCAATTTTCTTGGGGGGGGGGGGAGGACCCCCAAACACAATATCTCCTACTGTCTTTTATTCACCATAGAAATTCAGAATATGTCTCTTTATCCTGCTGTATAATATGTAGGAGCATCCTGACTGGAACACTGCTCCTAAAACCTGAATGATACCCGACTATAGGCTACAAATAACACAGGAAAGCACATTAAATATTAACACTAAACACACCACCAGAAACCCTGTAATGTTCCAGTTGGAATATTATTGGAGTATTATAGGCCTACTGTAGGAGATGCATAGCCCAAGTATTATAATAACATAGCAATAAAACCAGCTGGTTATAACATGCTTAAAGAAATAATGAATAAATAGGAATAAGTAGCAAGAGATTGCTGATACATGCCGATACACATGCCAACAGGTGAATAAGAGAGTACAGGCACTTTTTTTTTTTTTTCACTTTAAGCACTGCCATGTGACCAAAACCTGGAGAGGAATAACTGACCCCATATATTCTTTTTTATGAGTGTAAAACCACATTATTAGCAGAGGGGATTCCCTGTAACTGTTCCCCAGGCCTGAAAAACACATTATTGTTATGGAGATAACGGTTCAGATATAGGGTAAATTCCTGTGTTAATATAAAGCCCAAAGCAGCACTATAGGCTGACACTTTAACATTAAAACAGGAGCTGATTAATGTGTATTGTTGCTGTAAAAAAAATCCAGCCCTTCCTCTGGCTGTTTTTCTTTCTTCTTCCCTTTCCCATCCGGTTTTCCCCGGTTTCATCCAACCTCCTCTCCGCTCTTGGGAATAAATTACGTAAATTAAGTTGGTCAGCTGAGCAGGCAGGTGGGGGCGTTCCTGCATATATTATGCAAATGAGCGCTCTCTCGACCAATCAGGAGGCGAGCGCTCGGATAAATTATACGGTGCTTCGTCTCTGGAGCTGCAGAGCTCTGTTGTGCAGCACCGAGAGATGAGCTGACCTTGGATTGTGTTGGTACCGCTGCGGTCGGTGCTCAAGCTTTTAACGGGAATATATAGTGTGGATGTGGTCGTGTCGAAGAAGTGGATCTGGGACACGGATCTGTTTTGTTAGCGGGCTGTGAGAGAGACATGACCAGCATGAACACACCGTGCTACACCGTGGCTATGGATCTAGGCGTCTGCCAGCTGAGGCATTTCTCCATCTCGTTTCTGTCGTCGTTGTTGAGCTCTGATAGCTCGCACGTCAAACTCGACAATGGGTAAATAAATATGTTATATATATAGAGATGTATAGAGATGTTCAGTCCTCTTTATACATCCGTGATGCGTTCAGGGCTCCAGTAATGATGCTACAGTATCATTAACACCCACTAAAGGCCACTAAATCCAGGATAAACGACACCAGGCCGTTGATTTTTATAGAAATTTCCAGAAGCTTCCTGTAATGTAAAGACCCACATTTCTATAGAAAAAGGTCCATCTATTTGTATTATTACAGCATTGGTTTAAAATAAAATGTTTCCTCTTTTTCTTTTCCAGTTCGTCCGGAGCCAGCGTCGTGGCCATAGACAACAAGATTGAACAAGCAATGGTGAGTTTCTTTTCTTTCTTTAACACTGTGGAAAATCCTTAGAATAATAATAATAATATAATAATATAGTAATAAAAATAATAAAATGGGTGTTTGTTTGAAAAGATAGGACTAAATAAGGAAAACATAAGATAACAAGATTGAAAAAGCAATGGTGAGTTTATTTCTTTCTTTACACTGTGGAAAAACTATATAATAATAATAATAATATAATGATATAATAATAATAATAATAATAAAACGGTGTTTGTTTGAAAGATAGGACTTAATAAGGAAAAACATCCGGGGATTATTGTGATGAAGTGGCTATTTTTCATCCAGTTACATGCTCTTATCTTTGTAGTTTATCGTAATAAAATAATAGATGGTTACTTACTTGTGCTGGACAGGGACAATAGTGGAATCAAAACACAAAAAAAGAGCATTTTTTGAGGAGTTAAATTATTTTTTGGTCATGATGGGGCCAAAGTACTATTTATTTATTAATTTAATTTAATTATTATTTGGTCATGATGGGGCCAAAGTACTATTTATTTATTAATTTAATAATTTAATTTAATTATTTTTTGGTCATGATGGGGCCAAAGTACTATTTATTTATTAATTTAATAATTTAATTTAATTGTTATTTGGTCATGATGGGGCCAACGTATTATTTATTTATTAATTTAATTTAATTATTATTTGGTCATGATGGGGCCAAAGTACTATTTATTTATTAATTTAATAATTTAATTTAATTGTTATTTGGTCATGATGGGGCCAACGTATTATTTATTTATTAATTTAATTTAATTATTATTTGGTCATGATGGGGCCAAAGTACTATTTATTTATTAATTTAATTTAATTTAATTACCAGCTTGAGACTACATTACATACGCTTTAATTATACATACACATATTTTCATCTCTTTTTTTCTAAATAATTGTAGTAAATTTGTTGTGTTATTATGATGAAATACAGAGCCACATTTCGCAGTAAGAGAGATGTTGAGTTTCATTTTCTGTTTCCTTCTCTGTGGTCTCTGTTGTTGCTGCTGTTGTTAAGCTCTGTTGCTAGGCAAACTGGAAGGCTCTCGCCTGGTTATACATATCTCGGCCTCTGATTGGTCCACACTTAAAAAACGTAGGCGGGGCTAATGACGTGGCAACCCTGGGAATATACCCAGTCACGTTTTCTCTTTATTATGTGTTTATTGTGTTATTATAACCAGATTATATTTGATATAGCTTCACTTTTAAAGATTCCACTTTAAATGTCGCTATACATGTTTATTTTGTGTGCATGTTTAGTTAAGTAGTGCTCATCATTCATATAATGCAAAGAATTGTCTGTATAGTTTTTTCTTTGCTGTAAAACATGACTTCTCTTTTCTGAGAAATGACTGACATGACAGAAATGATGCTGTTTTATTATATTTGTGTTTCTTTATTATACTTTACTATACATTTTGGGTAGATTTAGGGTAAAGCTTTTTTAATAATTAAGGGTAGGCAAAAATAAACTCAGGCTTCAGCTTACACCTTTTTTCTGTCAGAATATTACGTTGTCATAATTGTATGGTCAAATTTCTGGATTGTGAATAAATGACCAAAAAAAACAACCCCCCAAATTAATTAAAATACAATTTGTATATTATTTTCATTAGTTTTTAATCCAAATTTGAAAAAAAGAGGAATGAACTGTTTTGTATTGTAATAGGTTACACAAGGTCAGGTAGTGCCACACATTTTGACGAACAACACTCCCATATCACTACTACAGACTTTTTTTTCTTTAAAGAATTACTCAAACCGATTAATCAATTATCAAAATAGTTGGCGATTAATTTAATAGTTGACAACTAATCGATTAATTGAGTAACGGTTGCAGCTCTATAAGAGTTTACCCATTTGCATTATATTGAACAGCATTTTATTTATACTGTATTAGAGTTGTTCCGATATCAATATCAGTATCGGAAATGCGTTCGATTTATTTTCTGTGAATTTGTTGAAATATTCCAGTCCTAAACCCACATCTCTGTCTGTCTCAGGACCTGGTGAAGAGTCACCTGATGTACGCCGTGCGTGAGGAGGTGGAGGTCCTGAAGGAGCAGATCAAGGAACTGATCGACCGCAACTCCCAGTTGGAGCAAGAGAACACCCTGCTGAAGACGCTGGCCAGCCCGGAGCAGATGGCCCAGTTCCAGGCCCAGGTTCAGACCGGCTCCCCGCCCGCCGCTCCGACAGCGGCCACACCGGGACCCCAAAGCACCGCCGCCCTCGCCCAGCCCACCTCGCACAGCTCTGGCCCGTCGGCGTAGCCTGGTCTGCTCAGACAGACAAACAGACTGACAGTTTTTCAGTTCTGCTACAACAGCAGAGCTAAGCCTTGCCTTCTACAGCAGGAGGTTACGCTGTTAAGACAAGAATTTGCACATATTTATCTCTCAGAAGGATGCAGCTAGCAAGACGAGCGATGCGGCGCTGTACAGCACGATGGTGGTGGAGGGGGACAATCTTGAGATGCTGTGTGGGGCGGGGCGGGGGGGGGTTGGTTTCAGAGGAATCATCGAACATTTGCCAAATAACCCTTGGACATATCAACTAGAATGTCTTACCAAGAAGAAAACTGCTTATCAGTGGAGACAATAGCTATAGATAAAAAAAAAATCACTGTGCCTGTGTCTGGATTTTAAGTGATGTCGATTTTACTGATGGTGGCGATGGAGGAAGAGTAGGAGGTGGAGGATTGTATTAGTTGTTACCTTTTTTTGCTGACTGATGTAAATAAAAGTTCTCTCTCGAGGCTAGATCCTAAAGTTACAGGCTGAGAGATTTGAGAGTAAAAAGCCTTCTCAGAGTGACAAATGAAGAATGTGAGCAATTATTATGACAAAGTCCCCATCTGGAATGGGGGAGTCGTGGGTCGGGAGGGTATTTTGATCAACACTTGGCAGCATTGATGACGTTACTTCAACTGTGGGTTGGTGGGATGAACAAAAAAACGTGGTTTCTTATGGAGATGATGATATTCTATTTCAGTATTTCACTTTCAAGCTCCTCATTTTTGCCCTCGACAAAAAGCTCATCATTGCTGTTCTCTCAACCCTGCAGTGGCATGTAATTTATTTGACAGGGTTGAGACATTTGGGCTAAGCTGCATTTTTTTCCTAAAAAGTTTGATGGGCAGAAGATGATGTATATTTCTGTATAGTGTAAGTACCATGTAAAATAGTGAGGAGGAGAAGGTGGAGACAAACAACAGAGGCTATCTTGGTCGCACAGATTGAAGCAGGTGAGCGAGGAAGGTGCTTGCCCAGTCTGTGTCGTCTATTTTTAATGCTGTATTTTCAAGATGGATGGACAGGAGTTTAGGTTATTTAACTGACAACACACGGCCAACAATGTTGTCCATATCTCTTTACTGCAACATTAACTCTTACTGTAAAATCAGTTTTTTCTTTCTGCACCTTTATGGTTCTTTTTTTTATTTGACAGTGACGTACTTCTGGATGAACAATATCTTAAAACTCAACATTTAAAAAAACTCAATAGAGATGTTTTTTTTTTCATTCTGTGTATCAGTTGTATGCTCACGTTCTGTGCATGTTTCTGCTTAAAGACCGGATGAGATATTGTAACATACATACCACATTTGCACTTGACAGCTGCACTTCACAACTTTCAATAAACATGCTTAAGGAAGAATAACCACCTGGTCAACCATCTCTTTCTTAACCGAGTCCAGTCACATGTGGAGTCATGCTGCTTCCTAACATGCATGTTATGTAACTGAAGTCCTCTCTGCGGCTTCAGGGTGTTATTGAATCAGAGTTAATGACTGCCTACTATGATGTTGAACCCTCTTGTTAAGCAGTTAAAGTCACAGCCAAGTGGTGTTTTTATTGAAACTGCTACTGGATGACCCTTTCTGATGTAATAGATTAATTTAAGGTTCAACCAAAAAAACAAAAACAGCTGACACCACTTAAATTCAGACAATATAATTTTTTTCGCAACATGTGCAATAATCTGTCTACAGGGCAAGCATACAATTAAGTATATATATGAAGATAAGAGTTTTAATATATCTGAAATGATGATGAATACATATTTACTTGTGTTTAAATGGAAGGTTCTCTAAAATTGGGTTATAAAATGCTGAAAAATGTGGATCAGGGTTTCCCAAAGCTCAAGATGACGTCCTCAAATGTCTTGTTTTGTCCACAACTCAAAGATATTCAGTTTACTGTCATAGTAGGAGTAAAGAAACCAGAAAATATTCACATTTAAGAAGCTGGAATCAGAGAATTTTTTACTTTTTCTTGAAGAATCACTCAAACTCAAATTAATCGATTATCAAAATAGATGGCGATTAATTTAATAGTTGACAACTAATCAATTAATTGATTAATTGTTGCAGCCCTAGTGTAAAGACCCTAAAAAGTGCCCGAACAGTACAGTGTGTGTGTGTGCACCGATAACCACAGGGAGTCTACAAAAGCAAAAGTCAAACCGATGCTAAATTTTTCACATTTATTTGAAAAAAGACTCTTCTCACGTAACATAGACGAATACTTGAACACACAGATATGGCACATTGTCAGCAGGAATCACTGGCCACACACACACACACACTCTCACATCAAAACTTCACACACACACACAGGTGCCAAGTGAATAATGAAACACACATGTTCTCCAGCCGGCGTGGTTTTAGACTGTCCATAGAAAAGCTGTCAGTACCACAGACTGCAACACTGTAAACGCTGATCGAGGGCAGGGAGGTGTCCCCAGGAGGGGCTGGTGGAGGGGAAGCTTCTCTCTCTCGTTGAGGTTCTGCCGGATCTGAAGCTTTGGCGTCAGTCTCTGGGCCTCTGGAAGAGGTTTGGGGTGTGTGCAGGTGCGGTCTAGCCAGGCTCAGTGAGGGCATGAAGGAGGCTACGGGAGTCCGGACGCTCCCTCTGCATCACATCCCCATACGGATGCTCTGGATGATCTGAAATATGGCTGAGAGCACAACCAAAAATCAAAGATACAAAGCTGTAAAAACCTGGCACATTCATGGGCTTTTTCCACAGAAGACATTTGACACGTCACATTACGAAAAGCACGTGTAAATAATAAAAATGGATGATGGCTGAACTCCTTTTAACTGCATCAGTTTTTAGCTGTTTAGTTCATGCTGGCTCACTCATGGCTTACTGGGACGCTACTAGCCTACTACCATTATCATCTTAAACCACCAGCACATCAGCTACATTATCTTACTACTTAGTGTAATTAACCACTATAATAACCCTAAGAGAGCCACAATAGACCTGTTTTTGTCTTTTTTAGGGGGGTACAGGGCGTCTTATGGGGGGATAGCAGGTCAGCAGTGCCATTTCCATGCTCTAATAAGTTGTTGCAGCAATTTTTGGGTTGATACCATTTGTTACACACATTTGGCGCTAAATGTAACCATTTTTTACCAATCGAATTGATAAAAATGTTCATTAATCCCTCCAAAATACCACATTAAGACACCAAGACCTTGAGGAACACCACAGAAAAAGCCATGCTGTGATTTGGTATCAAAAATGTTTGACATTTGGAGATTTCTGCAAGTATTCCATTTTTCGGCTATTGGATGGCGAGCTCTTCTGTTCTGGAAACTGACCAGAAACCCCCTTATTGTCAATCTACCTAGGAAAGCCATCCGTCCTCTGAATGCTCTAGGTCTCTAGTTTGTGGCTGTAAAGTTTCATGAGGCTGTGATTATCCTAGAGGTCACCACAGGTCATTTTATACAGTGAGGTCAAGTTTCAAAAAACGGTCTTACTACAATGAAATGGCTACTATGGGGACTAACATCATCACACATGAATACAATTGATGTAATTCCAAGACTGTTTAGGGACCCCAGTATAAAGAAATATTCAAAATAATACATTTGTACTGCATGCAAAAAAACATGTGATCATCATAAAGTGGGCATGTCTGTAAAGGGGAGACTCATGGGTACCGTAGGAGCCATTTACATTCACATATCCTGAGGTCAGAGTTCAAGGGGCCCCTTTGAAAATCGCCATGCCAGTTTTTTTCTCGCCAAAATTTAGCCTAACTTTGGAGCGTTATTTACAAGCTAGCATAACATGTACCAATGGATTCTTTAGGTTTTTCTAGTTTCATATGATACCTGTAACTTCACTCTGGCTCTAAAACAGGTATGTAGGTATAAAAGGTGCATACCTGATCCACACACAACAAATACAAAGAGGGCAAGCAGCCAGGGACCCACAGGATACTTCTCCTCTTGTGGTCGCTATTGGAAACACACATAACGTTAGCACGTTAGCATTACTGCTACAACAGAAATGGGACAGATGCCTGCAGAGCAAAAAGTAAAACAACGTGAACACGGATAGATTTACAACGAGGTTTCTCATTTCCACCACTGCTCAGGTTGTTGTTGCTTTTTTTGCTTGGTCACTCTTTCTCCTCAAACCTGCCACCTCACATTATATCATTATCTTTGTTTGTGGTGTTGCTCACCAAAATGTCCACAATAACAACTTTGTGGTGGCACTCAACAAACCCAAGCGTTTAATTATACACCGAAGGGGTGCCAAGTTAGCGTTTCATGTGGAAAAGATGAGTGGAACAGCGTGAGTCGCCCGTCTAGACCGATTTAACCCGACAGCTTCCACCAGATGACATCATCTGTTTTGGACGTTACATGTTTGTCTGCTGTTGGCAAGGGAAGTGATGCTGGAGGAAGTGGAAAACAGAGCCTGAGAGCAGCCTCAGTATTTGACCTTTAAGCTATTTAAACTATATTTGGTGACAGAGGAAGGGGAGGATAATAATAAATTGTCAAATTGTCAGACTGGGATTATTAGCAAGATTTTAAAAGGGATGAGTGAGCCTATTAAAGTCCCCATAAATCAGGGGTGTCAAACATATGGCCCAAGGGCCAGAACCAGCCCGCCAAGGGGTCCAATCCGGCCCACTACTCTTGCAAAAAGGAAGTATACTTAAAGTATATTCCCAAGTATACTTTATGTAATAAGTATTTATATCAATGTACTAGTAGTATACTCGTAAGTATACTACTTCAATAGATCTTGGGACTAAATTGGCCCACTTTTTAGTTTATAAAAGTATACATTTTAGTATACTTTAAATGTAGGAGTAGTAAACTTTGAGTAGACAATTAGTTTACATCCAAGTTGTATTTTGTACTGCAACTATTATATGAACTATACTACAAGTGAATGTATAGGTATACTGTTAGTACAGTACAGTTAGTAGAAGCAGTCAGTAGTAACCATTTTTTAGTTTATGAAAGTACACTTGTATACTCTCAGTACTACTAGTTTAATAGTTTTTACTGCAAGTATACTTGTACGTTTTCTTAAGTGAACTTATAGTACCTTTTCTGTATACTTTCCAGTATAAGCCAAGTATACTTGGACTTTTCTGTATACTTGCCAAGTACACTTAGAATTTTCTGTATACTTGTCGGTATAAGCCAAGTATACTTAAGTATAATTTTGTTAAGTTTATCTCTGATAAGTACATAAACGTAATCTGAAAGCATACTTAAAATAAGTATACTAATAGCATCCTTAAAGTAAATACTCTTGAGTAAAAACCATAAGGTTAACTGTTTACGCTGTGGGGTAATTATGGCATAAATAAACTGAATATAACATCCTTTAATATAGCAGAAAGAAATGCAAGTTGTATTTGAGTGGTTGGAAGAAGAAACAATAAATATACTGTCTACAGAAAACACATTTCCTTTGTTCTGATGATGAAATATTAAAGCAGAAAGGGTGGGTGGAAAAGTCTTTTATGGTCATCATGTAAGGATTGCAAGATTTTACTCACGATGTCAACATTAAAGGTGCAAACATTAATCACAGATTCAGGAGGAAGATAGCTCTTATTCCATAGAGAGATAAATGGAAGCTTTTGATTGTATCACACAATCCTCCTCAGCCTTCCCTTATTGATCTTGGAAACAATGAGAGCAGCTACTAAATGGACCTTGTGGTCAGTTTGTTTTTGTCAACTGCCGTTTCCAAGGTCATCAATGAACTTTCAACCTCAACTTTTCAGCCGACATGGATGAGAGGTTAAAGTTAAAATTCAAACTGCGCCTGTGGTTTTCAGTCCGAAATGGCGGCAAAAAAAAACAACACTGGAGTTTCGTCTCTTTGCTTCTATACTCTTTGGTAGATATGAAGGGCTCATTCTAAGCTAAAACACAACGCTTCTTAGTTTCAGGTGATTATACACTAATGAAAACATAGTTATGATTATTATATTCCATTTATTTGCTAATAGACACACTCTTCCTTTAATCGCTTCACCACCCAGGTATAGCCTATACGTTTTGTGTGTGCTTCCTATATTCACACTTACAATTTGTCATTCAATACATCAAGGAGCAGCACTGGTTTCAGTTATTTATTATACAGCCTATATTATCATCATGTAACCTGCTCATCCTTTATTTCATATATCTGTAAACATCACAGAGAGGAGGCTGTAAAGGTGTTGCTGTATGACATTATGTGTGATAGCAGGAAACACACAGCTGGCATCCTCCTCCTCCTCCTCATCTTCCTCCTCATCCTCCTCCTCTTCCTCTTCCTCCTCCTCATCATCCTCCTCCTCTTCCTCTTCCTCCTCCTCATCATCCTCCTCATCCTCCTCCTCCTCATCATCCTAATCATCCTCCTCCTCCTCATCATCATCCTCATCATCATCCTCCTTATCCTCCTCCTCATCCTCCTCTTCCTCCTCCTCATCATCATCATCCTCCTCCTCCTCATCATCCTCCTCATCCTCCTCTTCCTCCTCCTCATCATCATCCTCCTCCTCCTCCTCTTCCTCCTCCTCCTCATCCTCCTCTTCCTCCTCCTCATCATCATCCTCCTCCTCCTCCTCTTCCTCCTCCTCCTCATCCTCCTCTTCCTCCTCCTCCTCATCCTCCTCCTCCTCCTCATCATCATCCTCCTCCTCATCCTCCTCCTCCTCCTCATCCTCATCATCCTCCTCTTCATCCTCCTCATCCTCATCATCATCATCATCATCCTCCTCCTCCTCCTCCTCATCATCCTCATCATCCTCTTCCTCGTCCTCCTCCTCCTCATCCTCCTCCTCCTCATCATCCTCCTCCTCCTCCTCCTCCTCATCCTCCTCTTCCTCCTCCTCCTCCTCATCATCATCATCCTCCTCATCATCATCCTCATCATCCTCCTCATCCTCCTCTTCCTCCTCCTCCTCCTCATCCTCCTCTTCCTCCTCATCCTCATCATCCTCCTCTTCCTCCTCCTCCTCCTCTTCCTCCTCCTCTTCCTCCTCATCCTCATCATCCTCCTCTTCCTCCTCATCCTCATCATCCTCCTCTTCCTCCTCCTCTTCCTCCTCCTCCTCCTCTTCCTCCTCCTCCTCCTCCTCCTCCTCATCCTCCTCTTCCTCCTCCTCCTCCTCCTCATCCTCCTCCTCCTCCTCCTCCTCCTCCTCTTCCTCCTCATCATCCTCCTCTTCCTCCTCCTCCTCCTCCTCCTCCTCCTCCTCCTCCTCATGCTGCTGTGTTCAGCTCCTCTCTGTGCTAACAGTAATGTCATGCTGGCTGTCAGCTCACCAGCGTCTTGGCTACGTTTCCTCTCTGCGTGATGTTCTTGCTGTGTTTCTCGTTGGCCATGCGGATCCTCTGTTTAGCCACCATCTTCCGGAACGAGTATAAAAAACCCGGGATAAATTAGTCTGATTTGTTTTCTCCAAGCTGCAGGCTGTCGACAGCACAACCTGCATCAAGCTAGGGGACCTCTGACACTGTAACACCGGAAACTATATGCACCTTCCTTCAAAATAAGAGCATGGAGTATTGTTAGCGTGTCAAGAGGAGGTAAGGGAGAGATGTTTTGTATTTTACAAACCACCACAAGTGGATTTGTATTCGCCACATTATTTTTTATCGTGTTTTCCAAGTTCCTAAACCAACTTAAATGTAAAGTGTTTCTTTGGCAAGTTTTATTCTGAAGGTGATCACCGGAAGTTACACACGCTTCATTTTAGTGTTCTTCACGCGCCTCCTCTCTGCACCTGAGCGCGTGGCCAGGGGCGCGCTCTCACTAATCGATAATGGATTGTAATTGTTTGATTTATTTTGATTGTTCACAACAATTCAGGATGCACATGAAGATCTTCTATTTAAATTAGATAACTAAATAAATAAATAAATAAAAAATGTAATGATTTGTACAATATGTGTGCAATATGTATATCTTTATATACATATATGTAGGCCTATTTGTATATGTATTTTTTTTATATATATTATAATGATACCAAGTTGAGATAGGAAATAAAATTGCTTATGTTTTTTACTTTACTCTACTCTGTTACTATTATATTTTTACAAAGTAAACCAACAGAGAACATCACTGTAGTCTGTAGAAGTAATAAATGAAATGGAAATACAAATAAAACAAGAATAAAACTATAATAAAATAAAAGTAAATGCAATAAAGAAATAATAAAAATAAAGAAAACATGTTAAAAAGAGAATTATTTGTACAAATATGTGTTTAATATGTATATTTTTTATATACATATATGTGTATATTTTTTATATATTGTAATGATACCAAGTTGAGACAGGAAATAATATTGCTTATGTTTTTTTTATTTTTCGCTTCTCCACTTATTATAAGTCTACTCTGTCACTATTATATTTTTTACAAAGTAAACCCACATTGAACATCACTGTCGTCTGTTGGAGTAATAAATGAAATGAAAATAAAAAATAAAACTATAATAAAATAAAAGTAAATGAAATATGTTTTTTTTTACTTTTGGCTTCTTTTCTTCAATTTAATTCCACTTCATTATAAGTCTACTTTGTCACTATTATATATATATTTTTTTACAAAGTAAACCAACAGAGAACATCACTGTAGTCTGTAGGAGTAATAAAAATGAAAATGAAAATGAAAATGAAAATAAATTAAAAAAAATAAAAATAAAAATAAAAATAAAAATAAAAATAAAAATAAAAATAAAAATAAAAATAAATATTATTGTAACATTCCCATTTACCCAAAATGAGTGTAATTTTTGACATCCCCAAAATATGCGTGCGTGGGTTGCCTCTCTATTCCCACATATACGCCAGCAGGATTGTTGTGAACCAGTTTGCTTACTCTTTATTTTATAATGGGTTCAATTTTTCCACCCAAACTCCCTCCATGTCCTTGACTTTGTAGTCGTGTGTTGTGCTTCACACATCAGTTCCCAGTTTATTAAGTACACCTACCTGTAACTAAAACTACAGTCATGAAAGTTAAAATGTTCAGTACACCCCAAACTGCAGTCTCTATAATGGCCACAAAGTTAAATCAACACCTCTCTAAATCTGTTTCAACAAACCTGGAACATTATAACATTCATGATTGATTGCAGAACTGTTGTAAGCTTTTGGACTGCCTTGGTTTGAGGTCGGTGGATAAACTGGAGTGAATTTTCCATTATGTTTTTTTACCAACAGAGTGAGAAATCAGTGTTATCCTCTAGAGCTTTGGCTACAAGAATATTGTTCATCTTAGGAAATTGCAGCCCTGGTGCAATATTTTCAATGAAACAGAATGATAAGAGTTATAAAGGAATTATCCCAACCTATATTTCCAGCACTATACGCAGAGTCAAGGACACTTTTCACTCCAAGAAACTGCATCCTCTAAAGCACCTTAAATTATAGCCTTCATTCTTATGAATGAAGGGTAGCATCTGCCTGCTGGAAAGATCTGTGTGATTTTTTTTTAGCCCAGAATAAACCAATAAAAACCTTTTATCTGTGAGTGTCGCTGCTTTGTTTCTTCAGTGTGATAAGCTGCCACTTTTTTCACATATGGCTTGCACATATTTAGCCTTCTCTGGCCATGTTATTGTACTAAAATGCAAACAAAAAGGGGCCAATATAAAGTCTAAACTGAGGCTAACGTGGTGAAAAACAACTCGGCTTTACTCGGTGTGATGTGCACATGTTTCTGAATCAGTTACAGCTGACTTACATCATCCACTCCATCTGACAAGACGAGCTCGCTGGCTGCTCGGAGAGAAAGGAGGGCAGACAGAGAGAGAGAGAGAGTGCAGAGGTTGCCTAGCAACTGCATCAAAGGGTTTGCTTGGGGAGGAGACGGTCCAACTAATCTAAACAGCCGACTCATAATTAAGTGTGGATTGACAGGCTGTTAGTACAAAGGAGAGGATTCCTTTGGTTTGTCTCAAATACAGCGACTGACTGAACGCTTGTACTGATGATGACGACTTATTGTATATATGAATTGATACATGCAGCTTCTTCACCAGACATCATGAAACCTCCAGCTTCCCTGAACAAGATAAGTGATGAATAGAGCACATTTAACTTTTGGAGGTTGTAGTGGGCTCAGTTTTAAAACTAGAGGATCATATGAAACTAGGAAACCTAAGGGATCCATTGGTACCAACCATGTCATACTAGCTTGTCTCCAAGTAGGTTAAATAACGCTCCGAATTTACGCTAAATTTTGGCGAGGAAAAACCTGTCATGGCCATTTTCAAAGAGGTCCCTTGACCTCTGACCTCAAGATATGTGAATGAAAATGGGTTCTATGGGTACCCACGAGTCTCCCCTTTACAGACATGCCCACTTTATGATAATCACATGCTGTTTTGGTCAAGTCATAGTCAAGTCAACACAGTGGATGATATCTGTACATTCACTCTCGCTCTAAAACTGAACCTGCTAGAGCTTCTGAAAGACAATAAAGTCGGTCGGGTCTCAGAGGGTTTTGGTTATTTAACCCATACGGGAGGAGAAATCAATGAACAACAATTTGTGATTTTAGCTCGAGTTACAAGTTGGAACTATTTCTTGACAGGAGTGTATCCATCCACCTTGAACTTCTGTCAGAGAGCACTGTCTGCAGGTTTTGGCTTTACAGTAACTCCCCCTGAAACCACAAATAGTTTTCATCTCTCTCTTTATGTGTGAGAGAGCCAGTAGAAGAGTTGTGAGGAAGTAAACAGAAGTCCTCCTCGCTGCAGATCAAATGTCCTTCAAGTCACCATCAATGTATGACCTGGTTTTCAAGCTTCTCTCTTTCAATCCCCGGGGTCTCCATTGTCTCTCTCTGTAGGTTTGTGTATGTGTGAGAGAGAGAGACTATAGTTGTACCTTGGGGAGGACGAGTATCAGTAAACCAGGAACAAAATGGGTATTAATGAAAGAGAGAGAGAGAGTGGTGAGAGGGGCTAGGATTGTAAGAATATATTGCTTTTTTTCCACAGTGTTCAGATGAGATGAAATCTTCAAATCTAACACTAATATATTCTCAATTAAGAGTCTTTACTCAAAAATACCAGCGTTTTTTTATTGCCTCACAGCAAGATTCAAAACTTATGATGTTTACCATCAGGGTCAAGGAAAGGAAAGGAAATTGTTTCAGTTTTCAAACAACCCATTCCTGTCAAAATGGCTTTGAAATTAAATGCATACAGTAAGTTATAAATAGGCCAGAATGTGAGGGGTTGAATGCTGTGTTAACAGCGAAGACACAAGCAATGCTAAATGTGCAAAACATTCCCTTTAGTCTGCAGAAGGTCAAATGTACCAGCACGTTCTCATCCCAACTCATCACATACTGACGCTTTGTCAGACCCCTCTGCGGCACTTTTTTCGGTCGCAGTAAACACGATGCTTAATGTTGTGAATTAAATAAAAACACTTGCTTAGATTTAGGCAACAAAACCACTTAGTTAGGTTTAGGAAAAAACAACATGGTTAAGCTTAAAACTACTACGTTGTTACAGTGAAAAAGTCTCCTACCGCCGCTGCGGTATCATAAGTCGACGGCCGTCACAAAGCGTCGGCATTTGACGCCCTGGTAATGAGAACGGGTTGAGCTAACAGACCAGATATACCGACGTTCTCCATCGACGTTGCTTTTAGTTCGACAAAACAAATGCACACAGGGGCAGAGAGTTCGTTCTGTTTGCAGCTGCTCTGGATGATAATTATGGAAAAAAAAAGAACACATGCACATGGGGAGATAACTGAAATGTCTTCCTCGTGTCAGGGAACCACCCTAAAGACAATAACTGAACATGAACGTAATGCAGGAATGCACACAGGAGACAATGTAAAGTGAGTTTCCCCTGCGGTGCAAAGATACACATCTATTGTCACTTCAAAGCATCTCCATTGTCAGACGACCCGACCCACAGCAGCCCTGTTTTGGCTTCAATCTCAGAGTGTAACATTGAGCATATATGACCTACATTCTGGCTTGTTTACCTCAAACCCGCAGCGCCTAATTGCAGTGTAAACACTCTCTGTAGAGCAGAAACATGTAGTTGAACCACCTCACGAGAGGACGGCAAACAGCAGTTAACGCTGGCAAAATAAACCTGACACGTGAGAGGAGGTGGATTCAGGTAAAGAGAGACCAGTGTGTGTTTGATGTCTGCATGTGAGGGTGTGACATGAACAAAATAAGCTCTGTATGAAAACATAGAGGTGAAACTCATTACGCCCCGAACAAGCCCTCTTATTTTCTTTTGATCGCCAGGCTCATTTTCTCGCCCACCCCTCCCAGTGGCCTTGATGTTGCCGGCCGGGCCAGACAGAGCTTCATCTGTGATTTCATATAACTCACATCTACACACCAGCAGCTCTGTTACGTTCACTCTATGTCATGTCAGCAAACAGCGATGTTAAATATCAGCTGTCAGCATCAGTAGCTGCTGTCATGAATGAGAAACAAACACGACACATTTCCCGCCACAGAAGCACAAGTCTTTAAGAAGCCAAAAAGGCTTCTAGCTGTATGTTTTTGTTTCAGGGCAGGGCATCCACTCCCAAATAAGAAAAACCTGCCTGTGAAAATATTTAGTTGTAACTGCAACCAAAATTCTCCAGCGAGCTCCAAAATACACGATGCATGCCTCTGAAATACCATACATTTTCTCAGATAAAAATCTTTCTTATCTCAATCTATTTTTGTTCTCATTTGAAAAAAAAACACACTTTCTGCACAGAGTAGTATTTTTTATTTTACAATTGTGTTGCAATGCAATGTCTCAACGTTGACGCAAATTCATTTTAATGCCACTAATTTCTTTAACGCATTAACACAACTTTTTAGGTTGTAGTTTTAAAGCTAGAGTGAAGATACTGGTATCATATGAAACTAAACAACCTAAAGAATCCATCAGTACCAACCATGTCATACTAGCTTGTCAGGAAGGAGGTTAAATAACGCTTCAAACTTGTGCTAAATTTTGGCGAGGAAAAACTGGCATGGCCATTTTCAAAGGGGTCCATTGACATCTGACCTCAAGATATGTGAATGAAAATGGGTTCTATGGGTACCCACGAGTCTCCCCTTTACAGACATGCCCACTTTATGATAATCACATGCAGTTTGGAGCAAGTCATAGTCAAGTCAGCACACTGACACACTGACAGCTGTTGTTGCCTGTTGGGCTGCAGTTTGCCATGTTATGATTTGAGCATATTCTTTATGCTAAATGCAGTACCTGTGAGGGTTTCTGGACAATATTTGTCATTGTTTTGTGTTGTTAATTGATTTCCAATAAATAAATATATACATACGTTTGTATAAAGCAAGCCTATTGGTCCACTCCCATGTTGATAAGAGTATTAAATACTTGACAAATCTCCTTTTAAGGTACATTTTAAACAGATAAAAAATGTGTTAATAATTTGTGATTCATAAAAGGCTTCTGTTGGCTTCATATAAGAGTGTAACCCTGGGAAAAAAGTGATCAATTCAGGGATTAGAAAGGTGACTTTGACTGAAGAAAGCTGGTGTTCTTTTGGTGAACTTGGTCACTTATTACCTGGTTAATAATTGGCTGCATTTTGAGAACACCTTATAAACTTTAATCAATGTATGTCTCAAAAAAGAGGATTTCACTATGCGTCACAGGAAGGCATGAATCAGACCAGTGAGTCATACTCAGTATGAGGAAGGGGTGAAAATAGGAAAGTGCACCAGTTTAATATAAAATATGTCAATGTGAGGGTTCTCTTCACTGGAGGATAAATATTTACACAACACGTCATTTTCCTTCACAGGAGGTGATGTACCTTTTACCAGATTTGATTGTTTTTATGTTTTCCGAAATATACAAAGCGTGCATTTTTCAGATGACGGGGGACGCCAGCGTGGAGAGAGTTCCACCAACACAAAGAAAACCAAAAGGAGCAGAATAAATCCTGGCATCACATTTTACCTAAACTGGTTCAACTGTCCCCAGAGACTGGGAGAGGGAGGTGTAGCGGTGCGATGCCGTCCACCCCCACCCTCTCCAGCTATGTGACCCACTTTGAATGCCAGACTCAAGGACTGCCTTGAGATGTGTGCGTTCACAGTCTCTCCACCATAGCAGCTCTACAAACACCTAAAGTAATATCAACCAATAAAATAGAGAATAAAAATAACTATAAATATATATTATATATATACATGGAAATACAAATAATATTGAGTTAAAATAACAGTGAAAATTAATGGAAATTAAAAAAATAAATGAAATTTAATTAAAATAAATTAGACATGGAGCAAAAGTAGATTATTATTATTATTATTATTATTATTATTATTATTATTATTATTAATAATAATAATAATAATAATAATAATAATAATAATAATAATAATAATATTATTATTATTGATTTGGCAAATACCACTTTTTTCAGCTTTGACACTGAATAATTTGCATTTGATAAATGCACCTGTATGTTCCTTTTAAATATCACAATAAGGATTTTTTTGAGAAATCTGCTCGTTTTCTAGCTCATAGTCGAATCAATGTCAGCTCCGTTGCCTCCAGGACACCTTTTTTTCTGCGGTGGATGATGGAAACCAACTGTGTGTTGAGATGTATGAGACCAAGGTGACCTCGTTTTCTACCTCAATGTGTCCCTTATGGGCGGTTACAGTGCTGAACAAACAATATCTGCTATGCAGAAATATTTTATAAAAAATATATGGGGGAGAAAACTGGTAGTCTAACTCTAACATGAAAGAATATGGAGATGTTGCTCTTTTTTTTTTACAGCACACATATCACCTATGATGGTAACATCATGTTTTATCCCTGCTATATTTTACTTTTACTCTCAAAACGTGTAACCTACTCACAGTTGCTGATGATGTTGCACCTCTGCACCAGGTGTACCTGGCAACATCTGCAGCTGGAGGCTCTGAGTGGATGTATTCATTATTTTCAACTTGGACAAATGTCTCATTTTTAGATTTTATCATACACAACTGTAACAAGTCACAACATAGAAATAAAAGCCTTCGGAGATGTTATAATGTGTGGTGTGTTTTTTCAGTTTCTCACAGCTTTATAAAGTCCCTGAAATTATGATGATCATGTCCTCAGACTCTGTTGCGCCTTTTGGATGGATGCCAGATAGTGAGGATCTGACCAATCAGCCACGTTCAGTGCTCCTGCTGTGGTTGAAACGCAGGTAACATTCCTGAGTTCAACACACAAATACACACCCACATGTGTGCATTAACACACCACATATCTATGGACATGCACTGACTCATCACACTGGTCTTCAGTGGCCCTGGTTTGAACTCTGCTTTTCAATCTAACGTCGTCGGTTTGCTCTCGAGGACATAAATCTGCTCTCGCTGTGACCTCGCATATAATCCAGCCAATGACAGACGCCGACTCAGATTCAGTATCACTTCGTCAACTTTCAACAACAGCCACTCATCAGGTGAAAAGCGCAGAAATGTGTGCATCACATAGTAGATAAGAGAGGAATACAACGATCATATCATTCATAAGGATTTGAACTATTTTAAGAATGGTTTGAAAGTAAAGCTGTGAATCCAAAACATCTCTCTTAGGAGGGTGAACCCATCTCCTCCACAGGCCAGTATCTGGGTTGGGTCTTTGGTGATGGATTAGTGCTCCTAACACTTCTTTGTTTGGGACTTCTGGCGGTTATGTAACTCTGCCGTGGTGCTGCTGTGTTGAGACACAAAACCAGTGAGCTGGTTTGGCAGCTAACCACCGCTGTTTTACTGACGAACCGCTAGTTAAACAAAAGCAGCCGCAGACAAAAGAAGCACAATGACGGCAAGCCTGAAAACCCGAGAGAGCGCAAGAACAAGTGGGCAAAGGGCACGGACACACACTTACAGTATGTTTGTAAAGACAAAGATGTACACACACACACACACATCTCACATGCACTCACACATGGGGAAAAAATGCACAGCAAAATGAGCCACAGAAGGTCAAACACTTTCAACTCAAAGTGTGTGAGTGCCCCACATTGTTCTTTGAATGAATGTAATGAATGTAAAGACTCTCAGGCAGGCAGGACCGGAGGGGGGAGGGCTACCCCAACTGTTTTTAAAATACCTTTGTGTCATTTCCCCGCCGTCTCTCTGACTGGAGCGGCAAATTAATGGGGAAAAAGTGCTATTACTGGGCAAATATTGCCTTCTATGTCTGCCCTAACATTGTCATTGGAGGACGGAGGACATACAGAAAGACAGACAGAAAAGCAGTGCATATAGCTGCCACAAATGGGAAAGAAATCTCCCCGGTGGAGGATTCCCCCCGACCCCCCTAGCTCCTCCCATGCTGTCAGGATGGTGAGATGAATGTGTGAGAGAAGACTTATTAGGATCTGTGGAAGCCGACCTGCTTTTCCAACAACAGCAACCTAACTCTCTCCCTTTTCTCTACTTTCCTGCCTTCGGCGTTCCCTCGTTTATCTCTCATTCTTAAATGTCTTTTTCTTCTTTTTCTTGTTCTACCTGCAGCACTTTCCCGCCCACCTGTCTCTTGTTTACTATCAGTTCAACTGTGTTTTCTCTCCGCTGTCATTCATCCTTTTACTGCAGTCAAAGAATACCAACTTGTGCAGTTGCAGTTGCTTGTGCAGACGCACACACAATATCTGAGGCATGTGAGGGTCATTCACATGTTCAGCTTCACACAGGTGGACCGGAGATGTGCTTCAAAATGCTGGAACAGTTTAACTTTCATCACTGCAAGACAAGTGGCTCCATCATTGTTTAAAATCCACTTTATTTTTAAATCCCCAAACTTTCTGTGGAAGGTTTTAAACTTAACTTTAACTGAACTAAAATGATACCGCAGCACATATTGCATATCTTTAGCAGTTTTTTAAATAAAGAGGATAAAACAGTTTTGACTTATTATTGGAGACAGTGTCTGAACCTCAGGTCTCTGTGAGGGCGTTTTCAATGACATTTGAGAGCTGGTGTTGCTAGGAGACAGTCAATTTCTGCATTATGATAGTTCTTTATAGCGTATAGGCATTTTCCCCCCCGTTTGTCAACAAGCCTTCATAGTGTTAAAGGGACTATATGCAAGTTTTTACACGTATAAATGTTTTTTATTATTATTTATTATTGCACATTAGCTTGAGAATAAGACAACTGCGATAGAGATGGACAAGTGATGGTGTATAATAATAGGTGTCATGCCATTTATTTATGCGCTGTAAAGCTTGTAATGGATTCTACTACAACTAATTAATTAGATTTATGAACATCACAGCCTGGTTTCTCCTTCAGGTTAATGTCGTCCCTGATGAGAGCCTTCAGTGGGAAGAGAAAGTCTGATTTTGCATTTTAATGTGGAATAAAAAAAAACTTTTATTACTTGATCTTCCTGCATCATTTAAATATTCCTCCTCGAGGAATTCCACCATGAATATCTAAACGCTTGGTAAACACACACACAAACACACGGTAAACCATGAGTCAGACAACATACATGGGCGGGGCGCCTCAACAAGAGTCAAACTGAATCATCGTCACCGACTAAAGAGCACCAATTTATGCTTATTTTTATCACGAGAAAAGGAGTTTAGTGTGTGTGTGTGTTTTGGATAAACATGCTGGAAAATGGCCTTTTCCTGGAGACCCAGGAGCGCTGAGTCTCTCTTTCAGACAGCCAAGGTCAACACACACACACACACACACACACACTTTAACACTGGAGCACAAGGTTTCTATGGCACCTGGCTCTCGTCGATGTGCAGATTCAAACACAATCACGTTGCTGCTTTTTGGTCTGTGCGTGTTTGCAGTTGTGTGAATGTCTCTCCGTGCACCCGAGGTGATGCCGACCACAGCAGAGGAACTGGGTCAGCACTTGGCAAGGCAAGGACCGACAAACACACACCTTCAGATTATGGTTCTTCCTCCGTTCAGCTTGTGTCGGAGCCAAAACAATGATCCAAGATAGCACCGTTCCTTTTACCCTGACCTTAACCTAAATCTTACTCTTAATTGGACCTTTAAACCAAGTCTTATCCCTCAAGAAGCCCTTCCAAGAGGTGAGGACCGACCATATTTTGGCTGAGTCCTTGCCGCAGCGGCCCAGAGCTTGAATCCGACATGTGGCCCTTTGCTGCAGGTCGTCCCCTCTCCCTCTCTCTCCCTTTTATAACTGTCACTATCCATTAAAGGCAAAAAGGCCAAGAAAATAATCTTTAAAAAAATGGGTGCCAGCTGTGGCTCAGGGGAAAGAGCGGGTCGTCCTTTAACCACAGTTAAAAGACAGTTCGATCCCTTGGTTCCAACTGTCCACATGTCAAAGTGTCCTCAAGCGAACCCCAAATTGCTTCATAGCAGCCCTCTGCTCCGAATGCACATGATGGGTTAAATGTAGAGGTTCATGTACGTTTCATGTTTGTATAAATATGTGATGACAGAAATAAAGTTTAAGTATAAAATGTCCTCACTTTCCAAGAACATCATCACTCACAGTCTAAAACCTTAACTGACCCTCACAAGGTGGACGTACAAGAGCACAAACACACAAACATGTTGTTATTGGACCAAAACCAGATTCAGAGTTATGCTTGAAATGTTAAAAACTACTAAACAAAAAAAAAAAAAAATACCAGAAAGGCCCGCTTGTAGCTCCACAACTTAAAATCGATGGATGGGGTGGTAAACATGATGATGAGGGTTTAGCTCTGGGCGTGGTGCAAGGGAGGAAAAAACAAGATCAGGGGGTCATTTAAGGATCAGTTCACCCACATTACGAAAAATATTTTCTTACTTACTCCTAGTGGTGTTTGCCATGCAGATAGTTTTTTTGGTTTTAGGTGCAGAGGTCTGGACATATCTGAAGCATATTGCTGCCGTACTGTAGTACCGCGGAGGTTAATTTCATCTGTGCTCCTCAGAGCTGTAAAAACACCGGGCCTCATGCAAAAACAGTTTCGTATTTTCATCCTAAAATTTGTTTTACTTTTTCCTGTGAAGTTTGTTGTGCAATTTGTGAGATTTGATCATCATGTGGATAAGACATATGCCCATAGAAATCTAAAATCAATTAAATCTAAATAATCTTTCAGAAAATTGGCACCCATGATGATGGTAATCATAATGTTAATTTAGCATTAAAGTTGGTTTTAGTTTAGTTCATTTAGTTTTTTTTCCTCCTGTGGATAGCAGGGCTGCAACTAACGATTATTTTCATTGTCGATTATTTTCTCGATTAATCGATTAGTTGTTTGGTTTATAAAATATCAGAAAATGTTGATCAGTGTTTCCCAAAGCCAAAGATGATGTCCTCAAATGTCTTGTTTTGTCCACAACTCAAAGATATTCAGTTTACTGTCATAGAGGAGTAAAGAAACCAGAAAATATTCACATTTAAGAAGCTGGAATCAGAGAATTTTGACTTTTTTACTTGAAAAAATTACACAAAGCAATTAATCGATTATCAAAATAGTTGGTGATTAATTTAATAGTTGACGACTAATCGATTAATAGTTGCAGCTCTAGTGGAAAGACTCATCTGTACTGTGTGGATTATCCTGAGTAACTGGAACATTAATGCATTGAATGACATGTTGCTGTAGTTTTTCAAATTGATTTTGAGAGTTACAAAAGAAATCTTATTCACATAAACCTTTAGGACACATTAAAATTGTCTGCTTAGGTACTATACTGGTAATCTGACCCTTTAATGTGCTCACAAAGTCTCATTGCAATCGATCATGTAAGTTATGGTGAGTGAACATGTTGCTTTGAGGGTGGCACCCACTGGGTGTCTTCCTGAAAATCCAGTGAATTTCATGGAAATGTTGTCAGTAGTTGAGTCAGTAGAGAAGTCTAGACAGGCTTGATGGATGTTCACCTTTTGAACAGAGAAGCGCCTCTTCTTAGAAACACTAAATAAATGCTAGCTCATTATTCTCGCTGCCATCAATCAGTCGTATAAAGTCTGTGTTTTGTGACCGCAGCCATAACAACACAAACACGCCGTGGGGACATACTCCACATCCAGTTTCAAGGGAAATACAACATAAAACAACAGAGAGCGAGGAGGAGCTGGAGGAGGTTGAGACTCTTATTTTCCCAGATGATGATGTAGTAAAAACCTCAGTGTGTGTGTGTGTGTGTGTGTGTGTGTGGTGAAGTTCGCCTGGTGTGCTTTGGAAGTTGAACAGTTGGTGAGAAACCACTGTGGAGAGGACAGTGTTTGTCCTGATGACATCTTCGTCCAGCACCTCCTCTTACTCTCACCCTGATGTGAAGAACACGTCAGCAGGACTCCAGATGGTTGAAACCAGAATAAGAAGTAGCTATAAAATCAACCAATACCATCCATATGTAATGCATGACAGTGTTTTACGTGTTGTATTCATAAAAATGTGTTGCATGAATGCATAAACAGCAAGACAGAAACAGAGGTGAGTGGACACAAGCGGCACAAATTCAGATGAAGATGTTCCCGCTTAAATGGAAATGATGCAACCTGAGTGAGATTTGTGAATAACCCGAGTTGAGTGACTCCGTCCGCAGATAGCAGTGGCACCTCTAAGGTAATATTTACCCTGGTTATTTGTGTTTGTGTTTGTGCGTGAGTGTGAGTGGTGGCAAATGGTTAAATCAAACATTCTTCATCCGGATGTGAAAGAAGATCTCAGTGAGTGATGCAACTGTGAACTCCATCTCCTCTTACAGCGTTTTATATCTGTGGATGTTTTAAGAAACAACAGCGCGACAGACAGAAAGAGTCATGTGTGTGATTAATTGATGAGCGTCTCTGGAAAATGCTCGTTTGACACTTTTTTTCATGGAAATGATGAAAGGAGTCACGCTGCAGAAATTCACTGGCTGGATGCGGGACTGTTGCCTAAATACAGATGAGAGGAAGAAAAATGTAGAGTGCTTGGTTTTTCTTTTCTTTTATACAGGCTATGCACATTTCACCTTTGAAGCATCGTCTGACTACAGTACAGAACAGTAAAGTGTGTGTGCAGCAAAAGAATAACGTCCAGGTGTTCGACCACCGACATTACCACACACACACTACAAAAGTTCAAGCATCAGAGCTTGTTTTAATTTCTGCGTTGTTGCAGCCATTTCAAATGTTCCTGTTCTCTACAAGTTTTTCAGATTAATGGGTTCAGAAACTACATTTATCTCAAACACTGCATTTATTTTACATTTAGTAAAATAAAGTAATAACTTTATGAGAAAAATATGTAATATTTTGAGAAAAAATTATAATATGAGGATAAAGCAATAACTTTAACACAAGTTGTAATATTATATAAAGACATAAATTTGAGAATAAAGTCATAACTTTATGAGAAAAAGTTGCAATATTATGACTTTATTCATTAATAATAATTCATATTAATATTCATTCATTAAGTCATATTATGAGAAAAATGATATAATTTAATGAGAATAAAACCATACCATTTCAAGAAATAAAATTGCAATATTAGGAGAATAAAGTCATAATGTTATGAGGATAAAGCAAGAACTTTACGAGAAAACAAGTTGTAACATTATGAAAATAAAGACAGAAATTTGAGAATAAAGTCGTAACTTTATGAGAAAAAAGTTGCAATATTAACTTTATTCATTAATAATAAATAATATTCATTGATGTGATTGAGAAAAAAGCCATACCATTTCAAGAAAAAAAATCATAATATTAGGAGAATAGAGTCATAGTATTACAAAGTAGTAATTTTACGTGTTATTTTAAAGATGAAAAGAAAGGTGGTACAGAAAGGAAAATCAACTTTATATATTTGTTTTCCTCTCTTTTCTAATGGTACATTCAAATGGAACGAGGAAGGCTGCACGAATACATACAAACTCTCAGTTTACTGTGACAACACAACCTGTTGTCACAGTAAACTGCAGCATCAGTTTTTCCCCTGTTGTGATTAATGAAACCAGCTGTTGGTTCCGGCACAGACTGGAAACTTGCTTGAGATGTGCAGTAGCAGGTAATCACAGTTTGGAAAGCTGCTGTACCTTTATTTTGCTTTGTTAATTATCATCATCCGGTGATGCAGCTGTAAGCTGTTTTGGAAACTCTTCCCCCGGATGTGTTTAGGGTCAATGTGTCATCATACAACAGTTCGTATGATATCTGGTGAAAAGTTATACATTCATTTTTTGTGTTTTCCTACGAATGTCCAGCAACAGGCGACGCACGTGTCAACTTCCGCTCGTTACATGCATACAGTCTTTTCAAAATAAACTTCCGTCTTCACAGGAAACAACTTGGTCAGGTTTAGACAACAAAACAACCTGATTAGGTTTAGGAAAAGATTGTGGTTTGGGTTCAAATAACTCCAGAAGTGGCCTTACTTAAGTACGCAAACACAGTGACTTGAGAGGGGCTAGAGAGATGTGTTAAATTATCATTGTGTCATTAGTTGGAGAGCCAATACGGTTGCACTCTGTTACTGAAAAATAGGTTATTATTGCATGCCTAAAAATGTTAGCAATATTTTCCTGTTACCCTGCTTAACGTTAGTCTATGTCAATTTTTAGGGCCAAAATATAGTTATTTACTTTAAAGGAATGTTTTCTTTGTGTGTTTTTTTCAAATTGTATTGATATAGCCTGTTTAAAATGACCATATAACAATCAACTAATCAATGCTGATACTGTGTGCTAATAGATAAAGGAGTGATGACACAGAAAATGCTTTGAATTCCTTAGATATAGGAATGATCTAAACAGACCGGATGACATGACAGCAGATCATAGAAACGTTGTTACAACCATAAGATAATGGACTTGTGAGCATCTTTGGCTCAGTGTAAAAAGCCTTTTCTTTTAATGTTTGTGTAAATCGCAAAAACACGTTCCAGTTAGCCATTCTTGAGATGCTGCAGACGCAGACAAAAGAACTGAAACTATTCGCCTGTCTGGAAGTCAGAAATTATTCAAAGAATTTTAATGGTATGCTTTTGAAAAAGCTCAGCAGGAAAGGGGCTGAAAACATCTTTATGGTAACAAGCTTTATTTGAGCAAATCAATCCTTCAACACTAACAATCACCTGCACACAGTCGTACAGAGAGCTCAGCGTGGGGCCATCTCAGGCAACGTCTCTCGTGTGAAGTTTGGTTTCACTCCGGCAGACGAAGAGCTATTGTGGCTGCAGACTATCGTGTAGATGACACGGCTCACAAACGTGGCTCTTATCCAGCAGCTCATATGGCCGTGGTGTGTGTGTTTGTGTGTCCTTTGGGATCGATATACGACACCCCGACTCATCACTGAAAGTAGAGGTAATGAGCACATGGCGTGGGAACAGATCATTAATGCACACAGACCAGCTGATGAAAGTCTTTGTCTCTCACTCATTTTAATTACCAGAGTTTGACACACATGTGTAATAACTACATTTTTAGCCTGAAGCTGTGTATTTAAACTGAATTTTAAACCTAAACTAACTAACTAACTCTTCTTCTTATTGAGCTGCACATAGAAATATACTGTATGGCTTTCAATTATATGTTTATTTCTCTCTCTCTCTCTTCCTCTTGCTCTCTCCCTCAGGCTAATAATGTGTAAGTTACACAACTTAAAGGTCAATAACATTACGTGAAATTACCGTCACTAATGTAAACTTGATTTGTGTTCACTGGTAACATGTCGTCTCTTTGCAGGAAGTAACATTATGTACTTTTGCAGTGAAAAGTCACAGAGAGGACAGTCTGGCGTACAAAGTGCATGACTGTCCATCTCATGCTTCAAATCAGTGTCTTCTTTTTTTTTTTTTTTTAATATGAACACAAGACCACGATCTTGGCTCTAACTTTAGTCAAGGGCAGTGCATGAAATGAGCTGGTACTCGCCAGTACTGAGTACCTCTGATTTTTGTCTACCTTGTGAGTCTAGGTGCGCAACCCTAAACACCTGCATAACTGCGTCTCTTTTGTAAATGCATAGCTAGCGTAATCATTATTTCTGTTCATTATCCAATTTAATCTATAGGCATATAACAACAGATATCATATTCTAAGTTGGCTTTATTATAGCCTACAGCCTAGGCAATATTGTATTTGTGTAAAATTTGATTCGTATCGTTTACTACAGATGTTTTATTAACCAAATATACTTAAATGTGCAAACTGTGGAAATGTATGCTGTATGTAGGCCTAATGCATGTAATGAAATGCATACAAAAAAATACATTTGAAGTGGGATATATTATCAAGATATATGTATAAATATAAATATATCCAAGACACATGTGACGATCATGTCATGCAACTGCTGAATTAGGATACTGGCACCTTTCTTGATCCAATTCAGGCACTGGTCAAAGGTTAGAGTTGCATAAACTTACCAATAAAAATGTTTGACATGCTTTAGCTGCCAGGAGTGAGTGAGGGAGCCAGTTGAGCATGCATCTTAAAAAAATGTAAATTTTCTAGGGCTGTTTGGAAACAGCAACAATATTAGATTTTCAGTAAATCAAATTAGTATTTCCAGAGACGTCAAAGTGGCCACATCATGAACATTTTGGGTTGAGCAGCACAACGTCAACATGGATGCAGATGTGTGTGCATTTGGAGAGTAGATTATGCGGACAATTCATTTTTAAATTTTGACCATTTGTATGTTTTGATGTGATATGTGTGATATGTATGCATGTGATTTTAATGTTTAAAATTATATATCTTTTTAATGTGGACCAGTTTGCTACCTCCAGGTCTGAAAAGTGAAGCCCATACTGAAATGCCTTAAACTTGCATTCTTTCTAACAGCCAGCAGGGGGCGACTCCTCTGGTTGCAAAAAGAAGTCTGATTGTATAGAAGTCTATGAGAAAATGAGCCTACTTCTCACTTGATTTATTACCTCAGTAAACATTGAAAACATGAGTTTATGGTCTCAATCGCTAGTTTCAAGTCTTCTTCAATACCGCGTGATGTTTATTTAGTAAATTATGGTCCCATTTAGAGTCAAATAGACCATAAAGCAGGGTATGCTTTAGGGCGTGGCTACCTTGTGATTGACAGGTCGCTACCATGGCGTTGTCCGGACTGGGAGTTGTCTGTGTTTTCATCTTACAACTTTAATCCTTTCACAGTGTGTTTTCCGTCTTATTCAACATTTAGTTGTACTTAGCTCCACAGTCTTGTGTCATTTCTGGTTGCTAAAAAACAAGCCTCGAATTTGTCATTTTTGGCCATGGCCAAAAATGACAAATTCAAGGCTTCAAAATGCCAGTGCACAAACCGATGGGTGACATCCATCACAAAATCACATCCAACACAGTAAAAGTATCGGGCCAGACCAAACTGTTCACACAAACACACATACAAACATACTCTGTTTAGGGTTTGTGTGCAGACACACATTCCTCTCAACCTTCACAATCACCAACTCACATTCCTTCAAACCACTTTAAAATATATACCGGATGTGTGTGCACGGACATACAAGAAGCCCGAGCAGATTAATGATGACGTTTACACAAGGCTCGGGCTGAAAGAGGAGAAAAGTGACAGTCGCTATACCAAATGTCCTCACAGGATTCAGGTGTGAGGTTTGACTTGATATAAATTGAACATCTTGGTGAAGGTTGAGAGGTTGAAATGTCAGTTTGCAGTTCAAACTTTGCCTGTAGGACCAGACAACAGACAGTTTCCACCCCGATGGAAAATGATGCAAGAACACCCACAGACAGCCCTCTGGAAAAAAAAAGTCTGCCGTCATAACTCCTCCTGACTATATACAACACACGGCCTCCCTGATCTCTCTCCAAGAACTCTGTCAAGACTACAAAGACACAACGGGGATGAGGGCAGAAGGTCATGGTGTTGCGAGCGCACAAAGTAGATGTGAATTAATAAAGAGAGCTTGAGAAAGTAGGGCATACTCTGCCTTATTATTTTAGATGTCTGCTCACCTGTAAAATGGGCTGATTGTCAGATTTTTTGGAAAGTTACAACAATAGTTTGCCGCAGGTGTAACCATTGTAGCTGTTCTTCAGTCTGCATTGCATTGTACGAGACAAGTACCAACACTCTCGGACTTTTAATGCCTGGTCAATAAACATGGAAACCTGTTGGTCGGTAACGTATAGGCTCAACAATCTCTAGGCTAAAATCATGTGCCGTTGCCGACATATTCTAAATGTATGCAATGTATTTTGGGTTCATGGACTTTAATAGGGCCGTGGGGCGGAACTGGGGGTGCTTGGACTTGGGTGGAGTCCTGTCCAGGTTTCTGTAATGTCCTGTAAGTATTTCTCTTAATGTGTTTATGAGAAGCCTGTTGTTCAGCGATGGCACACTCATGGGAGTGTGGGGCTCTCTGCAGTGATAACCTGCCTGTGCTAGTTGTGTATTCAGCTCTGAAGCTTGGGGTTTAACAGTGGAACGGGTCCGCTGTGTCCGACAGAGGCTGACTCATTATGTCAGGGTAATGGGGAGTGGGACGCTATTGTGGATCAGAGTAATGTTAAAGTTAGCCCCAGAAGGGTAACCACAAAAATCACAAGCAATTGATGGGGAGAGGGGAAACACCAAATAAAAAAAATGAGCCTTAAAATCAAAGGCTCCCCACCCTCACTAAGATATTTAGATCAGTGGACTCTGATAGTAAACTAGAGCACCACCGTCTGCCGAGCAGCTGACTGGAGGATAAACTCTCTGGGAAACAGAGTGAAGTCGACTACTGGCCGTCAAAACTGAGAAGCCAGGCCACACAGACCGACCCCACTCTAAGCTTGGCAAATAGGTTCACGTGGTAACTTCTGCCAATTCTCTACACAGCTAGAAACAAGCAACAGAGTGAAGCTCTCACAGTGAGACAGTGAGTCAGCATCTGAGCACTGAAACCAGAGGTAGATATCAGCTCCACACACCTGATCCTCATCAGAGACAATCAGGCTCCACAGCTGCTCCTCCTCACAGATAATTAACCCAACCAGACCGCTGAGTGGCAGCTAGTGGCCCTCACAGTAATGTGGAAAGAATGCAAAGGAAAACTGAGATAAGTTACCGAGGAGCACGTTGTTTTATTACCCACAGACCCAAATATGAATCCAGATTGAGAGGGATTACTCTGCATATTTGGTCAGCGCCCTACTCTAAAATTTTCATTAAAAAGATGCAATAAAAGACCGTTTAAGACATTTAAAAGAACCATGTGTTTATATTCAAGATGGATTGAGTAATGGATTTCTAATGTTTTGAGCACATATTTGAACACCTCATTGGCAGCGTCAGTTTAAAATATAAAAGCCCGTTCTCATTCCCAGGGTCGTAAATACCGAGGCTTTGTTGGCGTTTGGTACAGCCGCACACGGCACGGTATGAAACACACCGGGCGCTCCATTAACTACAGTGTAAACCCATCCTCTGCAACATTAAATGCTCCGAAAAAGTGCGCCAGAAGTGTGGTGATGGAGTTTAAAGAGCGAAAAGACACACACACGGCGGGCTGAAGGAGAGGTGGATGGGTCCAACAAACACAAGGCTTTTCATCCAGGTGAAGAAGGTGATGTTCATGTCCCATGTTCACAACGTTCAGTGTAAATTTAACTGTACAAACGTAGTAGCTTTAAGCCCAAACCATATAGTTCTTTCTTAATCCTAACTATAGTGGTTTTGATGCTGAAAATAAAGTGACGCCAAGGGGCGGTATGTGACGAGTTGGGATGAGAACGTGTTGAATATACAGGTTATGCTTCAAAAAATGAATACTGATTTACCTGAAGGTGCATATTTTCCTATGTGAGTTCAGTGGAAAGAAAATGTCTTATAATTTATGTCCGTGGCACGTCATTAATGTCTTATTTCACTAAGACGGAAAGTGTTTATCGGCGAATGAATGGTGATGGCAGAGTTATGTGCTGGAGGCCGGATGGCTCGGCCAGACCAGTGCACCACACGTGCCAGCATTTAGTCACGGCACGTAACTGGGTCAGTAACCCAGATTCCCCTGTGTCCTCCTTCGACCGCCAGGAGGGACGGAGACAAACAGAACCGGAGGAAGAGGAGAGGACAAATTAGCCTTTTTTTGTGTGTGTGTATAAGCACCAACAGCAGCTCCATGCTGCAGAGATCTCTTTATTTCTTGTTTACATGCCTGCTTCCTATCTCAGCTTTCCGTCCTTCAAATCAAAACAATAATAAAAAAAAAGAATGAACCAGTGGGGCAACTCCAGGGTCTGAAAAGTGAAGCCAATGCAGAAGTGCCTTAAACCTGCATTCTTTCTAACAGCCAGCAGGGGGCGACTCCTCTGGTTGCAAAAAGAAGTCTGATTGTATAGAAGTCTATGAGAAAATGACCCTACTTCTCACTTGATTTATTACCTCAGTAAACATTGTAAACATGAGTTTATGGTCTCAATCACTAGTTTCAAGTCTTCTTCAATACAGCATGATGTTCATTTAGTAGATTATGGTCCCATTTAGAGTCAAATAGACCATAAAGCAGGGGATGCTTTAGGGCATGGCTACCTTGTGATTGACAGGTCGCGTCGTGTCCGGTCTGGGAGTTGTCCGTGTTTTACAACTTTAACACTTTCAGTGTGTTTTCACTTCATGATTATGTGTTATTATCATATTTATTATAACCTTTTAGGTTGCCTAAAAATGCCTTATTCCCTCTCGTGTCCCTTCTGGTTGCAAAAAAACAAGATGGCGATGGCTAATATGCTGAATTAAAGACTTCAAAACGGCCACAAACCAATGGGTGACGTCACGGTGACTACGTTCACCTCTTATATACAGTCTATGGAATAAACGTTAACCTCCGTTGCCGTTTGAGCTGCTGATGTGTGAAGATGTTTTTCTTCTTAAACATTCAGGTTGTCAGTCTGACTCTAGATTAGAGTTACACCTGCAGTTTCTAATCTTTTAATTAAATGAAAACTCAGACATATTCTGCTCCATTCTCGGTGCCGGCAGGAAGATTTTCCAGCAGAAGTAAGAAGGGTTAAACGTGATGAGACTTGATATTTCTTTCTTCCTTCCTTCTCCACCTGCTTTGTATTCTCTGCTCTCTCTCCCTGTCTGTCTCTCTTCCGCCTTACTTTCTGTCATCCTCTCTGCAGACAAACACAGCTGAGGTTCGGGCGTACCACCAAAATGTGTGTGTGTGTGTGTGTGTGTTGGAAGCTGTGCCAACCTGAACCGGCTGAACTGCAGCTCTGACGGACCCTCAGCTCTCTCGCTCTCTCTCTGCAGATGAGCTGGATGTCCGCAGTCGCCAGAAACACACTTAATAGATGTACAGTATATAAACTCCATATAGGAGATAAACTTGAATTTACTGATTAATCCTGACCTCCTTTAAGCCAAATGTGTCTGTAAGATGCAATAAAATCATGACGATTGCAAGATACTGCATCACAAAATGAGTCAATGAAATTTCAGAGATGTCAACAGCTCGTCTGAGAAATCAGAAAAGTGCAGAAAACAGAAGGATCTTCACACTTTTCAGGAATTCACTGTAAAAAAGACGCAAAATCACTCATTCGCTGTCACAGAGTGAAGACATTTTCACAAATTTGAACTATGAACGTACTGTAGTTTGCTTTTCCCTCTTACACTTTCATCAAATATATTCTAATGTTGATGATTGTGATTAAGAGATGAAGGCCAACAGTCCTAAAACCCAAAAATGAGTTAGCATTGTAGCACTTCCGGTTCCCTCGTCTGGAAGTCAATGGGTTTTTAGTTAGATGTCTGAATTAAGGTCTGTGGTTAACACAAGCTGAAGAGATTTAAATGTTTTATTCTATGACATAAAATACATCAATAAATATCCCACTCATGAATTTTGAAGCCTTTGTGTGTCTTAAAAAAGGCGGTTGCTAACAAGTGGCTAAACGAGAATACTAAACGTCATCACGCCGAATCGTCCACCGTTACAGTGTTGTTGTGTATACTCACGATCATTCAACCGTGGCGTAGTTTGCTTATAGCCTAACATTAGCTTTTTACTTCTGGCGATTTCATTCACACTTCAAAAATCATAAAGGTGACGTTCATTTGTAGAGATTATCTTGCTGAACAAAACGTGTAAGTATAAACGTGTGTTTGCCACGGAGCTTATTTTCTACAATAAACCAAAACTCAATGGAAACGTCCCGTTGGCTTTTTGTCAAGGGAACTCAGGGCGATGCTAACTTCCTGGTTGGCCTACAAAAATAAGTCATCCCTGGAGCACTTTATTGTTAAAGACCTTCATCTGTTATCGTCCTGGAGGATTGAAGGAACCGTGATCGGCTGGCGCAGCTCTGAATACTGCAGCTTTGTCCTGCCAGTGAATCCACATAGTTTTTCCAGGTGGTTGACGGATGACTACGTGGTTCCTCCTCCTCCGTCCTCGATGATTCAGTGGCGTTACAATCTGGTGGATCCACCGTCAGTGCGTGGACAGTATTCCTGTGTCATATTAAAAAGAAAGTAGGTGTCATCCAATGTGGTGTATCCTAAAATGTGTTTTCATCTCATGTTTTTCTTGCTATATCCTCAAAGATTGCTATTTTTCTGAAGTTTCTCATCTCCCTCCCTGAGCCTAACTTACAGGAAATAGCACCACAGTGAATTTATACTCTGGTCGTCGATGCAGATGAAACGTCTAAATCTGCTGCAGCTTTGCCTTATAGCTCCTAAAGGTCTCTCCGTCTCCTGCTCCCACATCTACTAAAAACAGCTTCCACTGTCGCTTTTTTGCTGCCGTCTTTCCAAAACACCAGCCAGCAGGTTTGATATTTTTTAAACACTCTGCAGTTCCTGTGTTTCCCCTGAATAGCCTCTGGCTTTGGGCTTTGACACCTGGCTACAGGCCACTGACACTGGAAAGAGAGGAAGAGTATGAACAAACAATACCTGCATGAGATCCAGTACCAGCCACAGTTCATTTTCTGCCCGTCACATACACAGAAATCACCATTTTTCAATCGCAGCAGTGCTTCAAATTGAGTCTCTGGTGCCTTCAACAAATAAAGACTTAATGTCAAAAGTTGTTTACTCTACATAAAACTATATAGTATATAGTTCAACTGGACAGCAAACACAATAAAGCAAAATAAAGTAAAAAATGAAAAGGTTGCAGTTGTTATTCCTACCAAACCAGAACAGCTTCTTCTGCTCATTATTGAGACTCAGCAGATTCACACAAATTAAATCTCGGTACAATCAATACTTGGAGGTTTTCTCTGTGCAGAGAGCGATGACTTGAGATTTTAGAGGAAATATATAGCGTCAGCATTTAACTCAATGTTCCTTCACTGGTCAGATTAATCAAATCAAACCACCATCGAAGAAACTCCTGACCTGAACCTGAAATGTATATAGAGTTATAGATTCACTTCACATGCTGCTCTGACAGACAATGAGCTGACGTAAATGTCACACTCGTGCAAGTGATGTCATTGAGTAACTACAGCATAAATTAATAATGGAAAAAGGTACCTGCTCTCGTTACAGCACAGGTGTTGATCCATGATCGAACGCCACGGGCAGGTGTGACATTCAGGTAACAACACTGGAGGCATCTGTTTGTAAGTGGAATAGATGTGAATCCATGCTGGTTACATCTGCAGTTAATCTACGACATCACAGATGGTCACATAGCTACGACTTCATGATGTTTAGATTGTGCCATGAATCTCATATTATGATGTTTGCCAATTGAAAAGATAATTTTGCAACAACTATAAAAGACTTCAAAGAATAAATGAATCTAGCAGGATATATTGACATCATACAGGGGATGTAGCTCAGTGGTAGAGCGTGTGCTTTGCATGTACAAGGTCCTGGGTTCAATCCCCAGCCTCTCCATCATGATTGTGCACCTTTCAGCACCCAGTAACACCAGCTTGAAACTGGTGAAAACTGCAGCTGAATGTATTGCTAAGGACAAACAGACAAAAGACTTATGCGTTTGCCTAGACCAGGGGTCAGCAACCTGTGGCTCTTTAGCCCCTCTCCAGTGGTTCCCTTTGGATTTTTTTTTAAATTTGTGAAAATGAATAATTGTTTTTTTGTTACATTTTCAAAAAAAAAAACACGCTTTGAGAATAAAGTCATAATATTACGAGAAAAAAGTCGTAGTATTATGAGAATAAAGTCAGAATATTATAAAGTAGTAATTTTATGTGTTATTTTTTTTTTTCTCGTAAAGTTTTGACTTTATTCTCGTTATATTACGACTTTTTTCTTGCAAACTTCTGACTTTATTCTCATATTACGACATTTTTTTTCGTAAACTTATGACTCTATTCTCGTAAACTTATGACTTTTTTCTCGTAATATTACAACTTTTTTTTCTCGTAAAGTTATGACTTTATTCTCGTAACATTACAACTTTTTTCTAGTAATATTATGACTTTATTCTCATAATATTAAGACTTTTTTCTCATAAAGTTATGACTTTATTCTCGAAATCTTCGATTTTTTTCCCCTCAATGTGGCACTAATACTTCGTAGTACATTTGGTCTTTGGCCCTCACTGCATTAGACTTATATACTATATACTTAGACTATAAACTCTGTTACCTTCATCACAATGCTCAAATGTTTTGTGGCTCCAGACAGATTTTTTTTGTGCCTAAAATGTCTCTTTTGATAGTAGAGGTTTCTGACCCCTGGCCTAGATGAGACTTCGGATGACAGTGACTTGGTTTGCAAAGCTCTCTCCGGCTTTCCTCATACTGTCACCACAGAAGCTTTTCTATTTAGCAACAGTTTGGATTGTTTTCCAACAGTCAGATAATCAGATATCAGTCTGTTTTAGTCCATATCTTTGGATTTACTTTGGAGAGAGGGGATGTAGCTCAGTGGTAGAGCGTGTGCTTTGCATGTACAAGGTCCTGGGTTCAATCCCCAGCATCTCCATTATTATTTGATAACATACACAACTAATTGATCCTGTTATATTGGTATTTACACATGGAGCTATACTGAGGGCTCTTTAAAGTGTAAACGTGTTAGTTGACATTTCATTTAACAATTAAAACACTGATAAATAAAAGATGAAGGGGATATAAGCCCACATTTCTTTATCAATATACATGTGCGCAGCTGACTGACACTGATTGATCATGTTATAACTGTGTTTACATAAAGGACGGACTCGTCAAAGTAATTAATTAATGGAACGAAAAGACTTAAAACAATTAATTAATTAATCAGGCAGCCGTAATTGTCACAGAAGGGGGATGTAGCTCAGTGGTAGAGCGTGTGCTTCGCATGTACAAGGTCCTGGGTTCAATCCCCAGCATCTCCATCATGATTATATGCCTCAGAGGGCTTAATATACAGACACTCAGTAATTTTGTTAACACTATATCTATATGGGGGCAGATTCAGTCAGCAAATAAATACATCAACCGCTTAATAAATTGGTAAAATTAAGAAAGAATAGAAATAAAATACACAATATTCATCAGAATTAAACCAAATTTATTGCCCCTTTTTGAGTAAACACATTTTTTCATTTCATTTATCCATCAAAACTAATCAGTTCCCCCGATCATCTCTTTCTATAAATGTATGAAGTTACAAAAATATACACTTAGTTAGAAAAATAATAAACTCATAAATTCAGTCAGGTTACAGCCGCAGTGTGAAAACCTCCAAGAAAAACCATGATGTGTTTTACATGTTTGAGCCCAAAAAGTGCGCTTTATATTATTTATTCTGATAACTACATTTTCTGAGTCATTAGATTTAGTTAGTTAGCAGGTGATTTGTTGATGTTGGGCTGAGACATGCAAAAACATCTGTACTGTCCTTTAACCCGGTGGTAATGGAGGTCAGAGAGGTCAGCTGGTCCATCCTTAGCTGTTACACCTGTATCACTCTACACTGCAGTGGCTTTAATAGCAAAACGAAAACTATCCCAACACATACATCATGTCTACATTCTGCAAAATCTTGACAATAAATACAGTACAAACACATTTCAGTAACGCCGGAGAAAACGATCTGATTTTGAACCCAACAGCTGCTTTTCTGTCATTTTGGCAAGTTTTTTTCTTTGAGTTCTGCAGTTCAATCTGAGTTTTCTGCAGTTTTATTCCTGAAAACATAAAAACAAGCTCAGTTTATTAACAGTCAGTAACATGACGGCAGGTTTTAAACACATCAATAGTTCTAGTTTTTTCAGATGGAATATAAAAGTTTTTACTCCGTGGGGATGATTAAAGGAACAGTGTGTAACATTTTGGGGGATCTATTGGCAGAGATGGAAGATCATATTCATATCTATGTTTTCATTAGTGTATAATCATCTGAAACTAAGAATTGTGTTTTCGTTAGATTAGAATGAGCCCTTCATATCTACGTAGGGAGCGGGTCCTCTTCAGCCATGTTTCTACAGTAGCCCAGAACGGACAAACCAAACACCGCTATCTGACTTCTGTTGCTCTTAAAGAAGTGTTATTATGGTAAGGATGTCCTCTGAGCAAAGCGAATGGCGTTACGATGGTTTTGCATTCAGCGGCTCACGTTACCAGTCTTGGAAAGGTGAGGCGTGAGCGGAGGGGTACTCATTCGGTTGCAATCTGCAACCACACCACTAGATGTCGCCAAATCCTACACACTGTAGCTTTAACATCCACAGAGGGTTGTGGGGAATTTTGTGATATAGGATTTTTAATATATCTCTAATAAATAACTTAAATTGCTTCTGATAATAAATAAAAGAAGTAACACAATTCCTTTAAAAGTGATTTGAAGCTCTCGCAGGTTCTTAAAAACACACTGCTGGGGTCGTGACAGTTCTGGGAGCTGAAATGGGCGCCATACCAGATTTTGATCATAAACTTTTTTGTTTTGCCAGAACAAGGAACATTTTAAAAAGATACTGAAAGTCATTATTTTGATGTACCGAAGAGATCTGGATCTGAAAATAAATTAATTTATAACACATACAGATGGATTCAAAAGGATCAAAACTGATAGAAAAAGAAGTTTTAAGTACCTTGATGTTTTTTTTGTAGGCTACTGTAGCTAACTAGCTGCATTAAACACACACACACACAAACACAGTGATAGACAATCATGGCACACATACAGTATGCCTCATTAAGTAAGTGCAGTAGTTCATAAGAAAATAGTGACAATGTTTAAAATGTCCTATAGTGACCTATATCCTAATATCCCACAATTAGGGCGGACCCGAGTACCATTTTTTGGGCTTCGAAGCTTCGGTGAGAAATATTCAAAGCTTCGGGACAGCGCCGCCGACGCACTACTGTACACACACGCACCTCTACACACAACAAACAATGATATCCATCGGAGAGTAATTCATGTTGAATATGAATAATGTTGTGGGATTATTCCTTATTTCATGGGCTAGTTTGGGATTTATACTTCAATTTGTATAAAAAACGAAGCATTTGAATACTGATTTGGAGGTCGATTACCATGGCAACAGTCGAAGCTTCGAAGCATTCGGGTCAGCCCTACTCGCAATGTGAATTAATCCTTTAAAAAAAAACAATTGGATTCACACCAAGTAATCATCACTCTTTCGGGGTCAACCTTCCAGCAAATATTTTTTTGGCAAATCCTGTTCACAAACTAACAGGACTGAAAACATGTAGGCCCATTTCCAAACCGCCCCCAACACCCTCTCCATCTCCCTCTCCCTAACCACCTCCACTTCACATTCGTGTGGAGGGTCCACCATAATAACTGCCATCCCAAACCAATTAGCGGGGAGTGGAAGTGAGTTATGAAACCCTCCAACAGCGAGCCTACATCGATGTCGACTTAACCAGCTGCCCTTACTGACGAACATTTACTCGTAAAGTGCTCAAACTGATAGATATTTAGTTTATTCTACTATATTGTCATATAGACATTTACAAAATAAATTAAATAGATTGTATTTTAGGATCAAATATACCCTTGTCATGTTCATTAGATTGTAAATTGTTGTATATTTATATATACAAAATATATTCATTATTATTTTTTACCCCTATCAGGAGCTATAACCCCATAATTTATTACATCTTTAACTGTGCAACACTGACTAAACAGGCTTAACACTGCATTTATTTATTTATACAGAACATTTAAACTAATATTCTTATTTTACACTATTCTTGCATTTTTATAAATGCATGCATTTATATTATTTGCATAGATCCTATTTTCAGCATTATTGTTTGCACTGTTGTTATATATATATTTCTTATTTATATTTTCTTATGATTTCTCAATTTTATATATTTATATTCAACAACGGGAGCAAAACGTAACTCAATTTCCCCCCCCCGGGGATCAACAAAGTATTTCTGATTCTGATATTTATTTCCTTGCCGGAGAGAGGGAAGTTCGTCCCAGAGTGTATTTAAACGCTGTATTTAAACCCTCCACCTTAAAGAAGGGTGCTTCATTGAGCTGTGAGTTCACTCCACCACGGAGTTGGAGGGTGTAGGAACCGGATTGGAATTGGGCCATAATGTCCTTTAACGAGACTGAGAAAAATCATGGAATCCTTTCCAGGAATTTGTTCCTGGAAAGCTGAAAGTGCAACGTTGAAAATGTCTCTCGTCAGACTCGTTCATACATGCTCGTTCACACACAAACACACAGAATAACAAACTGAATGAAGTACCAACAGAGGAATATTTCCTTAATGCTTAGCTAATCAGCGTTCACTCATTAATTATATTAAGTAAAGTACAAAATCATTTCCCTCCGTAGTGACGTGTTAACTGTCCTACTGGTCAGCTTACTGATCAGACCTGAGACAAGCTGTTAGTTCAACATGCAGGAGCATGCACAGGTTGGGTTTTGTATTAAAGGAGAGTACTAGAATTAATAACTCAAATTAATTTAAACAGTCTCAAGAAACTGAAAATCAGTTTAGTGTGACGTATTGAGCGACCTCTCCTGCATTCAAAAGATGTAAAAATTAGTTTAGGGAGTGAGAGGGGATGCCACTGAGACGGAGCATTTTTGATTTATATGCTAACACAGTAACACAATTTGCATCTAATTTACATTTGAAGGAACAAAAGTGTTCCATGAGAAATGAAGCTTTCAGACCTGGTGATTTTGGTTTGGCTGCTGAGGAGGAATATCAAACCACAGATGAGGCATTAAGTACCTTAAGCTTTGTTTTAAGACAGTAACTTTGTGAATTTCATCCAGTCTACTTTTCAGCTGCTGCAGCTGCTTACTGATGAACCAGAGGAGGCTCAGTTTGACCCCGCTGTATTAACTCCATCTGTGTCTCCTGTTGTTGCACCAGTGAAAAGTAATGAAAACGCAGCGCTCGCATTACTACGAGTGCTAAAAACACGCTCAAGTGCAAGAAAATCTTTTCGGTTTCACAAAACCGACACCAAACCAACATGTTTCTGTCAGTTTGTCTTGACAACCAGCAGCCTCGACTGCTCATTTTTTAACAAAACTGCAGTTTCCATATACGGTCTACTGAGTGTAGGCTTTGTTAAATTTTGCTATATCCAACAGTGCATTTACTGTTAACATGTGGAAAGACAGAAATCATAACTTCAAAACTTTGAAGTTCCCTTTGAGGAGCCATTAAAACAATATCTACATTAATATTTTCCTCAGTGACGTGTAGTCAGTTCCCTTTGCCTGGAGTTATATACAGCACAACACCTCACAGAGATCTTACTGTATATTCTAATGAATTACCCTTTAGGAAAAAAAAAGTAGAATACAAATACTGTAATAAGTTGTTACACCTTTGCAAGAGAATTGTCTGTGACTTTCATTAAATAATATAATATAATATTACTGAAAATCATATTCCTGTTTGACAGAAGGTGAAGGAGTGACGCTCTCCCCTCCCTCCATCTGTCTGTGCAGCTTCCCAGTTGCCTCCAGTAGGATACTGGTGGTTTGACTGGCTTTGTTCTGGCAGCTCCTACTGTATGTGTGAAGCGTTTCGATGCTCCTGGTGGTGCTGTCATCGCTGTTTGTTGACTGTGTGGCGTCTTCCTGTCTGCTCCTACATGGACGACTCGTGCTGGATCTGGATGTAGCAGGCCTGCAGCAGAGCAATTTAACTCATGATTAAGTGACTGACGACTGAAGAAGATGAATTTATTATAGAAACTAAGAATAAGGCTGCACAATCCTCTAAATTTATTATTTTAGTTATTGAATTTTTAATAAATTAAATTGACCTTTTGCTAAGCCCCTCCTAGAACCAAAGAGTAGAGAAGCAAAGAGATGAAACTCCGGTGCTTTTTTGACAACAGCCACTGCCATTTTGGGCTGAAACGCTTATTATATTTATAATATTTTATTGTTCAACACAGGCCATTTTAGTAGAATATAACAATAGAATAGAAATCATTTTGTTTTACTTTTCTACGGCACTTTTTAGGCCGACGTTTTACTGGCGGAAGCGTAGCTCTGCTGCTGGACGCTGACGTTGCAATGGAACAAACAATTGACTTTCACTTTTCGGCAATATACGTCATTGTTAGAATGGCCACTGTCCAATCATACGTTAGCAACTGTAACTAGGCGCCTGTCAAGCCTTCAGCTTGGATGGTTGAATATTAATTATTGTTGATTTGTGGGATCCAATGTATGGATCAAGCCCACATGAGTGAGCAACATCCTGGCACACTTTAAACAAATGGAAAAGCAGGATCATTTAGTTTTATATTAGATAATGAAAGCTAAAGGGAATCATAACTAAACATTAACTTATCTTAAAATAAAACAATATATTGACTTAACCCTGCTGGGCAGGTACATTGTTGTCCCTTTATGTTTGTCCTTCATGTGAGTTGTCAAGACGTGGGGTATCTGAGGCTTGTATCGGGACTGCAGGTGAGCTTATCTCTTGATTTTAACGGCCTCTTCATTCATAATACGCCAACAAATTAGCCCATATTGTGAATGTAGCTCTTGAATGCATATTGTAATCCTTCCTGTCTACTTCTTTCTGATATTTCAGAACAATTATTCCAGAAATCTGCCATTATTTCCATTGGAATATCTCTCAATATTATCTTTGAAAACACCACATTGACATGCCGGGTACGAAAGCTTGACAGGCCTAGCAACAGTAACCAAGGGGGGAGGGGCTTAGCGAAGGGTCAGTTGTGTAAAATTTCGAGTGTGTTTCCACCATGAATAAAAGCATTATCTGTAATGTGTGTTTTGGGGGGGGGGTCCCACCTTCAGTGTGGTGAACATCAGTCCCATCTCTCCGTGCTGAACGTTGGGATCCATTAAATCTTCTATCAGACTGACCTCAGCTCCCAGGTTCCTGATCCTGGAGAGCAGAGCAGCAGAAACAAAACACACCGTCATAACACTGAAGCTTCTGATTCAAAGTGTGTCCTTCACACTGATCAACAATCTAGTTGTCAGTTTAGCAATTGCTTAATTTGAGGTAACACTTAAGATAACACACCTTGCCCTGAGCACCACGTAGAGGAAGAGAGGGAGCAGGTCATCCATGCACCACAGGAAGTTGCCATCCAGCATCGGTTTTACTTCCTGGGTCAATTCCTCAAACGTCTTCTGGATGACGAGGAGTTTGTCTGACGGAGTGAAGGTGGTGCTGCATGTGTAGGTAGACATACATTTTTATTTAGACACATAATAACGCACTTTCAATTTTGGTAATGTCCTGAGTTGCACTGTTGGAATATAGTGTCACAGCTTGTCACATCAGGTGAGAGGATGAGGGTTGCTTGTTTTTTGTTTTTTTTTCAGTACTGGTGGTAAAACTTTTAAAATGGGGCTTCAGTCCCTCCATCAGTTTGCAATCTTAAACTAAAATTCAACCAATCCAAGCATTATTTGTCCATTCAAAAACATTCCTGCCAAAATGCAAATTTGACCACCCATTTCCAAACGAAGCTCCGATACAGAAATTGTCACGAGCCTCAAAAAAGGAGCGGTACACAGCCTGTCAGCAAGCGTCAGTTCAGTCGGGCAAACAATACTGTAGGAGCCAAAGTGTGTATTTATTATTTGCAAGTATTATATGTTTAGGCTGCACATGTTCTTGTGGTAGATATCACTTCCGGTAACTGGGACAGGGGTGTGGTTTCACCTATTTTTACCTGTTCACTTGGACCGCAGGAGTTAGACAAAGAGGGTGAGATATTTTCTGTTGACCGTCACGTCACTTTACGTTTAGTTATTCCAGTTAGCCTTGTTGTTTGTAACTCCTTTAATTTAATAAACAGTAAAATGCATCTGGACTTTTTGGAACAAGTCACAGAGTAAAGAGCCTACTGGGGCACAATGAGAAGGATTTTCCCTAAAAAAAAAAACAATGTATAGACTGATACAAAAATAATCCCTCTCAATAATCACTTATGACCCACTAGACGTGTGTGATGGTGTCTGTTTCTGACACCACCACAGAGACCCTGCAGCCCTCTGCCTGTAATTTGTCATATTTTGCTGTGTTCTGAACATTTCTAGGCATCAACCTCTATAAAAACGTAGCGACCGGGTGTCAGATTTTAAGCACACATCCAAAAGGAAGCTACGAAAATAGAGTACACGGTGCCGAAAAAAATGCCAATATAGCAAAAACGCCATGGGGCGCACTGTAACCGCTGTTGAATGTTGGATATTAACTAAATTGTCGGACATGACTTTAAGCTCAGTAGGTCTGGATTCCTGTTTTTTCATCTGCTAATCACACTGTATCAGGTCATGTCACATTTAGTGACATCACTATTTATGTCAAGTCAGGGTCACATGGCAGCTACCTGATTTGTTGGAGTGTCTCTACAGCAGAAACAAAGCAGGCATCTTTACTGCTGGACACAATCTGTGATAAAAGTTATAAAAGAAAATCAGTTATAGACGACAAAACAAAAAGATGAAACAGCACACTTTAACCTCATGTTGGAATCACAGGTCATGTGTGAGAGTGATGGATGGATGGGCGGACTGAAAGCTGGTGGAGGAAACGGAGTGCAGATATTGAGAGAAGGTGCTTGAGGAGAAAACGTTTAGCATCTGACCTGCTTTTTCTCTCCCAGAATTGACATCCACACTGGCCAGAACTTCCTACAATAGAAACACAAAGTAAGCACACAGCTCTCAGCATTAGAGGTGGTCAGAATTTGAAAAGGTATTTAAAACCAACCAGAACAACACTGTTAATCATAATGCCTTTTAGAGACAGCATCGTGGGCATGCAAACAAATGTACACACTCACTCCTGCACTCCCAGGAAGCTGAGCAGCGACTGGTCAGGCTGTTTGTTGAGTCGGAGGATGCGCTCCCCGTACAGCGCCTCCTCCTGCTCCTCCTGCAGGCAGTACAGGGTAAAGAGAGGAGGGTAGAGTCGAGGGAGCAGCTGAGGGAGGAGCAGAGACGAGCAGCTCACCACCATAACACTGGAGGAGAAGGAGAGAAAGGGAGATGAAGTGTACAATACAACCTAATGTATTTCAATAGCATTGAGATGGACAAACTGACATCCATTCATCTAACTGTTTGGATCTTGTAAGTTAACCATTGTATCTGTTCGGATACCCGTCACTGCCTTTAGGTCTATTCTAATACATATGTGTGTGACACTCACCCTTGCTCTGCTATGTTAGAGTTGCGTCTAGATGGAGAGGCAGGGGGGTCTGGGAGGACACCGCCATCTTCTGGTAGCCCCGGGAACAGAAACCTGCAGAAAACAATTTATGTCATTTTTAAATACATGAGTCAAAGTACGCTAGATGCACGTCTACAGAAGGCCTCGGGCCAAGCAGTGAAGAGAGAAGAACCTGAATTTACCTGACGATGCTGTAGAAATGTATGAGGTATGCCAGAACCTCCTGGACGGCCTGCCGGAGCAGCCTGCGGTTGGATCCCACACCGACGTAAGTCATCCTGTAGACCGTCACCAATGTCTCCACCAGCCAGCCCAGAGGGTGGTGACGGGTCTCACACGCCTGAAGAACAACCACGGTCACACACAGACATGCACACTTTAGTATTAAAGTGCTGAATTGTATTATATTATACTAAGAGGTATTTCTAATATTTTGTCTCACAGATTATAAAAATAAGGGTGGACAAAACAGTAGAAGCAACTATTGTTATAACTAATTTATTGCAGGGCTGCATTTAATAATTTATACCTTCCAAATCATGCAAGTATTATAAATACAGAGAATGACAGAGAGAGAGAGAGAGAGAGAGAGTTTCACACACACACACACACACACACACACACACACTCGTACCTTGATGAGGTATCTTCGTATGTTGTCGAAGTTTGCGGTGGTCACCGGTTCTTCATGCTGAGGAATGAACTCCAAACACTCCAGTGCTTTACTCTGAGACCGAGTGAGATCTGGGCTACAAACACACACACACACACACACACACACACACTTATTTCGGTATACAGCTATCTACTGTATATATACATTTGCTTTTGTGTGTTTTGCTGTATCTACCTTTGTCGTCGTGCAGTTGCTATTGTAACAGCGATGTTGTCCCAGGCTTCGGTCCTCTCTCCTTTCCCAGCAGCATCACAGCCCAGTCGACTCCAACATTCATCGAACACACAGAGCCACCTCTGAGCTGCAGGCACCACGTACTGACCCACCCTGCTGCACACGCACACATTCAAACACAACATGAGCACTACATGATGCAAACTCTGTCTTAGACCTGAATATCCTGTTTACAGTAACAACCATCAGCCTCACTACAATTAAAGTTAAAAAAAAATACTCACAGCAGGTTGTTTCTCTCTTTGTTTTCAGGCTCATCTGCAGTTGGTTTCATGTACGTTCCAACCACCTTCAGCCCTACGGACCACTCTCCACTGAACTGGCCCTCCAGGCTGTCACCGTTAGCCTGCAATAAAACACCCTGAAGAAGAAGGGAAAGGAGGAATGAACGTGTATGAAATTATTTCCAATGTCTTGCCGTTGTAGAGGTCTGTTTATTGGTGACTGACTAAGGCTTCTTGCTAGTGACATGTAACCATTTTGCATTAACAACTGTGAGATTTTAAATTGGAATTAAGCACAAAAAGTCAAGTAACTTATTTTCCAATTACTCATGTAGTCCTAATCCAGGAAACCCAGTTACATTCCGAAGTTGTAAAGACCATTAGACATGAATAAGATACCTTTATGGACAGAAACTGCTAGAGAGCATGGCAAACATAGAGCCAAGAGCACACAGATAAAAGGAGACAGAGCTTCCTACCTTCCCGTTGACGGTCCAGTCATCAGAAAACTCCCCATGTAAAGCTGTGTCGTCATCTGACATCAACAGACCTGGACCCTGATAGAAAACAACAAATAAACAATTACACATATTATTTGATGCACACTGTTTTCAGTATATCATTGCCTGAGGCCATTATGTACCTATAATTGATATGAGAAAATCAAAGCTCAGTGGCACCACCCCCTGTCTTTAAGTGGCATTACATAGCAGAGTTTCCCCAAACAAGTTGCTGTTAAACACCTACTTCTATTTCTTGATTCAATAGATGTGTAGCATGAAATCGAATGAATGATAAGAGATAAGACATGATAAATTATATTATATCATATGTATATTCACTGGCCCAAAATCTGCAGGCTAATCCAGGTTCAAAGCTCCTCAGACAAATGGGTTTTTTTTCAAATTCCTCGACACAAACATCAATAACTCCTTGTCAAAGGAGGCAAACACTGATGCCTGAACCTCTTATTTTAACTGAATATCGCTGCTTTAGGGTGAACTTACACACATCTTGTTGTCTCTGAAGAACCCTTCATAGTACATGCCGCACTGGGTGACAACCACAGCGTTGCCATGCCGCTGCTCGTCCGACCACAGTCCCATGTACTTCTCACCTCTGGGAAGAGCACATGAGAGCAGCGACTATAGTGACAATTAAATGCACTCATTGCACATTCAGTACAGACAGGAAGCTGCTCGTTTGCCGAAACAATGTTACACAAGATTCCACTGAAATGCTTTGAACTGACGACTAAAACTATAGCTGACCATAAAAAAACAACTGTGCTGTTAACTAATACATTTTTCAGAAATGTAGATGTTCTCCTGAAATTGTCTCGTCATTTTTCTCCCCTGATATTCATAAGATCGAGCAATATCCCCAATATCACTGGAGCTTTTTTGGGTTCGAGCCAAATCATTAATCTGACCTGGTGATGTCATCGTAGACTCCGTATCCTGTCTTCCTGTCGTTGACCCACTGGCCAATGAAAACGCCGGAGGACTTCTTGGCCAGCCTACCGGAGCTCATCATACCGTAACCGTGGCGCTGCCCGTCACAGAAGCAGCCCTCGTACACCTCGCCACTGGCGTACCTGCAATAGGTAGAGCCCACAGAGACATGAGTACACACACACAGAGATCGTGAGTGGGCCTCTGTACGTTCATGTGCAGAGCAATGCACTAAGACTGACATGGTTGGGGGTGTGGGAGTCAGACTGAATATTTCTTTTACATGCGTAACTTGGGGTCAAGTATTGCTACTTAACACAAGACATGACCTCTGTGATTCAGTTATGTACAATTAATATACAGGTCCTTTATCCTAAGCTACTCTCTTCTTTACTAAAAAGTCAGTAGAAAACATTGTACTGACTTGTACTTGCCGAAACCATGGATCTTGCCATCTCTCCAGTGTCCTTGGTAGCTGTTGGCCTTATTCAGCACTTTGTCAGGTATTATACATTCTCCATAGCTGGAAAGAGAACGAACAATTGTACAGAACTTGAGACAAGTTTAATCTTTGCTAGTTAATCACACAGATATAAATAACAAAAACCACCAGCTGGTTTCATGGTTTCAGTCATGCTGGATGTTTAAAACATAACAGGACTGAAAATTACTATTTTCTGTTTCTGTATTTAAATATTTGATCTTGTGATCGCAGGTCTCCCTAAAAGATAGATGAATGAAGAACATTACACATTAACCAGCTCTTTAGTACTACCCCAGGTTAATGTACTTACTAGGGGTAGGACATGCCAGAATCAATATAACTGCTTCATTTGAGTCTATGTTATCATTTTTATTGTTGTAGTCTGAGTAACATGACGTCATATCCGCTTCAATAACAAAAACAAAGCCGAAGCGAGAAAGCAGAAAACGGCGGAGGATCCGCAGAGCTACGACCTGCACCCTCGCATCTTAAAGAAATAAATACATTTATGGAAATAAGATGGATTATATTCACCAGAAGTATAAAACATGTTACATGTCCCTTATAAATTAAAAAGAAAATACCACTAATTTGTGAGGGAAATGTCTTTATTCATTGATTTTTGCTGGAAAAAACCTGACAATGACTGATATATTTGACTTTAGGACATCTCTGTCTACATACATGCTGAAAATCAAACATTTTTACTGTATCAATTAGATATTTTCAAAGTAAAAGTCGCAATAAATTTTAATATCAAATTGCAATACTTAAAAATCGCAATACATATCAAATCGGCACCCCAGTATTGTGGACTTACCCGTCCTCCTGTCCATTCTTAAAGTTCCCGCTGTAGGTCCGTCCATCTGGCCACTTCATGGTTCCTCTGTGAAGGCAAATACATTTAACTATCCAACTATTTACACAACGCCCTTTTAACAAAGTTTGTATTCAAGAATGCCGGAAATTGTCAGCTCACAGTTCATGCTGACTTCACTCACTCCCTGCACATACTTTGTTTGATCTTTCATTTACTTTCACACTGTTCCTCTTCGCCACACAGGACTGATTTGAAATTTGAGAGAAACCATCTTATGGTACCCCACCAGTGTTTTAACATATTAATACTTGTGTTATCGTACTATAAGTATGAGTTGGAAACATTCAATATTCTTCTTTATGGTGCGATCAACACACTCCAATATCAATATCTGCCAATATCCAATGCACACACTTGAAAATAGATTTCATGAACACACCCATATGCAAACATTATTCATTACACACTGTACACTGCAGAGATGGAGACGAGATAGACACACAAAAGTAGAGACAAACAAACACGCTCTCTAACCTGCCGTGAACTCGTCCTGCCTGCCAGCACCCGGTGTACCGGGCGTCTTTAAACCGGCCCTCTCCAGTGAACACGTAGGAGGCCGTACGAGACATTGCCGTCAACCCTGGTGACGACCCGTGACCTGCACCACCCAGCACCTGATCCACCGCCTGGTTAAGAGACCTCAGCCAGTTGTTCTGGAGAGAGAGAGAGTGGCTATATGAGAACGAGGCAGAACAGTAACATTTGCTCCCCAAATTTGCATTTCCAATAGTACCAGTTTCAGTTTCATGAAGGAAACATGGAAAGAACTAAGCAGAGAGAAAGAAACTGTTCATGTTTATTGATGTTTTTAAATCAGCTGGACTGGAATGAATACATTTTGAAAGAAGAACAAGCTTAAATTGTTTTGTACAGTATTTTTATCTGAATTTGCAGCATAATTTACAAAAAAAAATTTTGCATAAAACTTCTTGAATGACAACAACCAAGCTGCAATAAGTGGGTAATAACTGTAAAAGTACCTTCTCTTGTGGTGTCGAGGCCACCAGGGTGAAACTCTCCTCTGGACATGTAATTTTGATGGCATAGCTGGAGACACACAACACAAGGACAATAATAAACGTTATCTGTTAAAAACATTGAGAGAATGTGATGAAATTACAACTGAATAAATTAAATCAGGTTTGATAACGCAGAAAACTGAATGATATTTTGATAATATGGACAAAGATACCTGCTTTTACTAGCTTTTGGGGAATAAAAAAGAAAGAAATCTGACAAAACGAGTGAAGATAATGTCAGAATTTAGTTTGAAGCAGGATAGTATCTGGGCTAAGACTCTACCTGTCTTAGGTACAATCAAGATCCAGCCAACGTCAGCCTGATGAAAGTGACAAACCATTTATATATGATGTAGTTCCAGAGATAGACCCAGGTATCAGCCAAGCATGAAGCAACCACGAGGCACTAAAAGGCAGTTCATCTACTGGCCACTAGATGCTGGATCCAAAGAACTGAGTCAATAAAAAGTCAATGAAGAGAACTAATTTAACTTCCTCCAATATGTTTTTGAAGAAATGGGTCCATCACCTGGATATTATAGTTTAAAGACTGGTGTTCAGGGTTTCCAATCTTCTCTAGAGATCACTTTTCCAGGGCATTTTCAGTGATGAACTAGCTGCTATGACAGACAGGGATCGCACCATACACCAATATATTCCACACAGCTGTGCATGTGGGGGTGAGTGAGAAGTCTTATGTTCATTATTCATCATCATAAATCACAGATGGCTCACTGGTTTTACCGTCACATCCATGACTTTTTATCAGCATTAGTCATGTTAGCTTTTACATTCCTAATTTGGATTAAAAAACGAACAGACTCACAGTCCGCTGCTGTCATCAGTAACTGGTTTCACCCACAGACAGGTCAGAGGATAGATGCGATGTGTGGAGAACTGCAGAGAGACACAGAGCAGCGGTTCAGGGATTTATTACTATTTTCCTCACATTATCTGACACCTACACATCAATGTTTTTTTTTTTTAGAAATGACCAAATCCAGATCATGTGTGTGTGAGCGAGAGAGAAATGACCAACAGATTTGCTTCTTTACATGTCTCACTGTGGTTTGAAATATTCTTGTAAATTAGGGAAGTTACACAAAACATAACTGTAATTTTAGTTTTACTATCATTGTGCATGTGAGAAATGATGATTGAGAGGACACTGTACAGACTTCCTGATTCTATTACAGAAATCACATATTGCTCAATAGTTTCTTCCATGGAATTCTGACCTTCATAGTATTTCATTAATGTTTCCACATTACTTCTGCTTTATTATTGAAAGTAGATTAAACTAAACCAGAACACACTCGACAAAACTAAACCAAACTTAAATTATGAATATTTCCCAAAGCATATATCCGGTTTTTCGACTGATAACGCTTCCTTGAAGGTAGGAAATCTAAAAATCTACAGTACGCTTTAGAGAAGGATCTAGCAGCAACAATGCCAAGTATATGTTTGTTTTCATTTATTGATAATGCACAAAAACATGCAAAAAAATCTAATCCTTTCAGTTTAATTTTGTCCAGTTTAACTTAAAGAAGCTCAACTATTAAAGTTAAGTGTGCAGTACCTCTTTAAATGTACAAGGCAAGATGCATATCCAAATGAAATGCGGGTTCAACACAATGTCAAAGGTCTACTACACAACACAGGGACATGACCCCAAAACCACAGAGAGAGAAACAGGACAGGTTTCACCACCACTATCTGCTGTCTATTAACACACCAGCCCACACCAAACAGATAGGAAAAACGATTAGTCAGGGTTCAGTAGAAAACTGTTTTATACTGAAACAATCACAAAGTAGAGAGGGAGAGACACACAGGACAGTAAATATGTTGTCCTTCAAGTTGTCAGATCACTGATGTTGTTGTCTCAGATGCTTTTGAAAGCTAGAAAGCTAGTGTTGAGCTGCATCCCGTCACTAGCGTGAGCTACTGCAACTATGACCTCATCTATTTCCACCACCAATTGATTAGCGTTACTGTTGCAAAAACCCAAATCCACACACACAGCAGCCTGTTTGGTAGCGGCTAAAGCTCAGAATCAGCCATCAGGACAACATGTACAAAATAAATGTTAACACAGGACAGACTGCAATGCTAAGGTGTGCAATATTACAAAACCCAATATTTATTCAGTTAGTCTACCCTCACTGGGGTGGACAAAATATTAACGAATAACACAATAGTGAAAGTTCAACACAAAATTGCCAAAAACAAAAATAAAATCCTCCATTAAAGTAGGATTTATTGCAGGGCTCATTGGCCTGAACTACATTAAACTAAACTGACAACCAAAAAAATGTATTGGGTTTTGTGTGAGTAGTCCCTTTAACATTACATAGAGTCCTGTGTTAACATTTTTTTATTTGCCTACTAATCCCATGTGAACCAGTCAGAGTGTAAGCACTGAACAGAGGCCATGCTGCTGCAGCACAAAGCTCAGGGTGGGTATACTGGCTGGTTGGTTGGAGGTGAAGTTGGGTCAACTGGTGTCAGATATACTTACAAAGCTCTGAGAGGGAATGGCACCCTGAGTGAATGAAAGATATAATGTACAGATATAAACTTTATACTGTAAAACATGGTAGATGTCCAGAAACACCAGGAAGACAGATCCAGTTCTGAACAAGACTAACAAAGATCCTGTAGATTTTCTCTGTACTACACTGTTTAAACAGTGGGTGTTGTTATTCAGTGTAAGACAATATGAAGTTTGATTTGAAAAGTTTTCATCCCACGGTCCATTGTGCTCGCTCCGCCCTGCTGTAGGCATTGTTAGCAAATCATATTTACATATCAACTTCTGTCTGTAGAGACTTACTGGTGTCCACCATGGATTTACTGTAAACTACCTACAAATGTTTGCATACCTGTGTGTGCACCAGTGTGTCGTTGAACAGTATGAACCAGTGGTTGGAGAACCGCCCGGCCTTCTGCAGAGTCAGAGATCTGTTGCTGCTTTCACACACCATGCGACGCTGCGGGAGACGCAGCACCTCCTGATGAACATACAAACACACATGCATACATTTGCTGATTAAAATCTGACAAACTGTTGTAAACACTTTAGAGTAGGTGGACATGATACATTTATGAATTACCACCTTGAGACTTTCTGTACCGCAGTAGAAAACCAGCCGATGAAGAAGCTTTTACCTGCATATCACTAATGTCAGCTACAATCCTCCCATTTTGGTGACCTTTTACTTATGTTTCACAAAAGTTGTAATTTTGGGGTTACATGGTTTCCATCTAACCCTTTGACATACAGTATCTACTTGCTGGTCAATTACAGCTAGTGGACTAATGACAAATACAATTAGTTATACTTTCTGCTCGATAGAATTAGCAGACTATAAACCCATGACTTAACCTCAACAATCAGGTCACCTAGAGGACTTGAGTCGTTAGACAGTACACAAACCGTTCAATCAGGAAGAATGACAGCACGTTTAAATAACTTAACAGAGAGTTGTGCTCACAGTAGTTTTTCCAGAGTGGGTCTTCCAGAAGAGGAAGGTGGTTTCAGCCTCCTTCTTCTTCCTCAACAGGGACAAAGAGATGGAGTCATAGTGACTGCAGCCCTGATGGAGGGACTGATACTCTGTCGTTAACTGGGGGAGAAAAAGAAAAAGTGAGAGAGGTTTAATTGTTTTTTCTTTCTTTTTAATGTCATAACATAAAGAAGAGTCCACTTGGCCGGCTCTTACGAAAGTATAACAGATCATTAACAGATCACAGTTAAAAATTGACATTATATTGTATTCTAGTAGACTACCTGACATGACCTGCCATTTTAGTATAGTATGTAAGATACAGTAGCTTTGTTTTGTTCAATCATTCGTACTATATCTTTATAAAGTGTAAGATCAGGTGTTGCAAAATGGGGATCATCTTATATTCAAGCAAATACAATGCCAGTAATAGATATTGGCAAAATATATCCAAAGTTACTCAATCATGGGAAATAAAGTGAAAGTGGAAGAGTGAGGAAAAAGAAGGAAATCAAAAGTGTTTCAGTGTAAAAAAAAAGAGAGTAAAAGCTCAGACAGAAAGAAGAACAAAGAGAGAGTTTCCTTCTCACCACATCGTAACAGGCTGCCAGTTTGAGCAGGACTCGGCTGTACTGGTGGAGCTGCTGCAGAGGCCAGTATAACAAGGAAACCAGATCAACATCACCACCGTCGGACTGGTCTGGTACACACAGCTGAGCGAGGATGGTCTGCTTAGAGCCTAAACACTCACTGGACAGAGACACAGAGAGACACAGAGAGAAATAAGACGCTGATATTATCTTCAGTATTTTCAGCTGTTCTCAGTTGATGGGAGCTTGAATAGCTTTTCTTAAAACTTTCTGTTTAGTAACTCTTTCTTAATGCAAAGGATCACTCTGTGTTTTAAGCTTATGGTTTGTTTTGGGGTTATTTAGCATGAGCCTGATCATCAGCATTAATGGTGAATGTTTTCTATGCTAACATTAAGCCTTTAGCACTTGCAGAGGTCTCATTAATGTGCTAATTGGGGGAAAGGTCGAGCAAGGTGAGCAGGACTCCTCACCTAAAATTATAAAGAAAAAAATAAAGGAGCTTACAGTGAGAGTTTAAGGAGTGATCGGAATCCACCCATCACATGGAAGTTACCGACTGAAGAACAATACCTGGAGAGAGAGACAGAGAGAGGGAGAGATTTGGGTTTTCATTTTATTTCACATACTAAATACAATATAAAAATGTCAAATGAACTCGTAAGTCCTTGGTGAAAACAACTTGTACCCTCTTATCTCATGCCAGCGGTATTCTTACTATTTGTCTACTGTCAACAGAAGCTCTGTAAGATTTTATTTTATTTGCTCTGGAAAAACAAGGCCAATTTCCTGGTTTGTGTCTTAAACCCATGTAACTGATTTTCCAAATTCTTTCAAACAACCACAAAGAGAAGAATACTGAAATACAGGAACATTAGTGTACAGTTTGGCTACAGTCTGGACAAGAATAATTAATTGAAAAAGCTTTGTATCAAACAGACGTATGAAGTCATTTACAGACACAGTATGTGGGGTCTGTTGTTACAGAAGTGGACTTTAAAGGTAGGGTTGGTAATGTATTTTCAAACTGATAAAACATTCACTTCATCTCCCAGCACAAAGCACTTTAAAATAAAAGAAATAAAGCAATAGAGAGATGCAGAATTTAAAGCTAGATTGTGGCGGATGATTGCAGAACAGCTTGGAATCGGGGATGGTTGCAAAACAAAGGATGTAAGAAAGATTAGACTGTAGTGATTGTGCTCTAAATAGCTGACGATAGCTTCTTGCTAATGTCATTCATTCATTAGCCCCGTTTGGGACTCCACGTAATTAATTCAGTTTTATCCCCAGCTTTAATGTAATTTCCAACTGTTAAAGCATATGTATAAAAATTTGATTGTGTTATATGAGAGTTTAATAAAGTTTCTGTCCTGGCACTACAAGAAATAAAGTGGGATGAAACACACAAAGTAAATGAGAGGAACATTAAACATTAAAACAAGAAAAAAAACAAGAAAAAAAGGGAATAAAAGACATACTAAAATAATTGAAAATCCACAAAAGCAGGGAGGCATGCTGTATATTTGCAATAATAAAAAAAAAAACAGGAGGATGTCTGTATTAATAAATACAGTATGGGGCTTTTTGTGTGCTGAGACAAAAAGGTGAATCTTACTCTTTATAAATGTCCAGAAAGTGCTCAGTGTGCGTCAGCAGGGGAAGGGAAGTGACATCACAGCCCTGCACATCATGCAGGAAGTAGCTGAGTGACGTGGAGTGTCGACCGATCAGGACGCTCAGACGTACAAAACTCTCACAGAGAGAGAAGAAGAGATGAGTGCACGGCTCACCTAACGACGGACACACACTCTCTGTGGACGACAGCACACACACAGATATTAAGTTGATGCATTCACGATTACCGCACTTATTAGATGCTCAAATCAGGCATGTATTATTTCTCACAGTTGGATTTTACACACAGTTCTTTCCATTTGCCCCAATTTCAAATGTTTTCATTTACATAAGAGGAACAGTCAAATTCCCATATTCAAAACACCAATAGTAAGGGGGGTCAAAGGTGGAAATGCAGCAGTTGGTGTTAATCAACAGAGAAGGAGCCAGCAGAGAGACGCTCTCACCTCGGTTACGTAGCGGTGTGAGGAGGAGCTTCCTGACGCTGCTCAACCAGCAGTAGAACTGTCTCTCTCTGGACGCCAGCTCATGGATAGCTGATATAAAACCCATGACGTTGTGGTCTGCCAACACTGCACAGCTCTGACCGCCACTGCACACAATGCTAATGTAACCCATCTACACACACACACAGAAGAGATAAATGTTAGAAAGACATACATTAATAACAGCACGATAATGTTTGGGATTTGTTTTCTTTCATTCCAGTATTTTGTGGTTTCTCTTCTGTTGCTTTTAATATTCGGACTACGGAGGCTCCGTAGTCCGAACCAAGACAGCAAAGTTCATTACTCCTTTCGACCTTGACAAAGGCAGCACAGACCAGATCCACTCCTTCTGTTCTTATCTTTCACAATAAAAGCCCTAGACATATACACTGCGTAACTGTTTCCAGAGACAAGTTCAGACAGATGCTGCTCTGGGTCAATAGGTTCCTGGTAGTTGGTCCTCTGCCTGTGCTAATCTATTAATACCTTTTAGGTGTTTCACCTGTTGTAAATTTGCATCATTGCCGGTAAGAAGGATTTTTATGCAAAATATTCTCGGACGAGTATTTTGCATTTTCGTGTTGTTTATTCATCACGCCCCCGGTGTGTAAAGGCCTTTACTGTTAGTTCTATTAGAGGAAAACCACAAACAGTTGTGTTTTGGACATACAGTTCGTACCTCCATGCAGAAGGGCAGCAGGGTGGGTCTGACTGTATAACTCTCTGCTCTACTGGGTGACCTCTGCATTGACCGTCGACCCCGACGTGACCTCTCAGTTGGCGCTGGCGTTGGCTCTGGCGTTGGCTCTTGCTGCTGGCCGCAGTACAACAAGACTGGCTGGACACAGTCTCCATCAGCCAGGAGGAGGGAGTGGCTCTGACCGGCCGACATGTCCCAAACACGAAGACCCTCAGACAGCTACGGTGGCCAGCCAGGGACAAAACAGAGGATGCTGTCAGGAGATTTACTGGTTTGTTGTAGATCTGTTAGTGTGACTACAACATGATTACTTCCCTGGCATACAGTATCTCTTGTCTTCTCCCTCTCTCTTATTTGAACCTATTTGCATTCATATTCATATGTCCTTGAGTATGTTTTACAGCACGAGCTTCACCTCTTAATGATATGTTCAGTTATCATTCTCAGTCATACATTTCAGCGTAATATGTTACCAGGATATGGCATAAATTAAGTGATGTATTGACTGACGAAAAGAAGAAATAAGCATTACAATAAATAAAAATATATATGAATAAACATGTGATTATTAGTTGAGTACTGAATGAATGAAAGAACAGCTGTACCTTTGCCTGTTGAGGTACCGTGACAGGACTGTTGACATGACCGAGCTGTCCACACATGTTGCTGCCCCATGAGTACACCTGAAAAACATGAGATAACTTACTTGGTGGACAATATGTGTGCTCTTGTACTTCTATATTTGTGAGGACCAATTTGACCTTGAAAATGATTTCATTTGGTCAGTCGTCAGTTCTTTAAAGTGTTGTATGAGACTTGTAATAAAGCTGAAGGTTAGACTTATGTTAGGGTAAGGCATGTTGTGATGTTTAAGGAACAGTATCAGGGGCTAGGGAGCATATTATGTCAATGAGAGTCCTCGTAAAATTGTACAATCCCATGTGTGTGTGTGTGTGTGTGTGTCTGTTACCTGGCAGTGAGCGGTGAGAGCCAGTGAATGGTGTGACCCTGCAGCGACTTTGATCACCTCCTCGCCTGTCATCGACTTGATACACAGAGGCTGGAGTCTGAACACACACACACATACACACACTGTAACAGCTTGTCTACATTAAAGGCTTCTTAGCCGTGTTTTTAAGTCGTCCATCTCACACGCATGTCTGCACAGGTTGTGTAACGGCTTGTGTTTCACTCTGCCTACATACACATAAACGTGACCCAAAGTGTATTTTTAAGCTTCAATTCTACGCACATTTTACGCACTACTACAGTGACTGCCTGACATTGTGTAAGAGTTAAGTGTAGTCTTGTGTGTTTCATTTCTTTGGGACTTTAAGTGCATTTCAGTATCTTATCCCATGCAATGTACGTATTATCACACAATCACAGTGTTATAATACTTAATCAGCGTTAGGGCTGCAACTAAAAAAATGTTCATCCCAGTTTCTCAAAGTCAAGGTGTCTTTAAAGGTTTTGTTTTGTCAGTCCAAAACGCAAATATATTCACTTTAATATGATAGAAAATCCGTAAATCTCCATATTTGAGAGGCTGAAAACAGCATTTTCTGACATTTTTTGCCCGAGATATTACTTTTAAGGTCAATCGATTATCAAAATAGTTGGCAATTATTTTTCTGTCGATCGACTAATTGATTAGTCGACTAATCGTTGCAGCTCTAATCAGTGTATAACAGATACAAAAAGTATGTAATTAGATGCTTTTGAGAAATTTACAAAAACAATTTATTTTCAAATGTGTTAATGCCATAATACTCCACTGTGCTGTATATTCAACATTAGAAAAATACAAATATTTAAAATCTATTCACTGTCTTTTATTAAGAGATTCACCTAACGTGTTAACATGGCTATAATGGCATGAATTTAAGTGGGTTATACTATAAATGTATTTGTTTGTGTGTCCACACCTGGCGAGCTGATCTCCGTGGCCCAGTTGGCCCTCAGACCCGCGGCCCCAGCTCCACACTTCCGTCTCCAGAGACGGCAGCCCGTCTCCGGCCTCCTCCGGTGCTGCAGACTGGGTCCGACCAGCAGAGGATGACCTGTTGGCACAAGGCCGCCGTCCCCGTGGAGACCCTGAAAGAAAAACACATGATCTAATGGTAAAGTCGTGGGAACAGTGTTGTTTCAACCAACTGAACCGTCACCTACTAGTTACATTTGAGCATGTGGCGAGACTGCAAATGCACGTCATCTGTCACACATCCACCACAAACAGAGGAAGTAGATAATGTGTCTCATACTGCAACATGATGACGGAAATATAAGACATGATCAGAGAAAAATCCATACACAAAGTGTCACACATAACAAGTACAGCGTTACAGAAGTCCGTTGCTGGTCTGCACCAGAGTTCACATACAATATTCTCACCAGCCAAAATAAACTGTACTACATAGGCAAACACATATAAACCACGCTGAACAGGTTTGGTATGAACACACCCTACTGAATTAGTGAGCTCTTCTGGAACAAACATTATATCATCAAAATAGCCAGCAGTGAGCCGTGTGAATATGTCAAGGGGAGGTAAGCAATATTAACATGAGATGAGTTGTGTGGAAGATCCTGAAGTTGTTATCATCCAATAATAAATGTTTTGGTGACTACCAAAACGGAAAAAGGTCAGGGCTCAACAATAAGGATTGCGCGGGGCAAGTAAAATGCCACGTCGGGCTAGTAAATCTAGCATAAAAAAGAATTAAACACATTGTTTTTTCCTGAGCTGATGATAGAAGTAGCGAAAGAGTGAGCCATCTCGCTTCCTTCCCATCTCTGTTGAAAGTTGCACATGCGCTGTACCGATCAGGCACTTGCGAGAAAATGGTTTATGAGCTGAAGCGCAAGTGAGCATTTCAATTATCCTGGAAACTGTTTGACTCGTGAGAGACTTTCAGTCTGACACTCCTGAAACTCAGGGCAAACCAGAAAACAAGAAGTTAGTCTGCTGCGTCTGCTAATTCCTCTAAAGGTCCAACCATGTGTCTGACAGTCTTTTGTGGCACTAAACTGTGGATACACTTCATGCATTCTCCACTCTATGGATATATACAGTGTAAAAAGACTTTAAATGACTGTTAATTGAGCTATGGGAAGGGTCATACGTCACAATATTCGTCTCATTTGGCTCAGGCAATACAGGTTATATTGCGACTAAAGGACTTTCAGATTTTTTAATGTGTAGTCATTTCATCCTGGTTGATGTTATCTCAAGAAAGCAAATAATGTTATCTCAAGATAACAACGAATATTTCATCATGTCGACATGCTTATGCTGTGATCTTGACGTACGTATCAGTTGATCTGAGCTGATAACGTCAGATCCAGGAGAACCCATTATTGTTCAGAGTGTCAAAGTGAAAGGCAAACACAGGCAGCAGTATTGTGTGTTTCTGTTGGAGATAACATTCATATCCTTCTACCTTGTTGGCCAGGCTGCTACTTCACAGAGGAACATTTCAGTGACTCTGCAGATGTTGCTTACTTCATTGGCACCAGATAATGTATGAGAAGTGCATTTGCCATGTCTGTGGTGAAACACCTAGCCTGGCTCTGTCCAAAGTTAAAAAAAAAATACTCCTACCAGCAACTTTAAAGTTAGCTAAAGCATGCTCATTAGCTCATGGCTAAATACTTATTCCAGTCTTTATGTTAAGCTAAACTAATAGTCTCCTGGTTCCATACTTAGATGAGAAGATTGATACCCTGAGCTCCAACTCTTGGAAAGTAAGTAAATATTTTCCAAATGTGTGGTCAAGTTGGTCACACCCCATCATTCCTACCTCGAGTGGGTGTTCCAGGCAGGGAGCGTCTCCTGTTTGCTGCTGCTGCTGCTTTCCCCTTCTGGTTTATATTAGTGAGACTGGTGCTCTTCTGCCCCTGCAGCGACTGCTTCTCCGCCTCCAGACTAAGACGAACATCTTCCAAACACACTGGGGAGCAGGAGTACGCCACGGCCACTCCACTGTTACTGTAGGAAAGAAGGTCAAAGGTCAGGCAGCAAATACACTGTAGATGAGGATCATCTTGGTATGTGGATATACTGCAGCATAATTGAGTTTTCAGTCGTTTATTTACATTAGTAGAAAATCAAATTTAATATTCTTCTTTTTTTAGTTAAGTTTGACTTTTGGTTATTTTCAGAGGTGAAGTGGAATCACTTGAATAAAATAAAGATCCACAAAAATGGCAATACAAATGTTCTTCTCAACATGAGATTATTGAAACACTGGTCCATTGCATTGCCTAAAATTCAGTGCCTTATTGTCAACTGCAGTAAACTTGATCTTACTTGTTGGTTTGACTCTTATTTGGTGATTCTTCTTTGCAACTGGAAGTCAACAGATCTGTGGAAGGAGTTGAGGAAACATAGCTGTCATCTGGAGAGAAAAAATGGCAGGAAAGGAGAATTAAAAAACATTTTAGGAGAAAGAAAATAGATTAAATACTAAAGAACAAAGTATCAAGCGAACAAAGGAACGAATGGAACAAGCAAAGCAATGAACAACAAAATGATTGATGTCCAAACAGCTATGAACAAATAAAGAAACTAGTGAAAAAGAAGTTTAGGAACAAAAAAGCAAAAGAACACAGGGATAAGATATGAATGAGGTATAACACAAAACAAAAGCAGAAGGAACAGAAATGAATCACCAACCTGAAGTGTAGCTGCTCAGTGAGTCGGTATCTCCTAGCCCGGTGGTGTGGCGCATCTCCAATGAGTGACTGGATAGTTTCTGGAGGATGCTCTGGAGCTCCATTTCATCAGGGAAAGCAGAGTTCTTATTGGCTCTCCAGCCTGACAGTGCGTTGCCGTCTGTCTCTGAGAGAGGGTGAGTTTGCCCAACTGGAAGATTCGTCCTGAAAAAGAAACTAATTTAATACAAAAATATAAAAATTGAGGGATAAAAGAGAGAACCATAAGTTATATAATACCGTACTGTTTAGTGTTAGATAATGGACATGAACGGGCTGCAGAGCCAGGGCTGCTGCCAGCTGACCTTCCCCCAGGTTGTAAGCTTCGCCTGGGGCCACTTCTTCTGGGAGACGTCTGGGAATGAAAACAAAGAGGGGTATCAACCAGCATTGAAAAAGCTGAACCTCTTAAATGAGCATAGATACTTAAAGAGTGACCAACTAGGACCCTATATTCCTATGTTTTTGTGTCTAACCTACTAATAGAGACATTGATATTGGTCCAGTATTGAGGGAGAGCGCTGTAGATGGCAGCTGCTCACAGGCTGCAATATGGTTCTATTGGGGCCAACTGGCACCATCATTTACATCCACTAAAAGTGCTTTTTTTTGCCATGAAAGGCTCTGATTGTTATTATGAGTGTCTGACATTATGGAAAGAGTCTCGCTCAAGGAGAAGTCTAGTTCTGAAATCTGGCGAGGGGATGTGTTGCCGGAATACATCCATGGTGGAAACGCAGAGTTTGTTGTGTTGGAGTACAGAAAGCGTAGCTTAGTGTTATCTAAAATATTTTCAGTGTCATGGCTATTGCGATGAGTATGGGTTGAGCCAGAGTATACGGATATTCAGATTTCACAATGAGACTTCTCTTTGAGCGGGACTTGAACACAATAACAAACAGACCGGATCAAGTGAAAGGTAAGAAAAAGGTTTTATTTCTCTGTAGGGTCCTTTCTATAATGTTGTCAGACACTTCTAACAACAATCTGAGCCGGTCAGTTGCAAAAACAAGCACTTTTAGTGGCCATAACATTACACTGATGCTACTCACTTGCCCTCGCAGCTCGTTTCGCGGCTGCTGACTATCGCGTTTCATTTTAGAAATTGTTGTCCCCATTAGTCAGTTAGACACAAGTTACCCTTTAACGTAAAACATTTTTACAGCGTCTAAATTCTGTAATGTTACATCTTTTTGGTTACAACAGCATATTAGGGATTCCCAAACACATATATTTTCTGTAATTTCTCCTTTGAATATACTGTATTTACCTCGCCTGTCATGCCTTCAGTCAGCTCCACCCCCAGCGGACAGTAGTGACCAGCATCAGCTGCACACAGCTCCTCTCTTTCTGTCACTGAATAGTGAGGTGACTGACCCCGCTCCCTCTTCTCAGAAGGATTCTGGGTATTCTGTGGCGTTAGACTGCGTACCAGGGCCAGGCTGTGGTAGGCACCACAAGCCACCTGTTGGAGATAAATAGAGATGGTATTTGTGGTTACAGAACATAGTATTTCCTTTGTAATTTAAAAGTAGCAATGAAGATATGAGGAAGAGAAACTACCTGAATTACATGTCTGCCTGCCAAGTGCTCCACCTGTGCCAGAGATAGAAATAATACAACTGTTTTGATACACATTAATCAGTACACACATTTAGTCTTATTTTGTCTCTCACCAGTTGAAAGACTAAAGATTCAATATTCAACAATAGCATCAATATCCACAGGGTTGAGTCGATGGTTTTCAGTCTGACCCGTCGACATGTGACTGGATTTTGAAAGCTGAAATTCATTGAACTTTTTACACAAATTACCTTCTGTGGTCTCCACACAGGAAAGGTGTTGGTGACCAGGCCAAGCTGGCAGCCGCTGCCCCACGCCCACAGCTCGTTCTGGGCCGACAGAGCCAGGCTGTGCTCCCGTCCAAGAGCCAGATCCACAACCCGAACCACCGCTGGAGGAACGACCTCACTGTCCATCACAGTGACGGGGCAAGGCTCTGAAACTGACACAGGATGTTTTACATAGCTTTCCCCGCCATGTATTAACTGATAAATACATTTACCAAATTACTAATAGCAGAAAGGAAAAGGAAAATTTAAATTAAGACATACAGAAGTAGTAGTAGGCAGTAAGCAGTAGCAGTAGTAGGTTGGACAAACAACCAGGGCAATGTGGGAAGAAAAGAAGAAAGAAAGGAAGGTGTTGACCAACCTGTGATGTTTGTGACTGTGCCCCTCTCCGTCAGCCCACACTGTCCTGCAGTGTTCTCGCCCCACATGTAGACATTGCCCTGCTTGCTCAGCGCTCCGCAGTGGAAACCACCGGCAGCCACACGGACAACCGTAATCCCCAGCAGAGAGACCTCCAGCACCGGAGCAGACACCGGGATGCTCAGATTCCTCCACAACAGCTCTCCGAAGGAATACACCTGTCCACCTGGAAGACAGCAACAACAACTGAGTGGAAATGGGCAATATTGGCTTTAAGATGCCTCTAATTCAGTTAGAATGTGTAGCTTAGGGGAGAAATATTTCATTGTTTAAAAATGTATGGGAGGAATATAGTTGTTGTAATGATTAGGGCTGTCAAAGTTAACACGATAATAACGCGTTAAATTTGTTTTAATGCCATTAACTTCTTTAACGCGTTCACGCAACTTGTGATTTTTAGGTTGTTGTGTGGTTGCAGGCTTTTTAAAGCTAGAGTGAAGATACTGGCATCATATGAACCTAGAAAACCATGTCAAATCATGTCATACTAGCTTGTCGTAAAGGATGCTAAATAACGCTCCAAACTTACACTAAATTTTGGCAAGGAAAAACTGGCATGGCCATTTTCAAAGGGGTCCCTTGACCTCTGACCTCAAGATAAGTGAATGAAAATGGGTTCTATGGGTACCCACGAGTCTCCCCTTTACAGAAATGCCCACTTTATGATAATCACATGCAATTTGGGGCAAATCATAGTCAAGTCAGCACACTGACAACTGGTAAAATATCATGCTACTCATTACAATATCATGTTATATTCACTAAACTGAGAATGAGAATTTTAAATCACAATATAATTATGCGTGTTATAGCATTTAACCATCGCACAGCCCTACTGTCCCACACACACTCACCCTGTGTCAGTAGGAGTCCATGGTGTTCTCCCAGGGCGGCCTGCAGGACAGGCCTGGACAGCAGCACTCTCTCTGGACAGAGCAGCACACTGGGACACGCTGACTGCCAGATGTGGAGCAGTCCTCGCTCTGGAGGTGTGGCGGCCCGCTCATCTGCAGGGCTGCAATAATGCATGCAAAAAAATCACTAACATCAGCCTGAAATAGACCTTAAATTTAGACATTACCTGACTAAACCCATTTTGTCCAAACCAGCTGAACACCAGCCATGTCCAGAAACTAACCGATACTTCTAATATTGAAACTTGTTGTAGTTAAAAAGGGATGTTGTTCTCCTCCCTCAAAACTTAACTGCATGTCAGAGCCTGCAGGTGCTGAATGAACAATTATGAGTCTACGAATGAATGAGTTGGAATTAATCCAACTTTGAGAGAATTTGTTTGTGTCATTAAAGTAGTTGTTCAGGACAGGTGTTATGAAGTGGGGTTGTATGAGGTACTTATCCATAGGTTCAAGTCATCCGAGCCTGCTGGCTTTGGAGAGAGCATAAATAAGTTTCAGTTAAGGAGAAAGAGAGAGCTGTCTGACAGCAAGATAAAGCGGTGAAAATATTCTAAATATAGCGTACTTAAATGGATATTGATTTTTTTTATTTTTTATTAGCCTTTCTTTTAAATGGGTAAAATATGTTTTTCTGCCAGCTCCGTCCACAGCAGTACATTGCTTTGCTGCAGTCAGTACTTCTGTCTGTTTCTCCAAGCTGGTTGCACACCAACCCTCATCTACTGTGGATAAGTACCTCTTACAACCTCACTTCAAAACACCTGAACCATTACTTTAACGACATAAACAAACAAGTTCTCTAGAAGTTGGATTAAATTCCAACTCATTCATTCGTAGACAGATAATTGTTCATTCAGCACCTGCAGGCTCTGACATGCAATTATGTTTTGAGGTTTTGAGAACGACATCTGTAAATGACTCACACTCACTGAACTGGACAAAAACATATTGCAGAACTGGAATGCAGAGGCGCAAACACACGCTAGATACCCTTTCAACGTAATCTCACGATATGGCATCTTGCTTTGGTACTCAACATGTTTTCAGTGGAGGTTGCTGGGGAGATATAATCAGCGCAAAAATGTGTGTGTGTGTGTGTGTGTGTGTGTTTACCTCTCCTCTCTGTTCTCCATCACTTCAGACTCTCCATTCCACAGGATTGTGAAGGCATCTTTATTAACATTTTTCTAAAGCTCTCACAAAAGGACTCCTCTGTCCCGTTTTGACACCTCTCTGGTTCATCTGGTTGCAAGTGCTTATTCTCCGTAAACCTGTTTGTCAAAAAAATAAAAATAAAAATATAGTTTTTAAAGTGTGGCATGTGCAATAAAGACATGTCGTAGGATCGGTAATATATTCATCATCGTGTTTGCAGTTAAATCGAGGACCACATCCCTGACTGTTTTCAAATTATATAATATTTTGTATTGATTTTCAACTGTCCAGAGGATAAGCTTACATTTAATTATTGTTTAATTTAGAGTGTTACCAAAATCAACACTGAACTCTAAAACTTGTTTGAATCCATCACAGTGTTTTATATATATAAAGTCACATATATATCACAATATTTAGTCACCTCATTAACACATGAATACGTGTATACTGCAGACATATGCTTATTAATGTTATGATTTATTGGTAATCCATCACAGTAAATATTTAGTCACCTTATTGATACATGAATATATGTATATTACAAATATGTTCTTGTTAATATGATGGCTTCATTTGATAATCCATCACAGTGAATATTTAGTCACCTTATTAATACATGAATATATGTATATTGCAAACATATGCTTGTTAAGTTGTCAACACTTGCCAGGCTCTGTTGAGAAACCTGATGTATAAATTTATATGTCGGCTAAATGATTCTCAGAACGCCATGATCATGCTACTGTCAAATCCTTGTTTTAGTGTTGGAAACACTGGTATAACTGTCTTTTATAAAAAGTGTCAGTTTCTATTTTAATGTATGTATTGTTGTTTGTGTTGTATGATTTTGAATGGACTTCGAGTCTGTCAAAGATGAATTGAATGAATTGAATTAATATGATGATTTATTGCTAATCCATCACAGTGAATATTTAGTAACTTTATATTAAAAACATATTCTTGTTAATGTGATGATTTAATCTTGTTTGACATTGGTAATCCATCACAGTGAATATTTAGTCACCATATTGATACATGAATACATATATATATATACACATATATAATATATATAAATATATATATACATATATATATAATATATACACATATGATTGTTAATATGATTTAATTTTGTTTGACATTGGTAATCCATCACAGTGAATATTTAGTCACCTTAATAATACATGAATACATGTATATTGCAGACATATGCTTGTTAATATGATGATTTATTGGTAATCCATCACAGTGAATATTTAGTTACCTTTTTGATACATGAAAACATATATATATATATATATATATATATATATATATATATAATAATATAATAATATAATCCATCACAGTGAATATTTAGTTACCTTTTTGATACATGAAAACATATATATATATATATAGATATATATATATATATATAATAATATAATAATATAATAATATAATCCATCACAGTGAATATTTAGTTCAGTTTGATCAGAAACCCTGAGGTTAGGATCATTTTACCAAACTACTAACTCCAAGTTCATGAATGAACTTTAGTGATAATAATTAGAGCCTTGAGCTAGTGTGTATACTGGAAGGAGGAGGTTTCTATTGGTCTTTACTGGAATCTGCTGGCAAGTCACAACAACTCAACACCCAGTGAAACTATGTGAGAGTTGTGCTCCTTCTCCTGCTTTACATTAACACTATATAAAAGCTCATACAGGCTGTAATCACTCACCTGGTTCAGTCTCCATGCTCCTTCTCCTGCTTTACATTAACACTATATATAAACTCATACAGGCTTTAACCACTCACCTGCTTCAGTCTCCATGGAAACACATCAACACACTGATGTTCATTTACACCCATTTACACAGAGATTAGATATTAAACAGAGTGAAATAGAGTAGAAATAGAGACAGTTGTAACTCACTATGTTGCCAAGATTTGTTACATATATTACATAAAGCGTTCCCTTTAAATAAAACATAAAGGTTGTTGATATAAAAGCTAATAAACTGAAGTTGATTAGCTTAATGCTAACGATGCTAACTAAGAAGCTAACTTAAACTTACCAACTGACGTTTGGAACGTCGCCAGAGACGATCTTTGTTGAAGCGGCGGCTCTGAGTGAGTCCGGATTATTGTAGTTTGTAGCTGTCACGACAGAAACACCGAGCTATGTGAGGTTTTTATATTCCAATCAGTGCAGCGCAAATGAAAGCAGAAGTTGTGTCTGACAGTTCTGTGTGTGTTGTTGATGGTGATGGGAGGGGAGGGAGGGAGTTGTCTCTCCGACGGCAGCCCGGCAGGGACAAACTACACTACGGCGGCGGTGGTGCCACACCTGTTGATGCTGCGGAATGTCGAAGGTGACAGTTAAAGACAGGAGGTGCCACTCTGTCTCTATTTCCAGCTACTGTTGTACTTTCTTTGCACAGCATCTGCCAACATGTGCTTGTACATGAAGTCCTACAGCAGGGGTCAATAACCTTTACTATCAAAAGAGACATTTTTAGGCAAAAAAAAAAAAATCTGTGTTTTAATTGTTAAATGAAATGTCAATTAACACGTTACTTTAAAGTGCCCTTAGTATAGCTCCATGTGTAAATACCGACATAACAGGATCAATCAGTTGTGTTTGTTATCAAATAGTAGTGGAGATGCTGGGGATTGAACCCAGGACCTTGTACATGCGAAGCACACGCTCTACCACTGAGCTACATCCCCGTTTTTCTGCTGTGAATCCAAAGATATCGAGTCAGACAGTACCTTAAAGGGAGATTTGTCAAGTATTAATACTCTTATCAACATGAGAGTGGGCAAATATGCTGCTTTATGTAAATATATGTATATATTTATTATTAGAAATCAATTAACAACGCAAAACAATGACAAATATTGTCCAGAAACCCTCACAGGTACTGCATTTAGCATAAAAAATACATGCTCAAATCATAACATGGCAAACTGCAGCCCAACAGGTAACAACAGCTGTCAGTATGTCAGTGTGCTGACTTGACTATGACTTGCCCCAAACTGCATGTGATGATCATAAAGTGGGCATGTCTGTAAAGGGGAGACTCGTGGGTACCCATAGAACCCATTTTCATTCACATATCTTGAGGTCAGAGGTCAATGGACCCCTTTGAAAAATGGCCATGCCAGTTTTTCCTCGCCAAAATTTAGCGTACCTTTGGATCGTTATTTAGCCTCCTTCTAGCATGACATGGCACCAATGGATTCATTTGGTTTACTGGTTTCATATGATGCCAGTATCTTCACTCTAGCTTTAAAACTGAGCCCGCTACAACCTCTGAAAGATCGATTGCGTTAAAGAAACTAGTTGTGTTAAAATGATTTTGCCTTAACAAGATAATAATGCGTTAAAACAAAATCGTTGTATCACCACAGCCCTAATACATATATAAGTAAATGTAAATTTGTTTATTAGCCTACTTCCATGATGGCTGTTATTATAACAAAACAATGTATATGTACTATATGTGTGTGAATATATGTGAACGCAGGATGCCCCATGGGTTCTTCAACAGCAGAGGTCTCCCTCCTCTGGGATGTAAAAGCAGCATGGACTACACCTGCCCTTTTAGGGGCTCAGATTGCCACCCAGATGTTGAGCACCAGGACCTACCAGAGGTACGACCACACCACGGAAACGCACACATTTACACTTACCAGGGTTTGAAATGTAGGCTGTGCAAAGTAACCCTGTAAACCATGTCCATACAACATAAGATAACACAACATGTTAATACCAGGCATGATTGTTGTGATAATGTTCAGTTGTTTTACAAAGTTTCTCTCTTGTTATAAGCTCTAACTTTATCTAAATTGTCTCTCTATTGTGTAGAGACGGTGTGCAGTCCTTGACAACGAACGACTACATCAGCTTTTCCATGAAGCTAGTGTCTGGAGGTTTGGTGAGTCAGCCTCTGGAGAAATACCTAAAGGTAAGTGAAACATCTGCTCATTTGCTCCTCAACATTTCAGTTTGATTTTACTACTCCTGACTCACACAATGAGCCAATGCTCAAACAGAGTTACGGGTGTCTAAGAGTGGCTTTGATATATTACCAATTATAAAAGTATTTAAATTAAAACATGCTTTCTGCTGTACTCTGTTGTCTGTTGGGCATCTACACCTTTTCAGTGATGGAGTTTTGGACTCTCTAAACAGTTTTTAAAGAGATTGTGAGACTATATATGTAATTGCCGTAATAGATACTGTATACACAGTGTGTCTATATACAGTATATATACAGTATACTGTATATACTTCTACTGCACATCCTTGTTTCCCCCTTTTCCCTTTCCTTTCTTTTCCTTTCCTTTCCCTTCCTTTCCTTTCCTTTCCTTTCCCTTCCTTCCCCTTCCTTTCACCCATGTTCGTGATCAGCTCTTGTTTGCCGTTTTAGTGTTTTCTATATAAAAGTGTCCAGCAGGTTTTGGCTCCGACTTTTACTGCCAGCAGTAAAACAAGGGGGAAAAAAGGAAAAAAGGAACAAGGGCAGGGAATCCAGAGAAATGGTCTAATATTTTTGCCTTTTTGGAGCTGAAAGTGAGACATTAAAGGATCACAGCTGCTGGCAGGAGCTTCTGGGGTCTTAAATGTAGCATGTGCTCCTTTTTCTTCCTAATTTTCAGTTTTCACCGCACAGAGTCCCAGTGTTGTGGAGTTCAGCTCTTAACAGGCACACTGTTGATGTCATTGTTGTTCTATTTTCAAACCATCAGCATCATATTGGATTACTGCAAATTCACCAGTCCCTCTTAAAAAATCTCACCGTTACTTGAACCCACCACGTCAGCTAACGTTTGAAATGAACTTGTGTCTTCATTTGTATTTCTATGTAACAATAAAATAAATGCATTTTTGTCAAACAAGTTTAAAGATACAGTGCGTGGGATTTAGTAACATATAGTGGTGTGGTTACAGATTGCAACCAACTGAGGACCTCTCCACTCACTCCTCCCTTTCCAAGACTGTGGTAACGTGAGCCGCCAAGTGCAAAACCGTGGTAACGCCGTTCGCTTCGCTCAGAAACCATCCTTACCATAATGACACTACTTTAGGAGCAACAGAAGTCAGATGGCGGTACCACGGTTTTTCTGCTAACATTACCGCAGTTTCACAAGCGTGTCGGAGAACTACGGTGGCCTTCAGGTAACGTAAAAACGTGAAAGGCTCTCTCTAGAGCCAGTGTTTGGTTTGTCCGTTCTGGGCTACTGTAGAAACATGGCGGAGTAGATATGAAGGGCTCATTCTAAGCTAACAAAAACACAACAATTCTTAGTTTCAAGTGATTATACACTAATGAAAACATAGTTATGAATATTATATTCCATTTCTGCTAATAGATCTCCCTAAATGTTTCACACCGTACATTTAAATCTCTGCACAATCATTTTCAAACTGAACAGAGAGGAAACTACAGCTGACTAGGAGACGGGGAAAACACACAGCATGCTTTGAAAAAGGCTTGGACATAATGTAACATATCGAAATTGTAGAAAATGGAAAAAAAACACTGGCGTAATCCTTTACTGTAAATAAAGAGGGGGTTGAATACTGCTGAATACAAGTCATACTTGCAACAGTCATAAGAAGTTATAGTTATCAGACATAACCTGCTATTTCAGAAACATTTTTTAACTTCATTTTTTTGCCAATCTTTCTGTATCCCATTTTACCCCCCACCGACATGCGCACACACACACACACACACACACATAGTAACCCCATGTCGTGACCTGAGCAGCCAGTATTCCCCTGTCCAAACCCTCATAAACTTCTACTGCTGCTGGAAACAACACAACCAGGATTTACAAGACTGCAGAGGCAGTATGTGTGTGTGTGTGTGTGTGTGTGTGTTTGCCAGTGTATGTTTGTGTGTGTGTGTGTGGGTAAAACCATTCAGGGTTGCAGCCAGGCCACAGAGACACAGCAAGTCTGAGAGAGCGGTTTGATTGACCACAATGTCGTGAGGAGTAGAGGAGTAGGTAACACACACACACACACACACACTGAGCGCTCTATGACTTTGCCTCAGAGCTTATAATGTATGCAGCTGTACAGAAAAAAGCATACATATTTGTAATATACATTTACTCTACTTGCTATTGCTATTCCTTTTATTTCTGCAAATCCTGGGTTTCATTCAATAATAAAAAAAATTCCTTTAAAAGCATTTTTACTTCATCAAAAAAAGAGGAGAGAGAATTGATTGTTTATTACTTAAAGGAAAAGTGTGTAACATTTTGAGGGATCTTTTAGCAGAAATGGAATATAATATTCATAACTATGTTTTCATTAGTGTATATTCACCTGAAACTAAGAATTGTTGTGTTTTTGTTAGCTTAGAATGAGCCCTTCATATCTACATAGGGAGCAGGTCCTCTTCGCGGAGTCCGTCATGTTGCTCCGCCATGTTTCTACAGTAGCCCAGAACGAAAAAAACAAACACTGACTCTAGAGAGAGCCTTTCACGTTTTTACGTTACCTGAAGGCCACCGTAGTTCTCTGACATACTTGTGAAACTGTGGTAATGTGAGCCACAGAGTGTAAAACCGTGGTACCGCCAGCCACCCTCCGACTTCCATTGCTCCTTAAGTAGTGTTATTATGGTAAGGATGGCCTCTGAGCGGGGCGAACAGCGTAAACACGGATTTGCACTCAGCGACTCACGTTATCGCAGTCTTGGAAAGGGAGGAGTGAGCGGAGGGGTACTCAGTTGGTTGCAATCTGCAACCACAACACTAGATGCTGCCAAATCCTACACACTGTACCTTTAACATCTTGTATTGATTAAGATTTTGAACTTGTGAGATCTGGTGATTTGAAAAAAAGGACTCGTAAATATTAGAAATGATCTTTGGATTACTGAGCGTGATTGAATTAACTACAGAGAAAGATAAGAAGCCATAATTTCATTTTTATAAGTTCTCTTATTTTAAATCAAACAGACATCAAAGGTAATGTAGCGTGAGTAAGATTTGACTTAATGTTCTTGGTATTGATACACTCCCACAGCCAGCTTTGTAGTACTGTCTTTATCAGTTGTTTTATTCACAAGTAGTCTGATGCCAAAAGAAGAAAGAAAATAACTTTGTCTTAGACAACAAGGGAGGGGTTTAATTTTAACTATCTGGCACTGGAAGTACTGTGTGTTTGTATGCGTGTGTGTGTGTGCGTGTGTAGGCAGCGTATTTAAAGAACATTGGAAACACATGTCTGGAGCCTGATAAAAACATTTTAGGCACCGGGTAATTTGGCATGATCTTCACACACACACACAAGCACACAAGCACGCTCCCTTGGATGAAGGAAGTTTGACCTTCTGGGAAACAACATTTATATGCATTGAATATCTGGACAAGAAACACACAAGAACTGCAATATAAACTTAATTTAGTTAGTTTAGTTCATTTAAAAATATTCCCATAAATCCAAAAAGTATCCATTATGAGCATAAAACCAGATAGCATGTCCTTCATAGGCTGCAATCATGGATGTATAATAAGACCTGGATATGTAAACTGTCATTTTGTCATTTAAAAGAACAACAATATACCTTATAATACCCTATCAATAAAGCTTATTTATAGAATACTAAAATCAGGATAAATTAAGCGATTGGCAAAAAAAAGAGGCAATAATACCGCATATGGCACTGTTGAGCCAATCATTATCAACGCAGGAGTAATTCCTTCACCGCGACAACCTTATGCCAATGCGGGAACACTTGCTGGCGGGGCCAGTGGCAGAAACACTACTGCGCATATTCAGGGGGTTGCGCATAACCCGGATGTAAACCCAGAAGCTAGAAAACTTTTCGCGCAGGGTGAGCAATTCTCATTGGACTGAATAGGCGCCATCTTGGGGTCCAGTATCCTGTTCTTATAATACATCCATGGCTGCAATCTATGCAAGACACACAGTTTATAATACTAATTTTGACAATAGTACATTCTGTACAATGTAGGCATAAAAAATTGTATCTGTTTGGCAGCATGGGGAGATAACTCTTTAAAAAAGTAAAGGAGATGACATTTATTCATTTATTTTGGAAGCAGAAAACACATCATATTGCAGTAACTGGAAAGAGTTTTACACAGATGCACATGACAGGCCAAGGGAAGGGATTAAGACAAATGGTGCAGTGCCGAGCTTTGGATCAAGAAGTTGGATCAAGAACAAAAGAGATAAGATGGAATAGCGCCGTTTATCTGCACAGTGGGAGTGGAGAGGGAGAGGCAGGGAGACAACATCAACCACCATAGAGATGAGTTTTGAGTTAACAACTGAATGAAAGCAGAATTTACAGTGATAAAAAATAGAAATCTATACATGATTGTACATCATAAAAATTCTGCATTTATTCATACACACATGCACCCGTACATACTCATACATACATATCGACAAATACAACCATACACTGACATACAACCATGCATACATTTTAAAACCACATTAACGCACAAAAAAGAAATCAAACCCCACACACTTCAGGTATCCATCTTTTGTTCCCTTCAGTTCTGTATTGTCCAACCTGACTGCTGGAGGCAGGGTTGCTGCTTTCAGCCTGTTTGTTCTGCATTGGCCGTGTGAGAGTTTGTTGCCACTCCGTGACAGTCTGTTTGATTGGCTGCCTGTTCCCTCCTGCTCTGAAGAGATGGGTCGTTGTGGTGTTGGGGTGCAACCTCTGGAGATGATCCCAATAAACTGATGAGGTGAGTATCGGGACTAAAACTTTTGACATTCTTTTCAAAATTCACGTAAAATAGAGTATATACAACTCTGCACAGCGATCATTGTTTTTGCAAAAATGTTTTGTAAAAGATCACACTGAACAAATGTTGCTCTATAGTTTTTCCATATCTTAGTTTTCCTAGCATATAATCCGTTATTCTTTTTGGAAGTGCCCCACCAATGAGACCTTTTTTTGTTTTTACAGCATAAGCTTAGCGAGACAGGTTAATCACAACCCTACATTGTTTGATCTCCATCCAAAATGAGCGATCACAGAGTGTTTAAGGCGACATAAATTTGTCCTCTTAGTATACAACTCCCTGTGACGACATGTTATTGATACATCATTGATTTGGCATTGTTTGCCCCGTTCGCACTACAATGCTAGACTGGTGTTCTGAAACATAACCACTCTGGAGAGCGTATTCGAAAAAGCTTGTGAAAAACGCTGGCTTAGTGTGGACATGACAGAGTCATAAAAAGAGAGAGCGGTGACCATCTGGCTCAGGTCAAACTCCCACAGAGGGTGATGATCACAGTAGTGTGTGCACGTGTGTGTGTGTGTGCCTCTGTGTGTGAGTCCCCTGCAGTGAAAGGTGATGACCACAGCTGTGTGTTTGACCTCAAAACCGCAGGAGGCCTCCCCCCCTCCTAATCCTCTTCCTTCTTCGTGTTCCCCTTTTCCTCCCTCTGCTCCTATTCTTGATCTTCCTCTTCCTCCTCTCCTCTGTTTTCTTTATTCCAATCTCTTGATCACTTCTCAATCAAAAACACAGCCTCAGAATACATAAAGGTTACTGAACACAGGCCACGCAAGTAAGAAGAGCTCTGTGTGAAGCTTAGCGGGGCAGCCATTGTGACTTCACCTCCTCCATTACTTTGCATCAATTAGCACATCACCTCCAAGACTGCTGTGTGTGTGTGCTGTGGGGGAGGGGAAGTAAAAGACTATTGTGTGTAGTCAAGAGAATAACGGAGATTTACTGTGTTGCTTAACCCAGTCTGTTAAACCCAGTCTATATCAGGGGTCATATACAGCATCAGTATTGTTACTATAGTTACTTACAGTCATCAGAATCGTTTCCATGACAGTCCTAGTAGGGTCCAAAAACTCAATTCTGTGACCATTCTCTGGCTAAGACGTTCTGATGATTGATTTGAACCAGAGCACCTACAATCATGTATGAAGACACTTTTTCATGTAGTGGTTCCTTCAAATGGAACTTGTAAACTTGTGTTTACAACATGGGAAGTCGTGTCCACATATGCTTTGTGTTCAAGTGGTTAAGTCATGAGAGCACCGCTGCTAAGCAATCGCAATATTAACGTTACTGTCAGCATTTAGAATCCACAGAGGCTAACAATTTAGAAAGTTAACAAGTGAGTAACATAATGCAGGAAATGCAAAGGCATAATGACAGAGGAAAAAGATGAGACCGTTGGCCAACATTTTCTTCAAATATATTATAAAATATTACAATACACAATAATAATATTACAATATACGACTAAAATTACAATATATTCACTTATTATGTACCAAAACGGAAAGATGTTTTTCAATGAAAATTGCCTATAAAAGACACCTTCTAAAGTACATTTTACTTTTTAAACTAAATATATTTGATCATCTATTCTGGTAGATCATGACATTACATTAGTAGAAGACGACCTGCTTCCGGTGCGCCCTAGAATGGATGCTTTAACAAACTTTCCCAAACTCCTTGTGTGGTTTGTGCATGTTTTTGTATTGCTTTTATCTAATTTAAGTGACGCTCTTACAATATGATCAACAAACTTCTACATTACTAATTTCAAAATGAGTACCAACAAGAGATCCCCATTTGTTTGTTCTTTAGAACACATAAAAAGTGATTTAACTCCCCCTTTTCCAAGTATCATTCTGGCTAATGCTCAATCCCCAGACAACAAGTAGATGATCTAAACACTTGATATTAGCATAACACAAGCTCTCAGTGGAGGTAGAGGGGTCTTACTTTAATAGCTCACAACTTGATATGTAAGATTCTTCCACCTCCCTCGAGAGGTCAGCTCTATTACTCTAAAGCCCCCTCTCAACTGGACAGAAAACCTACCAACACCCAATAACATCTGGCTTTTGTCTTTTGTGGGAAAATTTACAATCTGCATCCATTCCCGGGACAAATGACTCAGTAGTAACAGGTATTTATTGGCTCCAGCTCTGATTGGCAGTGATGGAAACATGACAAACAGGTGGACACACTAACTTTAGGAGTGTAACGCCATGGATGAACTGAATGATATTCTCAATGGTTTGGAGAAAGCCCACGCTGAGGCAGCTTTCATGTTTCAACAGTGCCAACATGAAAAAGGTTCTCCCGAAACATTACCGGCATGTTAACAGACCTACTAGAGGTTAATCCACATTGGACCAGTGCTATATGAACTTCCCCTGCCCTGCCTTTGGGAAAGCAGATCATATCTCCATTCTCCTGCTGCAAGCATACAAGAAAAGACTCAAACAGGACAAACCAGTTCAACACAACTGTCCGGTGTTGAGTGACCACACAGTTCACGCTCCTGTTTGAGACCGATAGACTCAACCGATGGCAACATCAATATGTAACACTGACTCTGTCATAAGTTATATCACAAAGTGCGTTGATGACACTTTACCAAAATAAATGTACAGCCCCAGTCAACTCCAAACCATGCATTAATGGTAAAGTCCACTTTAATCTGGTAGAGTGCAATCCACCGCCTACAGTTCTGGTGACATGGACCTGGGACTTGACATCTCCCTCTGCAGCTGCAGGGTTCTTGATCTCCTGATGAATAGGCCTCAGGTGGTGAGAATTCGCAACCCCACCTCTTCCTCATTGACCCAAGGCACTGGGCTGCATCCTCAGCCCTCTGCTGTGGGACCTGTTTACTCACAACTATGTTACAATCATAGTCTGTGTTTAAGAAGTGGTCGTAGTCACCGTGACGTCACCAAGTGGTTTGTGGACTGCCGTTTTGAAGCCTCGAAACTGATTATGTTATTATTAGGCGACCAAATATCACTATTTACTTCCATGAACTGAAAACACACTGTGAAAGAGTCGAAGTTGTACAACGAAAACAACAACTCTCAGACCGGATCAACAGTGTGGTAGTGACCTGTCAATCACAAGATAGCCACGCCCTAAAGCATCCCCTGCTTTATGGTCTATTTGACTCTAAATTGGACCATAATTTACTAAATGAACATCATGCTGTATTGAAGAAGACTTGAAACTAGCGATTGAGACCATAAACTCATGTTTACAATGTTTACTGAGGTAATAAATCAAGTGAGAGGTAGACTCATTTTCTCATAGACTTCTATACAATCAGACTTCTTTTTTTTTTTATCCCTTCTGGCTGTTAGCAAAAATGCAAGTTTAAGGCACTTCAGCATTGGCTTCACTTTTCAGACCACAGGTTGCCCACTGGTCACGATGCACTGCTCATGTATTATTCAAAAATTTGTGGATGTCACAACCATCCTAGACCTCATCACTGGCGGTGACGAGTCGGCATATGGGCATGAAGTGAAAGTCCTACTGCGATGACAACCTTTACCTCAACATTAACAAGACCACAGAGATGATAGTGGCCTTTAGGAGACTGAAGTTACAGAGCATTGAGAGCACTCTGACTGGTTGCATCTCTTATTTGGCAGCTCTGTGCTCACAACCACAAGGCCCTCCAGAGATTGGTGAGAACAGTGGAGCAGACCACTGGCACGGAGCTCGCCGCTGACACTCGCCACACACGATGTCTGTGTGGAAAGCCTAAATGATAAACTTGGTCCCAGTGCACAAACTGTTTACCCTGCTGCCATCTGCCAGGCAGTATCAGTATCACGAGCACGAACCTGCAGGCTGGAAGACCCTCAGGTCTAAATGCTCCATAACACGAAGACCTGCACACTCAATGCTCATCAGACATTGAGTGCTTTTGGGCTGTTGGCTGCTGTCTCATTATGTCAACGACCATGTGATTTTAAGTTATATAACTTGTTTTATTGCTGTTATATTACTGTTCTATTTCTATACTGACTGCTCTTCAGTACATTTAATCATCTTTAGCTTTCATTTAGCCATGCTAGTGGAACGGCTCTATCTGCTTATCATCAGTGTAAGCATTGTCATTGTGAGCATGTTAGCATGCTGACATTAGCATTCAGCTCAAAGTGCAGCCTCAAGCTTTGTTTATACTCGTCCTCCGTAGATGGCGCGCAAGCTATGAGCATGCACAGAGGCATTTATACTCAGCGCGTTGTTCGTTGCAGTATGCTCCGAAATGCCAGGGGGTGTAGAAACAAAATAGTCTGTGGATGTTACCGGAAGAACGTTACATGAATAAAACAATGTGCAAAAGAGCAGCTTTCTCTGCTGTAGTCTCTGGGAAGTCTGGTACCTGAAGCCTGATGTGTACATATAACTTTTTCCTTGTGGAGGAATTTTAATATTCCATGAAACCTTTTTTAGCTTTTACAAAGCGATGTCTCATATTCTTCCACAGCCTGCAACAAAAAGCCTCTTCTTTCTCCAGTGTGTTGCCTATTGCTTTCCAATAATTTAATGTCATGTGACTGCCCCTGTGGTCTCTCAATGATCAGTCATAGAGATGTCTGTACAGGCCAACCTGTTTGGCCAGTCTTCTCTCGAATCCATCCAAGTTGAAATGAAAAGCGCAGCGTGCGCAGTGGTCGCGTAGTTACAAAAATTCAGAGGCGCACGACCAAGTGCCACGACATCTTGCGGAGCCTTAGCGCACATCGCGTATGCCGTGATGGTATGGATGACGGCTTCACTACAGCACCATAAACCCACCTTAGTCTTGTCTTGATTAGTGTATCACAGATATCAATATTGCCATATGTTGGCTGATAAGTAACAAGAAATTAGAGAACAGAAATATGTTTGAGGTAAATTAAAAAGTAGATGAATCCCAACAAATGTTCATAATAAAAGATATTAAAAGCTTAAAATTAAACCCCATAGTCCTTGTTTCAATTCAAATGCTGGAGTACAGAGCCCAAACAATGAAAAACACTGTCACCGTCTTGATACTTTTGACTGCACCGTGTGTGTTCCCAGACATTAGTCTGCAGCAATCTGTGCCAGGAACATAAATACAAGTCTGACCTACACCCAGACCTTTCTAACTTTGACTGTATTTGATATGATTGTATTTATTATTGCATACAACATGTTGTGCGTAATTTACTGCACAGATTTTTCTCGCCACACACTCTCGTATGGAGTTTTTGTCCGAGTAGTTGAGACGTCAGCCAGTGAGCTTCCTGCTGCCTGCCTCTGGACCGAACACACACTCTGTTGGTCCAAATAAGTCGTTCTTTCATCAATGTGTGTGTGTGTGTGAGTAGTCCAGTACTGTAGGCTCTCTGTGTTGCACTGACAGACACAAACCAGCTGCCTGCATTCCTCTCTCTCTACTGACTTCTTAAGGTCGATCTCCCCTCCCCCCACTCAGACGGGTGTCCCACACATACTTCTATAATGCTATATATATACCGACACATAACTCAGACACATACAGGGAAACCAGGCAGGAGACAGCTTAATGGGAGAAACGTATAGAATAAAGTAGAATTAGTCTTTTTTTTTGTATGTTGCACCTTTTACAGCTGGCTTTTAAAGCTGCCATATTCAACACCCGTCACTCTATCCTGAGTCTGGAGTTACTGACATAACAAAATCCTCCTCAGCCAATCAGATTCCCACTATGTTTCAGCACGTTAGCTTCAGTTGTCTGGTCTATTTCTGCTTCCCTCCATTGTTGTTGCCATGACTACCTGCTCTGTGGGTGCTATAGTATCACCTTGATAGGAACCCTCTTTCTATTACCCTTGAGTTTTTTTATTGGGTGTTGTTGAGTGTACATTTTATTTTTGGATTAAACCTGCTGTAGATTTTGGCTTAGTGGTGGAAAAAGTTTTTACTTAAGTAAAAGTAGTAATAGTACAGTGTAAAAATACTTTGTTACAAGTAAAAGTCCTGCTTTCAAAGTCTAAGTAAATCGAACGTGACACAGCAGGAAAAAAAGCAGAAAGGACAGTGCAACAGCACCGGCATACTCGCAATGGAAAAGGAGTCTATTGCCTATATTATAGCAGGTTTTCCCGTGTTTAAAAAACCTGCATATACAGGCTAATTTTGGTGGGAAAAAGGGTGTATGAGAGCAGTGGGAGTTAACCAAAACAGTAAAGTTGTGGCCCTAAACAATGAGCTGAAAGTCTCTATACAGTTCCTTGGAGCTGAAGGGAGCTGCAGAGTTGGATGAAAATTCTCTGTGGGTCACTGTGGGTAACACCTTTCATATACAAGTAGTCATGTGAACCACTGTAAAAATATTCATTATAGCCTCTTTAATCTCATGTAACCAGATTTAAAGCAGAAAAGGTCACAGTAAGCTTTCGAAATGTTCAACCTCACACCCTTGCATTTGGTGGGACAGTGTGCAGCAGACAATTCTAATACAGTAAAACAGTAAAGAGTAACTGTATAAGGACTTTTTCGGTGAAGTATGTGCACCACCCACGCAGACTTTTTTATAAAATCAGTATAGATAAATCATGATTCTATTTTTGTCTCGTGCAAATATATCCAACCGCATGAGAAAACCACAAAATACTGTAAACCAGAAAGAGAATGTAGTCTTTACATTTTCAAGTGCAACTACAAAAAGACCAAAAAGAAAGATTACAAATATATATAATTTACGTAATAATCACACATACATATGGATTAACGTATGAACATGAACTGATGTGGTGCATTAACATTTTTTAGCACGCTCCTCAGAAACACTTAGCGCTGGTTAGACCAACTTGGTCAGCCAACATGTCCTGTAAGCCGTCCTCAAATTTGAAAAGCTCCTCAGACCAAACAACAAGTCTTGTGTTTTTCCACCTCGACTCCACATCTAAATACTTGTTCAGTATTGGGTTTCACACGGTAGCTCGCATACTTTGCATTGCGGTCACGCTTCTGGCTATCCCTGAACTGAGCAAGCACAGTCCGAATCATCTAAATCCTTTCTGTTTTGTTTATTTCACCCTGGTCTACTGTAAATCTAGTTGTTGTTTGTGTAACAGTTTTTTTTTTTTCCTCTCCAGCAGATGTCCAGCTGCAGCAGACCGCAGTCCAAACAGTGACTGACTGTCTGGAAACCTGCTGGACTGCCCACATCTGCTTGACCAGTGCAGACACTATGCACATAAATACGCACACACACAGACAAACAAACGGCTACAGTTTAACACGATGGAGTGCGTCCATTTGACCTGGAGTGGCTACTAACTGCTGTTTTACACCACAGGGAGAAACGACAAGTGTGCGAGTGAGTGAGTGTGTGTGAGCGAGAGAGGGATCAAAGTCATTTCAAGCCCATTTAAAACACCGTCATTATTGGACTGGATTTATTGGAGCCCCCAAAAAACTATCCATCCACCTGCCTATCCGTCTATTAACCCTTGCGTCCATTCATCCGTAGTGTCTAACATCACTGGTTCTGTAGGCTGTGACATTCAGGTGGTGATTTGTCCAAAACCCTCCTGGGAAATCAGTGTGCTAACAACATTCTTAATCAGTAGCTTTAATAGCTGGAGTCTTTAATTATTACATTGCTGCCCATCAGCTATATGTACCAAGGCTTAATCCAACCAGTAAAACCAAACCTCTAATCAGAAGCAGTGGCCAGCAAATTTGACTCATCCCTCAGATTGATAATTGAGCTTTCTCAGGCTCCCAGCTATAGTCTCTGAGTGTTTGTCATTCAGCTCATATATGCATGTAATCATAATGTCTTTTCTTAGCATACTTAACACAGAGGTCACAGGTTTGACCACCACAACAGCTGCGTGTCTTTAAAAAGCATCCATCCGAACTGTTCACAACCAGACACCACATTGGAAACGTTTCCGGTCGACAAACCTCCTCCGCTTCTCCTCATCAATAAAATCTGCTTTTCATTAATCAGTGTTGTGCTGGTTGTGATGAGATTGAGGTCAGTGTGCATATTAGAAACACAGGTTGGGTTGACATAAAAGACACAACTGCCAATAAGGTTTTAGACTGATTTCATCTACTAAACCATTCAGGAATTCTTTTTTTTTTTTTTTTTTAACTGGTCACTTGATGTTGCTATGTACAGTTTTATTGAAGAGCCTACTGTTCCATTGCATTAAAACATTTCCTTTGAAATTATGAAGTAAAAGAATATAAACATTTTTATAAGATAAGATTTAAAAAAAATGGAAATAAAAGAAGGGAATCCATGTAAGTACAAGATGGATAATGGTGAAGATTTAGCCAAAGGCAGTGTAGAACATAAAATTGAAGGAAGTTAAATTGCTATAATCGATATTTTCAGAATCAGAATCAGCTTTATTTGCCAAGTACAAATGGTGCCTTCAAATGGGCTCGTGTTTACCATGTTCACAAGAAGAGTCCATATGAACGCCCTCTTCTTGTGGTATTCACAACCTCGTAAGTGGAAAGTTTCTGAAAGCTCAGAGTTCACGAGTTGTGACGTGTTTGTTGACGTTGTCAGAAATGGCGGAGACCATGAAAGTTCATTTTTGGGTGCATAATAAGTGAATATATTGTAATATTAGTCATATTTTGTTTTCTTCATAATTTCACAATATGTTAGAGGAAAATGTTGATATTCCCAACCGCCTCATCTTTCTCCTCTGTCATTATGCCTTTGCATTTACTGCATTATGTTACCTACTTGCTAGCTTGTTAAATTGTTAGCCTCTCTGGCTTCTAGACGCCAACAGTAACGTTAATATTGCCGTTGCTTAGCAGCGGTGTTCTCACGGCTTAACCACTTGAACTCCGGAGTTTCATTTGAAGGCACCAATACATACAAGGAATTTGACTCCGGTTTTATTTATTTCACCAAACATATTTACACAGAAATATATAAAAAAGTAATAGCTAGGGACAAGCCCAACAAAGCTGGACAAATAAAGGAAAAGAGTAGAAAGAACTTTTTCTAATAACAATGCATCAAATGTCAATGTGGAAACAATGTGTAATGTGAAAGGGGTTAGCCGCAGTAATGAACCTACAGAGAATTATCACCTGAATCTGCAGCTCCTCTCGACCTTATGGAGCTATAGAGTGAGTTTCACCTAATTGTTTAGCTGCCCTGCCTGCAACTTTAGCCTCTTATTTGTTCAATGTAGTTGTGAGGAGAATCTTTACGGGACTGTAGTTGCTGAATGAGACAAAGTAGTCCCTGTCCCGTGGGACCATCTTTAGAAAGTCCAACCCACTTTTCCAGTCTTTTCAGTTGTATTATGTTGGTGAAGTGTGTCACAGGCAGGACAAAGATTCTTTAGGAATAGGAGATAACATTTTGCCTGAATCAGTTTCAAGATGAGAATCAGTCTGCGGTGGGTCAAAAATCCAGATTGGCCTAGTGGCCTATTTCTATCTAACTTCTATTTAATAGGCCAGTTTACAGCGGGGAACTTATACTGACTTTTCCTTTTGGTTCAGCTTCTCTTCCTGCTCCCTCTCCTTCTCTTTCTCCCCCTGCCCTCTTCGACCTTCTCTCTTCTTCCTGTCCCTTCCCCCACCCCGACCAACCCCCACCCTCTTTTATCCCACTCTGGGTAGAAACACACCAAATGCAGCAAGGAACCTCCCACACTCGCTCGCCTTTGGGGCAGATCGATCATGCTGTCAATCCAATTTACTACCGCTTCGACTGTTGTTGATGTTAATTCCCACAATGATACAGATCAGCTCAGGAGCTGCATCTGATTGTTTGCAGTGAAACCCTTTAAGCAGTAAACAGCAACAGGTTCTTGCGGTGCTTGCTGTGGTCGAGTGGTTAAGATGCTGGAATCCATTTAGTTTTTTTTCATGGTTTGCTCACTCACTGCACTGCAATGTGTTTACATGTCCTGCACACAGTGAATGACTCTGTGTGTGTGAAGAGATGGAGAGAGCTCGACTTCACAGCTGCACACTAAAATAGTGTAGATGGGAAAAAGTTTCAAACTTAAACAGATGTAAACTTTCTGTCGTGAACAGAGAACTCCTCATGTGCTACAGGGTGTGGTTGCTTATAAAGAAGATGAAGCACTATAGAATAGGGAAGAAAATCAAGTTATGGAATAATGTACTTTATCCTGCTGCTTCATTACAACATGCAGATTTAGTACAGACATTAGAAACTGAACAGTTGGTCTGCAAAGATGCATCTTACATTACTGTGTTTGTATGCCTGATAATCAGATTTAACTGCCTTTGCATTCAACTTTATTAACATTTGAATTGTTGAAAACATATTAGATGTGGTCAGCAATTCATAGAGACTTTGTTTATGTGCTTTATTTGCAATTTCCAACGTTTCCTATAAGAATATATACTGTGTGCTGTTATTATCTCAATAAAAGTAACACAGTAAATTTCGGAGTATTTTCTACATTAGCAGATTTTTACTTTCAATACATTTTTAAACACTGTACTTTCAGCTTCAGAGTCAGTTGCTTCTTTTAAATCTAAACTCAAAATGAACTTTTATCGAACTGCCTTCCCTGATTTCACCTGATTCTATTTTTTATTCTGTTTTATGGGTTTCACTATTTTAATTTGTATGTTGCTCTTTTATAGGATAGATATACTTTATTGATCCCAAATTGGAAAATGGTGTTACAGCATCAGGTTATCCAGACAAAAGTAAATAAGATGTACATATCAACATTAGAGATTCATAGAAATATACCCGACTACTACAACTAGCATAAAACTCTAAATTATAAACATAGAATAACATACTTTATATTAGCAAAGTGTGCAAGATACTAACAACTTTAGCAAAATGTGCAAGATACTATGTTTGTTCTTAAATAAAAAATGATTGAGGTAGTAAATGTGCAAATGTAGTTGTGCAAAATTCAACACGTGCAAGATTATTGCAGGAGCAAGAACAGAGTGAATGGTTGAGACAGAAACTATTAGAGAGTTTTTGCAAGAAAATAGGCTTATACATTGTATGCATCATCTATGAAATGTAGAAGCTCTATTAAAAAACGACAAAAGGCTAAGTGTTTTACAATACAACATGATACGATACAACTTTATGGTCAGTTTGCACTGAAATTCATTTTGCATCCTTAGGCAGCTCAGTTTGAGAAAAAGTACACATACAATAGACATACTGTTACCATAAATGCAAGAAAATAGGCTTATAAATTGCTTGTGCAAGATGCTTTAATATATTTGAATCATGACTTTTTATAGTGCTTCCTGTATTGTAATGTATTATATGTAATGTATTTATTTTTATTTTTTTCTTATCTGGACCTTGAGTCTGCAATAAAGTTTGAATTGTATGCATCATCTATGAAATGCAAGAGCTCTATTAAAAAAAAAGCAACAAAAGGCAAATTGTTTTGAAAAAACTAATCTGCAAAAAATATATTATTATATTATAAATATATATATTATATTATATCATAAATATATATATATAATATTATAAAAATATATATATATTTATATTATATTATATATATATATTATGAATATATATTATATTATAATATATTATTAGCAAATGTATTATTTATTGTATAATATCTGGTGTAATGTAATCACTGTAACACATTTCCCTTCCATCCATAGGGAGTAGAGGCCAATCAAGAAGGAGTCCTGTAGGAAAACAAACAATGTGATTGGCTGAGACGCGGCCGTCGGTTTCAAGGCGCCCCTCGTCCTGGGTGTCGGTGCCGGTGGGGGTCTTGTGAATGGAGGAATGGAGGAGGGGGCGCCTTGAAACCGGTGGAATCTGCACGGAGCTCTCTGGACTTCCAACCGCTCAGTGAACCGCCGCTCCGCGTCGAAGTCAAGTCGGACAAAAACCATGGAAATATGAGCCTTTTTCTTTACTTTTAAACGCGTCTTTTTTGCGTTAAAGTAACTACGTACGTGCTAAACGAGCTGGGATAACTTGCTGTTGAATTACGTCGAGAAAAATGGGACTTTAAAGTGTTTTTATCCAGAGAGAGAAGGAGAGAGAGAGAGTGGAAGAGTGCTGCTTCTTGGAGGAGTCAGTTTACAAAAGACCATGAAGAAGAAGTCACGTTTCTGTTGGATTAATCATTAAAACACGTGGGAAAAACACGGTTAATTGATTGCACCTCGAAGTACTCGGACTACAAGATAAGTGGCGACACAATTAATGTAGATTTTTATAGTTTTTTAACCCGTTTTCAAAGTACTTGGATCAAAGTTTTCCCCTCCTCCTCCTCCTCCTCCTCCTCAACTATGGCGGCCTGCAGGTCCACCACTGTGTTGCTGCGGATCATGTGGCTGCTCTCCACTTCTTTTGCTCAACATTACAACAGTGAAAGCGGGATATCGGTGCCAGAACACGGCTTCTGCCAGCCCATCTCCATCCCTCTGTGCACCGACATCGCCTACAACCAGACCATCATGCCGAACCTGCTGGGCCACACGAACCAGGAGGACGCCGGACTAGAAGTGCACCAGTTCTACCCTCTTGTTAAGGTCCAATGCAGTGCAGATTTAAAGTTCTTCCTGTGCTCCATGTATGCACCGGTCTGCACGGTTCTGGAGCAAGCAATCCCACCGTGTAGATCCTTATGTGAGAGAGCACGCCAAGGATGTGAAGCCCTCATGAATAAGTTCGGGTTCCAGTGGCCAGAGAGGCTCAGATGTGAGGCGTTTCCAGTGCACGGTGCTGGAGAGATCTGCGTGGGTCAGAACACATCCGAACCAAGCAGCCCTGCTTCGTCATCATCTCCATATTCACCAGAACATCTCACCCTCCCACCAAACATGGGCAAACCCAACCTCAACCCGAACCAGCCCAAGCACAACCAGAACCACCAGTTCTCCTGCCCTCTCCAGCTGGAGGTGCCTACCTATCTGGGGTACAAATTCATGGGTGTGAATGACTGTGGAGCTCCATGTGAGCCCACAAAACCAACAGGCATCATGTATTTCCGTGAGGATGAGGTGAAATTCGGACGTTTATGGGTCGGGATCTGGTCCATCCTTTGCTGTGTGAGCACCTTATTCACTGTGCTCACATACCTAGTGGACATGAGGCGGTTCCGATACCCAGAGAGGCCAATCATCTTCCTATCTGGGTGTTATTTCATGGTGGCTGTTGCTTATGCTGCTGGGTTCTTCCTGGAGGACAAAGTAGTGTGTGTGGATAAATTCAAAGAGGATGGCTACAGGACTGTAGCTCAGGGGACTAAAAAAGAAGGCTGCACCATCCTCTTCATGGTGCTGTACTTTTTTGGTATGGCCAGCTCCATCTGGTGGGTGATTTTATCCCTCACTTGGTTCCTCTCTGCAGGCATGAAGTGGGGCCATGAGGCGATTGAAGCTAACTCCCAGTACTTCCACTTGGCAGCCTGGGCAGTCCCAGCTATTAAAACCATCACCATCCTCGCCATGGGCCAGGTGGATGGAGACGTCCTCACAGGTGTGTGCTTTGTTGGCATCTTCAATGTTGACGCACTCAGAGGCTTCGTGTTGGCTCCTCTGTTCGTCTACTTGTTCATCGGCACCTCCTTTTTGCTTGCTGGCTTCGTGAGCCTCTTTCGGATCCGCACCATCATGAAACACGACGGCACCAAGACGGAGAAGCTGGAGAAGCTGATGGTGCGGATCGGTGTGTTTTCTGTCCTCTACACGGTACCGGCTACTATTGTGATCGCTTGTTACTTCTACGAGCAGGCCTTCAGGGAGCACTGGCAGCGGACCTGGCACATGCAGACCTGCAAGCGGTTCGCCGTCCCATGCCCGGTGCACAACTTCGCCCCCATGACCCCGGACTTCACCGTGTTCATGATCAAATACCTGATGACCATGATAGTCGGGATCACGTCCGGTTTCTGGGTCTGGTCCGGGAAGACGCTTCAGTCGTGGCGGAGGTTCTACAAGCGCCTTAGCAACGGTAACCATGGAGAGACAACAGTGTAAAGTTTTGGTAGGAAAGAAAAAAGATTTAAAGGTCCCATATTGTAAAAAAAAAGAAGTGAGATTTTCAGGTTTTTTATATTATAAAGCAGGTTAAAGTGCGATATAAATACTGTTAAACTATCAAAACGCTCAATATACGGAGAAATACACACAGCCCGTATTTAGAAATTGTACGTTTCAAAACAAGCCGTTATAGGATTTCTATCCATTTGTGATGTCACAAATATACAACATTTAGACCATTACACAAGATACAGGATTTTTGATGTTATTTTATCCTGGATAATGATGACTGTACACATTCACGCCTGTATTCTATCCAGTGTAACTGAATCTGCCTTAATCCCTTATAATTTCACTTGAAGTGTTACATGGTTAGCAGCAGACTGAACATTTTAGAGGTTTTAATGAATTGTTATTTTTAGCCTTCAAAAACATGGCGAAAACGCATTAATTTTCTCTGCGTCTGGATACAGGACTTATGTTTCATGTTCTAAATCATGGAAACACCACGAAGGAGGTCACAAATATACAACTTTTAGACCATTACACGGTTTTAAACGTAAACATTCTAAACGTGTCCCATTTTATATCCGGTTGCAGTGTATGTTAATAACATCAGCTGACAGGATGTAAACATGGACCCAAACTGTTGCCTAGTAACGCAATTCCGTTGCAATTCCATTGAAATGTACTAAAACGGAGCGTTTCAGACAGGAGGGTGAATACAGGTATATTCAGGCAGACCGTATGAGGAAAATAAAGTTTTTTTGAACATTACAGCATGTAAACATGTTCTAGTAGAAACACAAAATACAAGTACGAACCCGAAAATGAGCACGATATGGGACCTTTAAATAACCATGTAAATGAGGTCAAATAGCTTTCATTTTTTAATACTATTTTTGGACATATTTTTAATAATTTTCAGGGTTGTGACAGCAATTCAGGCTTTTGGACACACAACCAATCTATAGCTGGATGATTTTTCTATATATTTCTTTTTTTTTGTTTTTGTCATCCCACACTCCTTGGCTTTTTGCATCTTTTTTGGATTATGAACTGGTGTAAAAATGGCCATACTGGTCCTTGGACTGCAATGCCAGACTGGTGAGGTTACTTTTTAATATGAAACTTCCTTACATATTATTGATTATAATCCTTCATATTACAATTTTTAATGTACTTCCTGTCTACTCTGGTGAGAGTTTCTCAGTGGAAAAAACACCATAGCAGAAAAGACTGATGGCGGCCCGTCTGTCTGCAGCAAAAAAAAAGGTCAAAGGTTTGATCCCTACAGCCGCCACACCCCTCTGACTGTGAATTCATGAATGCCTGGATTATACATGTACATTTTTAAGTTACTCTGCTTTTAGCTAAAGACTGAAATGCTTTAATATGTGTGTTAGATATTGCAGAGTACAATCTCGCCTGTTTTTAATCTGAGAATCAAACTCGTGACTCCACGCCATTATGTGCCAAGTGGCTGCCCAGAAATCAAAACTTTTATTTCATTTTTTTTTTTTTTTTTACTTTATTTTTTAACTTTTTCCAGACTGTTGAGTATTTTTGCTCTTGTTTTGAATGTTCACTCCGAAGGTGAATGAAGTTATGTATTGGTTTGCACAGCTATCTTAAAGGTTAAAAGTGTTAAAAAATGACTGATTCACCACAGGATGACCTGGATCAAACAGTTAAAGAGACCACACACACACACACACATACATACATACATACACACACACACACACACACACACACACACAGGCCTCCACTCTCTGCAACGAAGACACAACAGCTCATTGTTTGTCTCTGTGTGTGGTCTCTCAACTGTTGGATCCCCCCCATCAAAAAGACTTTTAAGCTTTTAAGACATCCAAAGCACCATTTCAAGGATCCAGATTTAATCCACACCAGGTGGAAATGGTTGCTCAGGATTTTTGATGTTATTTTATCCTGGATAAAGATGACTGTACACATTCACGCCTGTATTCTACCCAGTGTAACTGAATCTGCCTTAATCCCTTATAATTTCACTTGAAGTGTTACATGGTTAGCAGCAGACTGAACATTTTAGAGGTTTTAATGAATTGTTATTTTTAGCCTTCAAAAACATGGAGAAACCGCATTTATTTTCTCTGCGTCTGGAAACAAGACTTATGTTTCATGTTCTAAATCATGGAAACACCACGAAGGAGGTCAAAGGTCACAGCCATGTGGGAATATTTTTTATTTGGAGAGCAGTGGAGGCAGACTGTGCAGTGTTGAGCAGAGGTTGAGTGTTATATCTGGGACAAAATCACTGGAGACAATACAGCAATTTACACATTGCCTAGTGACCAGTTCATAATAATATATATTTTTTTAGATAACTTTTTAATACAATAGAAGGAAACTAAATGCTCCTATCATTAGAATAATACAACCCAAAAGTGTATTTCAGTACTGTTGTTTTATTTTCTGAAACACATGTAGTTTTTGAAATTTCATTGGAAACTCAACATGCAATTCCAGTGAGAAAACACTACATTTATAATAATAATTTCCTCACATAATAGTGCTGAATACATTATTGGTCACAAGAGCATCAATGTAAAACAGTAACCAGTGATTTTGTCCCATTGGAAATCCTCTGTTGCATGCAGTACACTGACTATTCAAACCACACTGTCTTTGTCTGACTAAATAATAATATCGGGAGGGTATCTTGTGGGGAAACCTGAGCAGAAAAGCATGTTTTTGTCCTCGAGTCGGCCGCAAGGCAGCATATGTTTGCCAGAAGGTTTTGTTTCTTGTCATATAGCACATTTTCTCTATATACATCACATGTGAATGATGAATGGAAACACCCTGCAGCAAGGAGGGTAAACTCACCACATTATGACCTTATAAACCTGGTACTCTAGTTATTTTTAGTCTGTAAAGCGGTGTCCTGGATCCTCACATACTAACACTAAGAACATATACACTAGTATAATGTTAAAGCTGTTTGTGTACTATAAGTTTCCCAAGTGAATGCACTACATACCTCAGACCCTGGTTAAAATTCGTATGAGTAAGGAAACAGGTCAACACTCCACCACATGAGTCATCTGTCCATGTTTTAGCCTAACAAGGCAAAAGTATTCAGTGTAATTGCCTTCAGGCAGCTGAGATCTGCCAGCGTCAGTGATACCAGACTGATGTGTTTGTCTTGTACTAAGTTTTCAGAAGGAATATGAGTGTTTTTTTTTTTTTTATTTGGAACATATGCAACCTACCAAGTAAACACAGACTCTGTTTTGTAAAGGCATATTGTATTTATGGGGACACTCATTTTTGTCTTTTTCACTTGTTTTTTAATGAGATAAGCCTGTTGTACGTGTACAGTTTGAATAAAATCGATAAGGTTTGTAACGCGTGGGTTCCTGTGCTTTGTGTTCAGAGGTGGACTTGTTGAGTGTCGTGGTAAATTCTTGACCTTGGAAACTGCAGTTGACAAAACAATCTCAATCCCAGAGTGAGTGGACCTTGAGTTCAGATTGTTTTGTCAACATATGCATGGTATTTATTGTTAAATAATGCACCACCTAAATCAAGTTTGGCCCTTATTGCTCTCACTTAGTTAGCACCTAAACCTTATGACACGCCAGTGAAAATGCTCTTCATTCATAGGCAGGACACATGACTTTGTAGACTTCAGCAGTGACACACAGGCAACATTGTGATGCTGCGTAGCAGAGCATTTGGCTAATAAGTGAACAACACAACTCCTATAATCCTTAATGTTATTGATAAATAACTTGATGCTCTTCATTGCTTGCACTGTCCTCAGAATCAGCTTTATTGGCCAGGTATGTCTGCACATACAAGGAATTTGAGTGCAGCTTTAATCATACAAAAACAAATCATTCTGTGTAAATGTGAATACAGTACATTTTTGTTTAACTTCACTTAGTGCTGGGTCTGTGTTGCTTGTACATGTCCACTAAAACTACCCCACTTTGAAACAGCAACATCTCTCTGAATAGTTCTTAAGTAGGGGATAATCGTGATGCTGTTTACCTGCTAAACATCTTTTACTTGATGAAAGAATCAGGTTCATTTCGCCACGTATATACATACATGGAAGCTTTCTCAACGTATTTACACAGAATAGAAATAACAGAATAAAATACAAAAATAAAATGTCTAAATACAAGTTAAGTGTTTGAAAGTTGAGCATACCAACACGTAAATTAATAAATAAATGAATAAATATACCAGCATTAAACAACAGGATTTTTTTGTTTGTATTTTGCCACACCTCTGTTGCATTTCTGAACATATTGTATTAGTTTGTCATACTGCAGCATCCTCTACAGATAGACGAATAGAAGTACACAAGTGGTTAATTCTTAGAGAAAAATGAGGAGAAATCTCTTTTGATTTTGACGCAAAAGTTACATTTTTATAAATAACACCAAAGTCTCTATGAGACCAGTGATTTTTATATTACTAATATTAATTAACATTCATTGCTTATGCTAATACTCTGCTCCACTGTAGACCACATAAGAATGATCCAGTTTAGTAAACAAAATGCAACAGCAGCACCACATGGTGATGTAAATGAGTAGGCCTACTGCAGTGATGAGTACCTTCAATTTACTACATTTAGAAATGAAGGAAACCGAGCTGGGCTAGAGACAGCTGAGATGACTTCTGAAATACAACTTAAGAGTACTCCACCGACTTAACATTATACTAGATAACAGTCTCAGAGGAGGAAGAAGAAGGAGAAGAGGAGGAGAAGAGAGGAGGAGAAAAAGGAGAAGAAGAAGAAGAGGAGGAAGAGGAGGAGGAGGAGAAGAAGAAGAAGAGAAGAAGAAGAGGAGAAGAAGAAGAAGAGGAGGAGCAGGAGGAGAAGAAGAAGAACAAGAAGGAGAAGAAGAAGAGGAGGAGGTGAAGAGGAGGAGAAGAAGAAGAAGAGGAGGAGAAGAAGAAAAAGAAAAAGAAGAAGCAGAGGAGGAAGAGGAGAAAAAGAGGAGGAGGAGAAGAAGAAGAAGAAGAGAAGAAGAGGTGGAGGAGGAGGAAGAGGAAGAGGAGGAGAAGGAGAAGAAGAAGAAGAGGAGAAGAAGAAGAGGAGGAGGAAGATGAAGAGGAGGAGAAGAAGAAGAAGAAGAAGAAGAGGAGAAGAAGAAGAGGAGGAGGAAGATGAAGAGGAGGAGAAGAAGAAGAGGTGGAGGAGGAGGAAGAGGAAGAGGAGGAGAAGGAGAAGAAGAAGAAGAAGAAGAGAAGAAGAAGAAGAGGAGGAGGTGAAGAGGAGGAGAAGAAGAAGAAGGAGGACCAAGAAGTAGTAGTAGTAGAAGAAGAAGTAGTAGATGTAGTAGTAGTAGAAGAAGAAGAAGAAGAAGAAGAGGAGAAGGAGAAGAGAAAAAGAAGAGAAGAAGAAGAACTAGTAGTAGATGTAGTAGTAGAAGAAGAAGTAGAAGAAGAAGTAGAGGAGAAGGAGGAGGAGAAGAGAAAAAGAAGAAGAAGAGAAGAGAAGAAGAAGAAGTAGTAGTAGTAGAAGAAGAAGAAGAGGAGGCAGAGGAGGAGAAGAAGAAGAAGAGAAGAAGAAGAAGAAGAAGAAGAGGAGAAGGAGAAGAGAAAAAGAAGAGAAGAAGAAGAACTAGTAGTAGATGTAGTAGTAGAAGAAGAAGTAGAAGAAGAAGTAGAGGAGAAGGAGGAGGAGAAGAGAAAAAGAAGAAGAAGAGAAGAGAAGAAGAAGAAGTAGTAGTAGTAGAAGAAGAAGAAGAGGAGGCAGAGGAGGAGAAGAAGAAGAAGAGAAGAAGAAGAAGAAGAAGAAGTAGTAGTAGTAGTAGATGTAGTAGTAGTAGAAGAAGAAGAAGAAGAGGAGGCAGAGGAGGAGGACAAGAAGAAGTAGTAGTAATAGTAGTAGAAGAAGAAGAAGAAGAAGAAGTAGTAGTAGTAGTAGTAGTAGAAGAAGAAGAAGAGGAGGCAGAGGAGGAGAAGAAGAAGAAGAGGAGGAGGTGAAGAGGAGGAGAAGAAGAAGAAGAAGAAGAGAAGAAGAAGAAGAAGAGGAGGAGGTGAAGAGGAGGAGAAGAAGAAGAAGGAGGACCAAGAAGTAGTAGTAGTAGTAGAAGAAGTAGTAGATGTAGTAGTAGTAGAAGAAGAAGAAGAAGAAGAAGAGGAGAAGGAGAAGAGAAAAAGAAGAGAAGAAGAAGAACTAGTAGTAGATGTAGTAGTAGAAGAAGAAGTAGAAGAAGAAGTAGAGGAGAAGGAGGAGGAGAAGAGAAAAAGAAGAAGAAGAGAAGAGAAGAAGAAGAAGAAGTAGTAGTAGTAGAAGAAGAAGAAGAAGAAGAGGAGGCAGAGGAGGAGGACAAGAAGAAGAAGAAGTAGTAGTAATAGTAGTAGAAGAAGAAGAAGAGAAGAGAAGAAGAAGAAGAAGTAGTAGTAGTAGAAGAAGAAGAAGAGAAGAAGAAGAAGAAGAAGAAGTAGTAGTAGTAGTAGTAGTAGAAGAAGAAGAAGAAGAAGAGGAGGCAGAGGAGGAGGACAAGAAGAAGAAGAAGTAGTAGTAATAGTAGTAGAAGAAGAAGAAGAAGAAGAAGTAGTAGTAGTAGTAGTAGTAGAAGAAGAAGAAGAGGAGGCAGAGGAGGAGAAGAAGAAGAAGAAGAGAAGAAGAAGAAGTAGTAGTAGTAGTAGAAGAAGAAGAAGGAGGCCCTCTGTGGAGTGCTATGCTAGTAGCAGCTAGCCTCGTCTTGCTATCTGTTAGCCTCTTCCCTCGAGCAGAGACCAGCCTGCTACAGAAGACAGAAGACTGGTGAGTTTAACGTTAAGATAACTTCTTTAACTTCTCTCTAACTCCACAACAACATGTAATGTTCAACCTTGTAGGCCTAAAGTTAGTGTTCAGGGCCCAGCCGACACATGTATCAGACTTCTCCCCATGGAGCCATAGAAAGCTTAATCCTCCTGTAGTCTCTCATTACACAGGCCTGTAGCTGATGGTTAGATAACTGCTGCTCGGTGAGATGTAACATCAGTGTAATGATGGTTAGTCCTCCTCACACAGTTACACTCTGGTGTGTTACTGATCTCTGCTGGCCAAAGCTGTAAATACAGTACAGCAGTCTGTTTGCCTTCTGTTACTGTAATAGTCCAAGTCAAGGCTAAGTCAATACTGTACAATACTGCAGTACATAGAAAAGGGATATGCACATTTCTATACAGTAAATGTATTTGTTTAGCAATGTGCAACATGTATTATTAATAGAAAACTCACTTTCATGTAAAGTCATATACAATGAACAGAAAATTAATTCCACAAAAACCCAAACAAACCCTGCAACAATGACCTGTTGTACCCCCTCACAGTATGTAACACCTTGTAATGGACATTTATGCGATATACATGTACTGTATGTCTTACAGATTTTGTTAATTGAATGGATAATTTTGCATGTGATTGCTCAGACGATGAAAGATTGTTTAGAAGTTGTGAACAGTATTCTACAGTATTGTTATACTACATGGTACGAGAGTTTGTCCACTACTTTAAAGTCAAAGCTGCTTCACCAAATGAAAATCTGCTCAAAGATTGTAGGTCAACCCCTTGAGAAACTCTATGAATCAGTCCATCATAATAACATCTTAAATCTGGCTAACACCATCGTCTCTGACCCCAACCATGTTTTGGACAGTGAATATGAATTGTTACCATCAAATCGGAGATACAGGGTTCCACGATTTAATAAGGTTAGACTGAAGCACTCTTTTGTACACCAGTAAATCCTAAAACTAAATATGGAGCCTAATCCCAGATCAAATGTACGTTGAAGGGCCCTAAATATTGTCTTCTGTGATTGTAATGTTTAAATGTATGTATCCTTGTTTCTTGTCTTTGTCCTTTCTGTGATGTTGTGATGTTGGAGCTGCTGTGATTTAAAACAAATTTCAGACATGTCTGACAATAAAGTATTATCGTATTATCGCATCGTATGACAATTTCACAGAGATTCAACTCATCAGTTTCGATCAGCAAGACGTGCAAATGGTTGTTGGGCAAATTGTAGACAATTGTTCTTACTCTTTTGCACTCATGCCAAAACACGTGCAATTTGCTGAATGAATGGAATTTGATTTGATTTTTTAAAAAACAATTCTCTTTTGAGAATTGAGCCAAAGCGACTGAGAAAAACTGTAATCATCCTGCTACATTAACTTTACATCGCAGTGTTTCTCCATTGTTTGAATCAATTGTTAGAAACAAAAGCTTCCGTTTTGAGACCACAAAAGCAACACGAATCCTAAAAAACACTGTGTTTCAGTTTGGAAAACAGCAAATGCTTGCCCCAAATTGTCTTGTGTCCTCAAAACTCCTCATACAATCAAAATCACTTTAATGGTATTTATATAAAAAATGATGTTGGATAGCAAAAATGTCCTCACTTGAGATAGGAAAAAAAACAAACATCAAACATAAGTTCACATTAGTAATTAGTTAGTGGTGATAAACAAGGTGAAAATGAAATACATCTTTCCTGTCATTTACACCAGGACATAGATTTTCATTCAGATCACACCAATAGTAGGCCTAATACCCTCCCTGACACCTTGGATAAAAAAAGCTTTGCGTGAAAAATCTGATTCTTCATAACTTGGTGTGTCTTTTTACACAATACTACACTACTTCAAACTGATTTATAGAGTCAAACGTTTTGTACCTCTGCTTATTTACACACAGTGAATGAACCAACACAGAAGTAACATATATCTGTTCATTAGGAACACAATTATGAATATTTCTTTCTATGTGATGGTTGTGTGAAAAGTAATGAGAAATCATTAAAAGTTAAGTAAATGCATTTGCACTTTTGATCACTGCATCGCTTCATCTAGTTTTTGAGCACATCTGGGAGAAGTAATGCTGATACTGACCTCTGGTGGCCACAACTATCTGTTTACCTGCTGTTCACTAGCTGACTAGATCTGACTTTATACCAAATCATGAACTGTATATTCAGTTTGTTACATGTACAGTACTTTGTCAGGCCCTTTCCCTTTTTTTTTTCTGTGATTAGATTCCCAAATATCACAGTTGACACATATGAATATAAGACATGTGCAACTTTCTAGATTATTTTTGTCTGTAAATGTTAAACCACACTCTGGAGGCAAACATATTATTTTTCCACCACCTTGCTCTAAACACACTCTTGCAACACAAAGACAAATATTTATTTTCTATCAAACAGAAATCTTTTACAGGATTGTCTTACTTTCGTTAGGTTAAGTCCATACATAAAGGGGGTGATCATTGGTTGGCAAACAAGGAGATATACAGATAATATAATGCGCACTTTATCCGGTACATGGGCCACATTAAACCTGGAATCCACAAAGTGAAAAAAGCAGCCGACAAACAAGTTTGACAGTGAGACAATCTGGGGTGTGCACGTGTTGACGGCTTTTTGCTTGTTTTCTTTAGAAGTATTCAGACAAACAGACAAAATGTTCATGTAAGAAACTAAAATGAGATTAAATGGGATAACAATAGTCATAAAGGCAAAAAGCAGGTCAGATATGCTATGAAGTATTGAAACTGAACATGCAAGTTTAATTACTAAGTGGTGGTCACAAAACACTTTGTCAATGACATTTCCACAAAATGTTAATTTGATGACTAATGTAAATGAGAAAATAAAGTTAACAAATGAATACATCCATATAATCAGAATGATCACACCTACTCTCCCTGTGCTCATAATGACATTGTAGTGTAAAGGATGACAGATACAGACGTATCTGTCATACGCCATGGCTGCTAAACTGCAAAACTCAACAGAAACACATGTGTAGAGACAACACATCTGCAGAAAACACCATGGCAGGGTCACTTCATGGGTATCTGAAAACATCTGTGAGAGCAGAAGAGGATAAACTGTTGTGCTGCCACCTATTTCATTAACGAATAAATTACATGATAATATATACATCGGCTCATGCAACCTTCTGTCCATATATATGACCACAATAAGAATTGTATTGAACACACAAATGGAGAGGTACCATAACAGCATTATGGTGAAATACAGGTATTTTAACTCTCCAATGTTACCATAGGCAGCCAGCACAAAAGACACAATCTCAGTTGAGTTCTCCATCTCTTTCTTGTGTACTATGGGTGCCACAAAGTGAAACACAGAGGAGACACATTGAGAAGCTTATCTTGACTTTACCTGAAATTATTTTCTAACTGTGAAAATCCTCAGCAACACTGATCTCTGTATACCAGCGTGCAACAGTGTGTTTCACCACACTGGTCAAAATTATAAAGCTAAATGGATTACGGTCATAGAGGAATATATCATCACGTATTTGGATATTGGATTATGATGCAGACAACAATCTTTTCAGTCACCTGTGACATGTCAGGATGTAGATATCAGTAATCGCAGGACATTTAGAATACAGTATTAGAACATAAATTCACATTATACACATATGTTCCAAGGTACCTCACACATATGAAAGCCTCCAGGCGGCTGCTGCGACCCTCCCAACTGAACAAGACAAAAGCCTCCGCTGAGCTTTATACACTAATTGTACAAAGAGGTGGGTTGGGCTGCACTGAATTTGCATTAGAAAATACTTTATGACTTCATACTTTGTGACTTCATATACTAAAAATTTGGATTTTTGACCCACTGGACACAATGGGGCTGATGGCCCATGAGAGGTTCAGTCATGGTAGTGCAACGGAGGAAGGGACAGTTGGAAAAACTGAAAATGTCTGAAAGGTTAGACGGACTAAAGTTTACGTCATGCACACATGCACAGGGTGAACGTGGAAACTAGTTGGACTTTTATTTCAGGCATCTAATTAAAGTTTTGTATTTCCTGTTGCAATGTTTGTTAATGCAGTAGCTGACAGGAAGTAAACTTGGACCCAAGTTGTTGCCCCAGCAATGGCAATGAAAGGGTCTATAGCAGTCAGGGCAAAGTCACAGTATCACCTGGCAAACAAACACAAAGCTAACATTAGCGTCAGCCAGCTAACATTAGCCAACGTTATATATATATATATATATATATATCTCACTCTATTCCATTCTTCTGCCTCCTACATTGTTTTTTTTTCTGTTTTTCTCTGCAGGTAGTAAAAGTTGGAGCCAAAACCTGCTGGAAACTTTTACACAGAAAACAATAAAACAGGAAACAAGAGCTGATCACAAACATTGGTGAAAGGAAGGGATGAAGACGAAGTAGTAGTAAAGGAGAAAGAGGTAAGAAAGAATAAACACAAGAAATCAAGAAAATTTAAGCAATTAGAAGTCATAAAGAAAACAAAAAGGCATCAAATAAAGAAAGAAAAGAAAGAAAAAAAGAATCTATATACCTATTTATTAAATAGAAATGTTCCCCCCCCATTTTATTCCTTGCCTGCACTGAGCTCTGACCTCAAGCCCATCCAATTTATGAATTGGAACATTACATACACACACATCTGTGCTTAAACCGTGCGTACGAATATTTTACGCACAAATCCAGGATTCATCAATATTTTCATACCTGAATTTGTTCTTACTCTACGAATAAATTTATAATGGCTTGAGACAATGCGTACGCACAAATGATGAAGGCCCGTCCGGCTGCCTTAAAGCAAACACACACCTTTTAACTAAATGCCTCTCATATAAAAACCACATTCATTAAGAAAGGCTTTAATAGACAACAATAGGCTATTTAAAACTGTAAATTTACTAATGCATTGGCCAAATGTATTACATAACTATGAAACTGATGCCCTTTCATCCTCATCAATTATTGTCATAATTTGAATATACTATATATTTCGAAGCTTCTATTGGGATTTTGAATGAAGCATCAAGTGTCTTGTCATATTTTATGATGTCATCACCCTAAAAATAATATATACCTCCAAAAGGCCAAGTTGTTTTTTTTTTTGTTTTTTTTGCTTTAGGGGCCATGCTTCTCTCTTTTACAACAACTTCACCAATTTCCCATGATAAACCTCGAGGGAAACATTTTCTTATATAGAGAAATGGGGGCGTGGCAGTATGCTGTTTGCAAATAGCGGGCACACACCTGTCAATTTAGAATGATTCTGATTCACTAACATACATGTGGTGGTAAGAACAAAATCGTCTGGTGCGCACGTGTCATGAATACGACCGTAAATTTGCGTGTGCACTTTTTTTGTGCACAAAGTAAGACTATTTCTATGCACACATTAGTGAATGAGGCCCGATGACTGTGAGCCAGGCCTTATCGCCCCAACTTTTTGTGGTTTGGACCTTGATTTGGACCTCAAGGTCACAGTATGTACTGTAATGCCCTAATACGAGGTCTATTGAGTTAATGGAATGAAACTGTACACCTCCTACAGGACCTATTACACGCTGATACTTTGACCATGGCAACAACATTTTGCTTAGTTACAAACTTATTTTTTAGTGGCGGGATGTTCTATCCAATAGTGCTGGTCACCAAAGCTATGAAAATAAGACTGAAGTTGTAATAAACTGAAATAAATGGGTACTCAAAGTAATTTTTTCATTGCACTTCCATAAAGTTACAGAAAGATTAAAAAGTGAATCTTCAAAATCAAAGCAGCAGTGGCAGAGATGTCTTGACGAGTAAACTGAACTTGATGTGTAAAATTGGTGAACTGCCCCTTTAGGTACGGTACATGACGAAAAAAATGGTATTGGTATAGTATGAGGATGACTGTTTGGCTTGTTTGGATTTAGTTTACACACATATTTTAGACATATTCTGAAAAAACTGACAAATATTTTTATTTACAGTTTTATTTCTCTTTAAATTAGTGGTTGCATATCACTAATGCAGTCCATGAAATTATCTGCAATAACAAATATAAATCCACATATCACTAAAACTGCTTTGCACTTTTTTGTAATTTTTGCACAGTATATGAATATAAGATATGTTCAACTTTCTAGATTATTTTTGTCTATAGATTTTGAACCACGCTCTGGAGACAAACATGTTATTTTTCACAGAGCACATATACCCCTCCTTGCTCTAAACACACTCTTGCAACATGAAGACAAATATTTATTTTCTATCAAACAGAAATCTTTTACAAGATTGCCTGACTTTTGTTAGTTTAAGTCCATACATAAAGGGGGTGATCATTGGTTGGCAGATGAGGAGATATACAGATAAAATAATGCGCACTTTATCTGGTACATGGCCCACATCATACCTGGAATCCACAAAGTCAAAAATGCAGCCGACAAACAAGTTTGACAGTGAGACAATCTGGGGTGTGCACGTGGTGACAGCTTTTTGCTTGTTTTCTTTAGATGTATTCAGACAAACAGACAAAATCTTAATGTAAGAGACTAAAATGAGATTAAATGGGATAACAATAGTCATTAAGGCAAAAAGCAGGTCAGATATGCCATGAAGTATTGAAACTGAACATGCAAGTTTAATTATTAAGTGGTGATCACAAAACACTTTGTCAATGACATTTCCACAAAATGTCAATTTGATGACTAATGAAAATGAGAACATAAAGTTAACAAATGAATACATCCATAAGATCAGAATGATCACACCTACTCTCCCTGTGCTCATAATGACATTGTAGTGTAAAGGATGACAGATACAGACATATCTGTCGTAGGCCATGGCTGCTAAACTGCAAAACTCAACAGAAACACATGTGTAGAGACAACACATCTGCAGAAAACACCATGGCAGGGTCACTTCATGGGTATCTGAAAACATCTGTGAGAGCAGAAGAGGATAAACTGTTGTGCTGCCACCTATTTCATTAACGAATAAATTACATGATAATATATACATCGGCTCATGCAACCTTCTGTCCATATATATGACCACAATAAGAATTGTGTTGAACACACAAATGGAGAGGTACCATAACAGCATTATGGTGAAATACAGGTATTTTAACTCTCCAATGTTACCATAGGCAGCCAGCACAAAAGACACAATCTCAGTTGAGTTCTCCATCTCTTTCTTGTGTACTATGGGTAGCACAAAGTGAAACAGAGAGGAAACACATTGAGACGCTTATCTTGGCTGTTCAATTCTAGAGTACAGAAACAAAGAATCACAGAGTAACCTCATTAAGGTTGAATTTTAGTCTCAGAACTTTCACAAGTTCATCCGAAGTTATTTTCCCAACAACTGTGAAAAATCTTAACGACACTGATCTCTGTATACCAGCGTGTTTCACCACACCGGTCAAAATAACAAAGCTAAATGGATTACTGTATGGTCATAGAGGATATAGTAGAATATGAAATATAACAGAATAGATAAAATAACATCACATATTTGGATGTTGGATTATGTTACAGACAACATTCTTTTCAGTCACTTGTAACATGTCAGGATGTAGATATCAGTAATCACAGAACAATATTTAGCATACAGTATTTGAACATAAATCCAAAATTATATTTTACACACATGTTCCAAGTTACCTCACACATATGAAAGCCTCCAGCCTCCCAACTGAACAAGACAAAGGCCTCCACCTAGCTTTATACACTTCTTGTACAAAGAGGTGGGTTGGGATATACATCTCTAGGTAATTCACCATGCCCAGGACTCTTTTCAGTTCCTGAATGTTTGTAGGCAGTGACAGCTTGCGACTACTCCCATCATGCCGGGGTCAGGCTTGACCCCTGAGTGGTTGATGAGGTGACCCAGGAACCGCAGCTGGCTCTGTATGAGGGAGCACTTCTATTTGTTGAGTTTCAAGCCGTCCGACTCAACGCCCTGCATGACCTTCTCCAGCCGGGCGTTGTGCAGCTCAGTTGAGGTCCCATAGACCAGGATGTCGTCCATGAAGACCTCCACACCTTCCAGCCCCTGCAGAGTCTCTGTGTCACCTGCTCAATGACGCCATTGTTCTCCATTCTCCGTAATTCCTCCTTAACTTTCTGCAGCATTGAAAGTGCGGAACGGAATCCGCATTACGGCTCCTTGATCTGAGGTTTGACAATCGGTCAGAGCCTCCTTACCAACACCCTAAAATAAACCTTCGTGGGGAGGCTGGGACCACTTTGCCTTGGGTGACCCTACCATGAGCTATTGCCCCCAACAACATAGCTCCCAGGGTCACTGGGGCACACAACCCCTCCACCACGTTAAGGTGGAGATACATTGGAGGGGGAAACCAAGTTAATGGCTTTCTAATTCTTCTGGTTCACTGGGCTGTTCATTCAGCACTGGCAGACCCCAACAAACTATTCATCCCATCCATCTATTAACCCTTGCTTCCATCCATCAGTAGTGTCTAACATCACTGGTTCTGTGGGCTGTGACATTCAGGTGGTGACATATCCACCACATATCCAATACCTTCCTGGGAAATCAGTGCACTAACAACATTCATAATCAATAGCTGGAGTCTTTAATTATTACATTGCTGCCCATGAGCAATATGTACCAAAGCTTAATCCAAACAGTAAAACCAAACCTCTAGTCGGAAGCAGTGGCCAGCAAATTTGACTCATCCCTCAGATTGATAATTGAGCTTTCTCAGGCTCCCAGCTATAGTCTCTGAGTGTTTGTCATTCAGCTCATATACATGTAATTATAATGTCTTTTCTTAGCATACTTATCACAGAGGTCACAGATTTGACCTCCAACACAGCTGCGTGTCTTTAAAAAGCATCTATCCGAACTGTTCACAACCAGACACCACATCGAAAACATTTCCGGTGGACCAACCTCCTCCGCTTCTCCTCATCAATACAATCTGCTTTTCATTAATCAGTGTATTGCTGGTTGTGATGAGATTGAGGTCAGTGTGCATATTAGAAACACAGGTTGGGTTGACATAAAAGACACAGCTACCAATAAGGCTTTAGACGGATTTCATCTACTAAACCACTCAGGAAAAAAAGAATGGTATCTTTCTGCATTTTCAAACTGGCAATTTAAGGTTGCTATGTACAGTTCTACTGAATAGTCTACTACTGTTTTAATGCTACTGTTCCGTAGCATTAAAAAATTTCCTTTAAAATTATTAGGTAAAAGAACATAAACATGTTTTATAAGATAAGATAAAAAGAAGGGAATCCATGTATGTGCAAGATGGATAATGGTGGATACAAGATACAAGATTCAGCCAAAGGCAGTGAAGTACATAAAAGTTTATGATCTATAATCAATATTTATTTAATAACAATGCATCAAATGTCAATGTGAAAACAATGTTTAATGTGAAAGGGGTCACCTGCAGTGATGAACCTACAGAGAATTATCACCTGAATCTGCAGCTCCCCTCGGCCGTATGGAGCTTTGAGTTTCAGTTCATTGTCTAGCTGCCCGGCCCGCAACTTTAGTGTCTGGAAATTGGAGTCGCCAAAGTCTGATATTTTCAAATCCTACATACAGTATAGGTGCTTAATGAGTAGAGATTTTGTCAGAAAAGGGAAAGTATGTAGTAAGTATTAAGTTCAGAAGAGTACTTGACTTTAAAGCCACACTCTGGAGACAAACATGTTATTTTTCCACAGAGCACATATACCCCTCCTTGCTCTAAACACACTCTTGCAACATGAAGACAAATATTTATTTTCTATTTTCAAACAGAAATCTTTTACATGATTGTCTTATTTTTGGTAGTTTAAGTCCATATATAAAGGGGGTGATCATTGGTTGGCAGATTAGGAGATATACAGATAAAATAATGCGCACTTTATCCGGTACATGGGCCGCATCAAACCTGGAATCCATAAAGTGAAAAATGCAGCCGACAAACATATTTGACAATGTGACAATCTGGGGTGTGCACGTGGTGACGGCTTTTTGCTTGTTTTCTTTAGATGTATTCAGACAAACAGACAAAATTTTCATGTAAGAAACTGAAATTAAAATAAATGGGATAACCATAGTTATAAAGGCAAAAAGCAGGTCAGATATGCTATGAAGTATTGAAACTGAACATGCAAGTTTAATTACTAAGTGGTGGTCACAAAACACTTTGTCAATGACATTTCCACAAAATGTCAAGTTGATGATTAATGAAAATGAGAATATAAAGTTAACAAATGAATACATCCATATAATCAGAATGATCACACCTACTCTCCCTGTGCTCATAATGACATTGTAGTGTAAAGGATGACAGATACAGACATATCTGTCGTATGCCATGGCTGCAAAACTGCAAAACTCAACAGAACCGCATGTGTAGAGACAACACATCTGCAGAAAACACCATGGCAGGGTCACTTCATGGGTATCTGAAAACATCTGTGAGAGCAGAATAGGATAAACTGATGTGCTGCCACCTATTTCATTAACGAATAAATTACATGATAATATATACATCGGCTCATGCAACCTTCTGTCCATATATATGACCACAATAAGAATTGTATTGAATACACAAATGGAGAGGTACCATAACAGCATTATGCTGAAATACAGGTATTTTAACTTTCCAATGTTACCATAGGCAGCCAGCACAAAAGACACAATCTCAGTTGAGTTCTCCATCTCTTTCTTGTGTACTATGGGTAGCACAAAGTGAAACACAGAGGAGACACATTGAGAAGCTTATCTTGGCTATTAAATTGTAGAGTACAGAAACAAAGAATCACAGAGTAACCTCATTGGGTTGAATTTTAGTCTAAGAACTTTCATGAGTTCGTCTGAAGTTATTTCATGAACAACTGTGAAAAATCTCAACAACACTGATCTCTGTATACCAACGTGCAGCAGTGTGTTTTACCACATTGGTCAAAACAGCAAAGCTAAATGGACTAGGGTCATAGAGGAATATATCATCTCTTATTTGGATATTGGATTATGATGCAGTCGGCAGCGGTCTTTTCAGTCACTTGTGACAAAATGTCAGGATGTAGATATCAGTAATCACAGAACAACATTTAGCATACAGCATTTGAACAGCAATGCAAATTCACATTTTACACATATGTTCCAAGGTACCTCACACATATGAAAGCCTCCAGGTGGCTGCTGCGACCCTCCCAACTGAACAAGACAAAAGCCTCCGCTGAGCTTTATACACTAATTCTACAAAGAGGTGGGTTGGGCTGCAATGAATTTGCATTAGAAAATACTTTGTGACCTCATACTTTGTGACTTCACATTATCAAATTTGGATTTGTGACCAACTGGACATGACGATGGTCCATAAGGGGTTTAGTCATGGTAGTTCAATGGAAGAAAAGACAGTTGAAAAAAACTAAAATTTCCTAAAAGTTAGACAGATTAGAGAATGAGGTTGAGACATTGGGATCTGCAGTTGGACATATACAGATGTTGTTTAAAGGGGACATATCATGCTCATTTTCATGTTCATACTTGTAGTTTGGGTTTTTACTAGAACATGTTTACATGCTTTAATGTTCAAAAAACAATTTTTTTCTCAAACTGTCTCTCTGAATATACTTGTATTCATCCTCGGTCTGAAACGCTCCGTTTTAGCGCCTGTCTCTTTCAGCCACCCTCCCGAAAAAGGCCAGTCTGCCCTGATTGGTTTGCGAGAAAAATATGGTGCACCCATTGAAATAGAATAGGAATAGAACCAGGGTTTACGTTAGCCGGCATATGCTGGCTTATTGGCAGTTTAGTTGTCCAGCAGATTTAATGATCAACGGCCAAAATGTCAGTTGGGAATTATGCCAAATAAATAAATAAATAAATAGCATTTTAAATAGCCTAATGTTGTAAAATATGTTACCAAGACAACTTCAATATAAACTTATACAAAAGTTTAGATGCCTCCGCTCTGCTGTGCTTCTAATCCAATACAGTTTTTATCAGATTCAGCGAATATCTCCTCACGGTCTGCTGGCTGTCCATTCTGTGTGTGTGTTGGAAAAAAAAAGCCGGTCTTCATACACAGCCAGCTGTTTGTGTAAATGCGAAACAAAGTGGTAGACTGTTTAAAACTGTCGTTTTGAAGCCTCGAGTTCAGCATTTTGGCCGTCACCATCTTGGTATCTGGCCGTCACCATATTGATTTTTTGGTTAAGGTACAACACGGACAACTCCCAGACCGGACAACGCCGTGGTGGGGACCGGTCAGTCACAAGGTGGCCATGCCCTAATGCACTACATGTGGGAGTAATGGACAAAATGTGCTTGTTTTATTGGTACAAATGGTCCCCATCTGTAAATACGCGCTTTTTAATGATACAGCACAGTTTTATAATTTATAGCAGATTATTTTGCGGACCCCCTGACAGAATCACTGCTCTAGACTATGAAAGATTTTTTTAACAACAGCATTTTAGCAGTGATTGATTTGACAAAGGCATTCATTGAAATGTTTCTGTGGATCTTACATACTGTAAGTCTTGTAAAATGCATGACTCAGTCTCAAACTCGGCCTGTGTCCTAGACCACTAGGCCTCCAGGACGCTACAGGAGGAGTGCTCACATCACCATAGCCTAAAATAGTATGCAAAAAACCTGTATGGTTATTTACTGCACATTTCTGCTGTATTCTTTAATCTCGGTTCTGCAATGTCTTAACAGAGAAACACAACTTTGCCTTTAAAGCTGCAGTTTATTTATTTGTTTTTGGCCACTTGGGGGCCTCGCATCACATCAAAAGACTCATGTTCAACTCTCTGAAGGAAAATCTATCAAACTATATCCCTCTCACTGTATTCCATTCTTCTGTCTCCTACATTGCTTTTTTTCTGTTTTCCTCTGCAGGTAGTTAAAGTTGGAGCCAAAACCTGCTGGAAACGTTTACACGGAAAACACTAAAAGGGCAAACAAGAGCTGATCACAAACATTGGTGAAAGGAATGGAAGAGGACGAGGTAGCAGTGAAGGAGAACGAGGTAGGAAAGAGCAAACACAAGCACACAAGAAAATTTAAGCAAATAGAAGTCGTAAAGAAAACGAAAAGGCATAAACTAAAGAAACAAAAGAAAGACAAAAATAAAACCAACACAAAAGAAGAAATTATCTATATACCTATATATTTAATAGAAATGATTTCCCCCATTTTTTAATGGTCTGCACTGACCTCAAACCTATCTTATACCTTTTTAATGAGGTACAGATAATACCAAAGATATCAGTTACACTGTATGGCACCAGGCTCAATAAAAATGTGTACTTTCATTAAAGAGTTAATGTGACAAACAAACACTTTAACGAAAGTTTAACTTGGCTAAACAGTGGCCTGCGACACTAAGGACATCAACACATATCCTAAGAGACAACCATATGTGTTCAGTCCATTCACATGAGATTACCATGTTATTGACAATAACTATCTGCTGATGTAACTCCCATATGTTGTGATGCAATGTCACAGGGACACAGAAATGCAGAGTAAACATGATGATTAGGCCTCAGGGTCATTAGTCCACTACATCTCTATGGTATCCCCAGGACATCAATCCTATTGTTGATGTCATGCACTGGGACCAGCAGTCTCCATGCAGAACGAACAGGCAACTAACAGTCCCTATACACTGAAAGAAGGTCACTAATGCTAGACACTGGATGACAAAGGCCCTAAAATACAGAATGCCCATGATTCCTGGATCAACTTTGATGAAAAATTTGTTTTATTTGTGCTCTGTCACATCAGAAAAATACGGAAATAGCAAAATCACTGACCAGAATCAATTCACTCACTACAATTATTGGATACAGTGGGGGCAAAATAAATTTGAGTGAAGTTCAGCTTTGGTGAACCTTGATGCACAAATTTGTGTCACTGACCAACTGCAAAACTTTGTGACAGTGCTGACCAAGCAAAAAGCAGACTCTCTGTAGCTTGACGCAGCCTTCTTGTATCTGCTTAGGCTAACCTACCTTGGCTGCACCCACTGGCTTGACAGGCAGCTTCATCTGAATGATTTCCAATAATAAATATATACATACATTTGCATAAAGCAAGCATATTTGCCCACTCCCATGTTAATAAGAGTATTAAATACTTGACAAATCTCCCTTTTAAGGTACATTTTGAACAGATAAAAAATGTGTGGAGCACACAGAAAAAGTTTAGTAGCAAAAGAACCAGATATTTTTCTCTGGAGTTGGTAACTAAACCAAAGCTCTAAGGAGAGTGAATATTGGACTTGGACTGGATTTTTCAGGTGGACTGAAGAAACTGTTTTCAAACATGTTTAGGATGGCTTGAATGTTAAAATTGATAGCGAGTTTCTTTCCCCCAAAAGGGAGTGCAGCCTCTGCGATGACGCAATGCTGGTCTGGTCTATAGCTTGGAGCCATAAAGCCCCTCTATTACACCTTTTTTAGGAAACGGCGGGGAACAAACCGGAGATCAGTGTTTTTGGATTTATTGTTGGCACAACCAACTACACAGCAACTCTATGGCATAACGTAATTGCTATTACCGGTTTGTTTAAAGTAGAAGTTTGGAAACATTTTTCAACTTCTTCTCTTTACGGCGTTCCAGTCTACGAGGGACACGGGATTGTTTTCCCCCAAAATGGGGCGTGGTCATGCGAGCCTACTCTGGATGACGTATTGCCGGTCTGATGTGTGACACTCCTGCAACAAAGAGTGCGTTCCCTTTAACATCCAACCATAAATGTCCCCAACACTGTGCAACACTAAGACACAATGAGATTTGGACATGTAGTCTTCAACATACAGAGAACATATTCCTGGTTAACAATGAATGTTTTAATATTTTTACAGCATTGCATTGAGTCTTCTAAGTAGTATTTATTACTTTGACAGTCTTGGTTTTGGAGAATTATTGCAAAATGAGTAATACATCTGGTATAGTTCTATTTTCTCTGTCTGGCTTCAGTGCCACTGTGAACTACAGAGTCACACTTTTCTCTCTCACTTTAGTATGTTATTGTCTCATTGTGGTGGTAAACGTGTGTCTCGTTTTAACCATAATATTGGATCAAAACTTACATGAACCCATGTATGTCTTTTTGTGTTCTTTGTGCATCAATGGAATTTATGGGGCTGCAGGCTTTTATCCTAAATTTGTATTTGATCTGCTGTCTGATATTCAAGTTATATCATACGAAGGATGCCTTTTGCAAGTCTTTGTGATATACTCCAATACAAAAATCGACTACTCTATTTTAGTTCTAATGGCCTATGACAGATATGTGGCTATATGCCGACCCCTGGAGTATCACTCTGTAATGTCTGTGCGAAAGACCGCAGTGTTACTTGGTTTTTCCTGGCTTGTACCTTTATGCTGTGAGCTTATGGTTGGAACTTTGACATCTACACTGAAATTATGTGGCTCCCACATAGATAAACTCTATTGCGAGAACTGGTCAGTAGTTAAACTTGCTTGTGGCTCAACGAGAGCAAACGACATAGTTGGATTGATTGTTATCGCTTTCTATTGTGCACATGTCCTCATCATTGTGTGTTCTTATGTGCAGTTGGTAAAATCAGCTTTGAAATCCAGAGAGGGCAGGAGAAAGTTTACACAGACATGTGTGCCACATTTGTTATGTCTGCTTAATGTCACTGCCGCTTTGCTTTTTGATGTTATGTACTCGAGGTATGGATCAGCATCCGTGCCACAGACTTTAAAGAACTTCATGGCCATACAATTTCTCATAATTCCACCTATTATAAACCCTGTTATTTATGGACTGATCCTGACTAAAATTCGAAAGAGAATGATATATTTGTGTATGATGGCAGCTCAGAGATTGAGATTGACACTCAAGGTTTGATATAAGCATTCCAAAACCACTTTATATGGCTCAACACATGATCGTTTTGTTAGTGTGCTTCTCCTGTTGTACCTTTTCTCTTTCAGGCTTTTGTAATGTTAATGACCTCAAAGATTGACCTGTGGGGTTCTGGGAAAACGCAATGTGAAAATTGTGTGAAAATAATTTCTATTATTTAGGGTATGACTGTTTTGTGCTTGTATGTGTAACTGGTAATATATTTTTGAAGGGTAATATTGTCGGATTAACACTATAATTTTTTCAAATATTCAAATTTGGGCAATATCTTTTCATTGTGTGTCCGTATGTTCAGTTGATAAAATCGTCTTTCACCGCCGCAGCAATCGCGTCTGATGAAGCAAGTGACATCTCTACACGGGGTCTAAAGAAATTTGATTTCTCATGACTCCATGTATTCTCGGCTCTGTTATTTTGGGGCCTTAACAGACTTCAGTTTGCAAAAGCATTCAAGTTTATGAACAACAAGCAACATAAAGGATTAGGTTGAGGCAAAAGAAGTGTAGTGCTTTCAGATAGGCACATTATGTCATCAACAGATAGAAAATGACATAAAATCAAATCAGGGTTTTGATGATTAGAGAGCAGAGCATATGAGATTATATCTCCCTCTGTTTCAGCTTCCACTATTTGATGTTTATGTGATGCTGAAAATTAGAAAAATATAGGCATCACATAATTATTGGTGCTTACAGTTTTTCTCGATTGTTTACACACATTTTCTGAAAGCATGCCTCATACTCTCAGAACTCTACACACAAATCAAAAAACACACACACAATGGGCAAAACCCCTCAATTCTCCTGCAAAATGAAACTTTACATTCAAAACAATGTTATTTCTTCTCAAAATGGTATTTTGTTTTCAAATGACACACACAAACCATCATATGAATAGACATTTATAAGAACCAGTTGAACACTGATGTGCTCAATGTAAAACACTATGATGAATGGAAAACACTTCTTCTCCATTCATCATAATGACTTAGGCCTTTTTTTTGTTCAGTGTTACACTTACTACAGACAGTACATACATAAGTGTGTTGTAAAATATTTTAGAATATTGTTTTTATACTCAGAACACACAAATACACGGTAACAAATATATTTTATTTTCCCCACAAAAACAATGTACACAGTGTACATCCCAACCAACACAAAGTTGCACATACAGTGGTCTACATACAAAACAACAGAAGAATTTACTGTATACAGTTACAGTAAAAAAAACGAAAAAAAAAAACTATGCTGCATCCTCTCTTCTGTTTCGGTCTGGCCACAGCACCTCATCCACATCACAAGCAATGTTTTCCCTGGCCAAGCAGCGGGGGAAATATCGCTTAGCATGTCGAATCCAGCCATGAAAAGCATCAACTGATTGCTAATTGTTACACTGTGTGACAGGTGTTTGTCCATGTGATGAGTCAGTGTGCATAGTAGGGCAATTGACTTTAGAATTTTGAATGACAGTGTGTTCCTTGTGAAAACGAGATTTTCTTCATGAAAATTGTGCCAAATGCAGAGCATTGTGTGTAGTGTTTTGAAAAAAGTGTGTTTTAGAACTGCAATTTGAGTGTAAAGCAGGAATTGTGCTTGTAGTTTAGCAGAATTGGTTCAAGGGGTTGGTGCATGAGTTACATGTTGTGGTCATTGTGTGTCAAGTACCAGTATTTGTGTGTAAACAATTGAGAAAAACTGTAATGCGATTGCAGACCTTAGTTCCTTAAACATTTCACGGATATCTTTGACAAATAATTCATCAGAAACAAGGACCCCGGTGAGTCCTGTATAGCACATTACAGTTTAACAGCACTGCCTATTGGACAATAATGTGAATAAGCATTGTACTGTAATGTAGTTATTATGTCAATGGGTCATAGTTTCTGGCTGGTGGAAAAAACAGCGATATTTACACCTTTTATGGAAATTAGCGAGCTACACTATATTTCTAGTAGTTTAACACATTGAAGCTAACATATGTTTCACATCTAGAAACATCTATTGTTAATCAAAAACATGAGGGAAAATGCACACGTAGTGATGTGCTGGTTTGCAGGCAGACATAAAAAAGGGAAAGCCACACAATCATAACTCTGATGAAGTATTATAATACAGAAATGCAGTCATTGTTTTCTGGTGTAATTTATTACACCACAACGCAAATTGATCTGGTTGTCAGATTCTGCTGTCTGGTTCCATACACTTCTACGAACTGCACAAAATCGCACCTCTTTCTTTCTGTCAGGTCAGTTAAATTACCTCAGTATTTATTGGTGATGTTGGAGGATGCATTTTTTCACTTTTGACAGAGCAAGGCTCACTGTTTATACTATATTAATATGAGCCTACGCTATGGAATGCCTGCATTGTCCAACTACAAAAGAAAGGAGATCCAAGTCATATAATATATCTGATATAATAATGTCAGTGATTACAGGCCTGTGGCGCTAACTGGACATGTCATGAAGACCTTTGAGAGACCTCTTTTGCAGCACCTGAGGACCCGGTCACTGATTTTCTGGACCCACTGTCTTAGAAGATAGAAGGGCAGATGGTAGAGCTGGCATTTTTTTTGATTTTGGGTGAATGGCTGGGATCTACGGGAGGTGGTGAGGATGTCAAATAACTTGGCTTTGTTTTCTGAGCAGCAATAAACCTAAATTAAAGCTGCAAGCAGCGATGAACGGGCCCTCGCCCCTACTTGCGCGTCGGGGATGCTGGCGGGACGCCGACCGACGCGGCCGGGCACGGTGAAGCCGAAACTCTGACGAGTGCCACGACGCCTGCCGCAAGGCTCTACGACAAGCGGTTCACGAGTTATGAAGGGGGGGCGTGGCTAATGTGTAGGGGGCGGGCATAACCTTCACCAATGAAACAGGCACTCTCTGCTGAGTGATATGACACCTCCCACAAGACTCTACTATAAACGGTTCATGAGATATGAAAGGGGGCGGGGATAACCTTCACCAATGAAACAGGCACTCTCTGCTGAGTGATATGACACCTCCCACAAGACTCTACGACAAACGGATCATGAGTTATGAAAGGGGGTGGGGCTAATGTGTAGGGGGCGGGCATAACCTTCACCAATGAAACAGGCACTCTCTGCTGAGTGATATGACACCTCCCACAAGACTCTACTATAAACGGTTCATGAGATATGAAAGGGGGCGGGGATAACCTTCACCAATGAAACAGGCACTCTCTGCTGAGTGATATGACACCTCCCACAAGACTCTACGACAAACGGTTCATGAGTTATGAAAGGGGGCGGGGCTAACGTGTAGGGGGCGTGGCTATGACTATATTTTTGCATTTACATATAATCAGGACTGGACCCTTATCATACCTGAGAAATTTGGGGCAGATCGAACTATGTACAGTTGAGTTAGGGTTAACCCACTCTCTGCTGAGTGATATGACACATCCCGCAAGACTCTACTATAAACGGTTCATGAGATATGAAAGGGGGTGGGGCTAACGTCTTGGGGCGGGGCTATGAGTATATTTTTTCATATACATGTCATCAGTACTGGACCACCATCATACCTGAGAGATTTGGGGCAGATCGGACTATGTACAGTTGAGTTACAATAACTGCCTGTTTCATGGCGAATGGCTCAAAATGGCCGCCACGCCACGGTCAGGTCGTTAAGTGAAAACTCACGATTTTAATAACTTTTCATCCTCAAGGTCTTAAGATGGTCCTGACCAAATATCAACTCGATCTGATTAAATCTGTAGGAGGAGTTCGTTAAAGTACGCGGCCTACAAAACCCCCCAGAAATGGGCGAAAAATGGGCAAAATCGCACATAAAATTAAATATGGCTGACTTCCTGTTGAGTTTTGGGCATACCTCCAAGAGGCTTTTTTGTTTCTCTCCACATCTTACATCTGTCTACCAAATTTTGTACTTGTAGGTGAAACCGGAGCGCGGATATCAATTTTTCCATTTCATGGCGAATGATGGCCGCCACGCCACGGTCAGGTCGTTAAGTGAAAACTCACGATTTTAATAACTTTTCATCCTCAAGGTCTTAAGATGGTCCTGACCAAATTTCAAATCGATCTTATCAAATCTGTAGGAGGAGTTCATTAAAGTACGCGGCCTATAAAACGCTAAAAGTGACATGAAATCCAATATGGCCGACTTCTGGGTGGGCGGAGCTAATGAAACCCAATGAGGAATATGTTTCAAATGATGAGTGGGATATGCATACCAAATTTCATGAATATCGGATCAACTTTTACAAAGTTAAAATTTCAACGCGTTAGGGGGCGCTATAGAGCCGGCAAAACACACTGAGCCTAATGGCTATACAGTTACATAAAGTTCACAGGTGTCTATCATTTTGCCAAATTTCATGAGTTTTCGAGTACCTCAAGGTATGTTCAAAATCTAAAAGACATAAGGGGGCGCTAGAGAGCCAACATGCCACGCCCAAGCAAAATTTCACCACTAAAATAAAATAATTAGTAGTTTGGATGTGCGTGTAAAGTTTCATAAATTTTTGTGCATCCTAAAGTCTTCAAATATGCGTTCGTAAATTCTAAAATCACGCAGGAAGTCCAACATGGCTGACTTCCTGTTGGCCGAAAAAATCTCAAAATCATTTAATCCAGGTATGAGGGCGTGAGCAATGACATACTTGAATTTCGTGAAGATCGAAGAAACTTTCTCTGAAAAACTGCGTACGTTAGGGGGCGCTATGGAGCCCCCTGGAGACACCCGAGCCCAGTCACTCCAGAACATTGAATTTCCCACCAGTTCTGACGCATACTCCACTTTTGGTGAGTTTTGGGGATGGCTAAGGTCGTCAAAAACGCGATATTCCAGCAGAAAAAGAATAATACCGACAAAAACAATAGGTTCCTTGCACTTCGTGCCAGGACACCGTTGGGTCCTGGCACTTTCATGCTCGGGCCCTAATTATGTCTGACAATGTTAAGTCTCTGATTGAATTGTGTAAAATGTCAAGCGAGCCAGACTGATGACCACTGAGTTATGGCCATTCAGCTTTATTTATATATAGTTCAAATAAATCTTGGTTTTTGGCCCTCGCCATCTTGTTTTTTTGCAACCAAAAGTGACAACCGAATGATGAATAAGACAATTTAGAGTGTGAGAGGAGAGCTGCAGGATGAGGGTTGTATTTCCAAATTCTTCTGTTTTTTTTCTTGCTTTTTTCCCAGAAAACTGCCTACCCTGGGGTACCACTTGAATTAAAATATGCTGAAAGGTTATTATGGAATTTTTGCCTGATAAGCCCTAAAATAAACTGCCTCCTCCAGCTGGCTTCACTTTTCAGACCCGGAGGTTGCCGCCTGATTTCAATCAAGAAAATCGTCGATATAACATTGTACAGTGCACGCACTTTTTGACAGGGACACATTGCCCAATGAAACACCTGCAACAAAGAGGGAGTCTCCTTTAACATCCAACCATAAATGTCCCTAACACTGTACAACACTAATACACAATGTCATTTGGACATGTAGTCTTCAACATACAGAGAACATATTCCTGGTTAACAATGAATGTTTTAATCTTTTTACAGCATTGCATTGAGTCTTCTAAATAGTGTTTATTACTTTGACAGTTTTGGTTTTGGAGAATTATTGCAAAATGAGCAATACATCTGGTATAGTTCTATTTTCTCTGTCTGGCTTCAGTGCCACTGTGAACTACAGAGTCACACTTTTCTCTCTCACTTTAGTATGTTATTGTCTCATTGTGGTGGTAAACGTGTCTCTCATTTTAACCATAATCTTGGATCAAAACTTACATGAACCCATGTATGTTTTTTTATGTAATCTGTGCATCAATGGACTTTATGGGACTGCAGCCTTTTATCCTAAATTTGTCTTTGATCTGCTGTCTGATATTCAAGTAATATCATACAAAGGATGCCTTTTGCAAATCTTTGTTATCTACACTTATGCAACAATTGATTTCTCTATTTTAGCTCTAATGGCCTATGACAGATATGTGGCTATATGTCGACCCCTGGAGTATCACACTATAATGTCTGTGCGAAGGATGGCTATGTTCATTGCTATTTCCTGGCTTGTACCTTTTCTCTGTGAGGTTATGGTTATAGGTTTGACATCTACACTGAAATTATGTGGCTCCAACATAGATAAACTCTATTGTGAGAACTGGTCAGTAGTTAAACTTGCTTGTAGTTCAACGGGAGCAAACAACATAGTTGGATTGATTATTATCGCTTTCTATTGTGTGCATGTCATCTTCATTGTGTGTTCTTATGTGCAGTTGATAAAATCAGCTTTGAAATCCAGAGAGGGCAGGAGAAAGTTTACACAGACATGTGTGCCACATTTGTTATGTCTGCTTAATGTCACTGCTGCTTTGCTTTTTGATGTTATGTACTCGAGGTATGGATCAGCATCCGTGCCACAGAATGTAAGGAACTTCATGGCCATACAATTTCTCATAATGCCCCCTATTCTCAACCCTATTATCTATGGACTGATCCTGACTAAAATCCGATACAGATTGGCAACTTTGTGTATGATAGCAGTTCAGAGATTTAAGTTGAGACCGAAGGTTTGATTTTTTTTGACTTAGCGTACTGTCTTGTCTAAAACACCATACTGGTCTGGGGGCTGTGTACAGAGAAAGTAAGCAGTTTCTTTCATCCATCCTGTATATGTTATTATCAAGCAAGTAGGTTTCAGACATCAAATGCATGAAGCAATAGGCCTACAGGAAGCTTACAGTATGTGAGAACCAGAATAAAGTATAATACTTTATTCCAAACAGGGAAATCACAATATTTCTGTCCCAGGACCTCAGCTCAAAGGAAAAACTGTTTAAACCAGGCCGGAATGATAAGATCTGTGTTAATCTCTGGTCCCAGACTGACTCGACTATTTTCCTCCAAGGGTCATGGGAGATTTTTAAGACTGATTCATGTCAGTTTGATATATTTGTAATAAGCAAACTAAATGAAATATGATTGAGATATGTCTGGCACCTGATATTGTTTTAGTTTTAGTCTTAGTCTCTCGATGAAAATATACAGTATATTAGACAGACTTTACACTTGTTTTCTTGTCCCAGGGTGTAAGCAGTCTGTGGAAATAGCCTGTCACTGTCTGATTGTCTTAATGCATACATGGTCTGTCTCCTCTGTGCGATGACGTCAGCCAAAGTTCCACTAAAATTAAACTGAAATTAGCCACTTTTTTGTCTATTTCTACACATATGATCAAATGCAAAGAGCTCTGAGCTTTTATTATCTTCATGATATTTTGTTAACATTTAGTACAGAAGACAGGGCTTCTGCACACGTACCCCAGTGGATATTTTCATTCTGTTGTTAGCTTAAAGCTTTGCTTTACAAACTTAATGTTTAGGCATGTTTCTTCTTTTGCAAAACACATCGGGTAGACAAAATAACTGAAACACCTTACAGTATAATGCAATCCAACACTATCACCTACTGTGGCCTGCCATACAATTGAGCAAATACCTCTCTAACACAGGGTCAACAGATATTATACATTATAACACATACTACAGTGCATGATATTGTACAGGATTTCCTGTTATTGTGTCTATCCGCTGTATGTGTCTGTGTCTTACAAGGGAAGAGGGAAAGTGGGGAGAAAACAAATCAACTACAACCACAATGTCATATTTGTTGCATTAGATCAAATCAGTCCGTAGCAGAAACTGAAATAAAGATTGTTCTCGTTGACCCTGACCTCTGGCTGTTATTTGGTGAACGTTTAGTTTAAAAGTTCATAAGGTGGCTTTGAAGGACACAGTAAATAGAGGCTTAAACTGTAAAAAAATGTGTGTACCTTATGCCTCAGAGGGATGAATGGACAGCAATCTACAATGATGAAATACAAGTGATGAAATTACTAATCTCCAGACTGACTTGCATATCATTACCATAGCTGATGAAAGGCTGCTGTAATGTGTGTCATTACTGTGACCTCCCTGGTGAGCCTCAATGGAAAACAACAGGCCTCAGAGAATAGGGGTGGCTACAGCCAGCTAATTATGATCCAATGGTCAATGCATGCTAGCCTCATGGGATGGTCGACAAAATACATGCTTTGATGCTTTGTATAATTAGAGAAGGGACAATTTAAATGATTCAGAATGTCATGTTTTATTTTATTCTCATTTAACATTGACTTTACCAGTTGACACCAAAACATGTGAAAGAGCTTCACTTTAATCATGGGTACCTCAGAGGAGATACTGTAGCTGTTATTTCTAAGAGGTTCCATAGAGCACATGCAGTAATTATGGTAGAAGTGGTCAACAGGTCATTAACTCCACTCTCCTCTGAGAGCAATTAATAAAACACACCACTCTGGAGAGCAAGTCCGGGAACTAATTCACACAAACAGGCTCTCTAGCCAGTATCTCTTCAGTTTTACTTACCCACTGAAACAGAAATAAACACACTAAACCAAAATAATCTTCTATTTCACTGTAATATACAGTTCAGTATATTCAGCCGTTGAATTTGTGTTCTTATTCATTCATATAGTGCAAAACCCATTAACCATTTTTTGTGATAGAATATGTATAATCTAATTAGGAAAATGCCACCATAAACTATGGCCTTAAAATGTCCACAGAGCTGATTCAACAACTCTCACACACAATGTCAAATTAACATCACAAGCGTCTTTATTTCAGATGTATTGGATTGCATTACATTGTGTCAGTAAGCGTGTGTTAGCTTAAGTAATGGTTTTCCAATCAGCCTTAAATTACTTGGCTAAATAGGTCTTGACACATCATCCAGTGACTGGGTTGCAAGCAGATGTGATTGCACCTCACTCATCACTAACTAAACTATGCAATACCATTGAAAAATATTAACCAACTTTACAGTGTACTCAGTTTGTGGTGCTCTGACCCCTTCTTTATCATATGTGAAAGACTGAAAGCATAGGATGACATTTTGTGACTGCATCTTCAGTGTTCCTAACCAACGCAAACGCAGTCGCAATGTAATTTTCGTTGGGCACTGCCCGCTTGAAACAAACCTGGCCTATTGGACGAATTGAAAATTTTGATCAGATGATGGCGCTACATGAACGTTTATTACACCAAGTTATTACAATTCATCCTGAGGGGATGTCAATGTCTCTTTCAAATGTCATACCTCCAATATTTGTTGTCACATTTTGCTCAAAACCAAAAATGTCAACCCGGTAGTGCTTGAGGAAAAGTGAGGGGTTCACTAAACTCATTCGGATTCATCATCCAGGAGCCATGAATTGTCTGTATTGGACTTTATGGGTAATACTCCCCTCCAATCACAAGCAAGCATTTGCCACTGAAAATTTGCATAAGCGTAGCTGGCCAAACAGGACGTGTCTCCCGAAAACATGGGGACCCCACAGTATACAGTATAAGGCAGCACACACCGCTCTCTGCCATCCTTTTTTTCTTCAGCGGACTGCGATTTGCCCACTGGCTGCTCATCTCCACGGATGGAGTCGCCGCTTCAAGAACCTCATTAGTGCCCGTCATGAACCGGCCTTGCTGCTTTCCCTGAATCCCTCCCCTGTTGGAGAAAGTGAGGCAGGAGCAGTTGTTGGTCATTCTGGTAGCCCCAGGTTGCCGCTCGCAGCCATGGTATGCAGAAATGACTCAGATGATGCGACCCAGTCCTGGACCATCCCCAGTTCTGGGAGGCTCTGCCTCAGGAGGCAGGTGCGATAGGCACATTGCCCACTCTGGGCCATCCTCTCCAAGCTTGACTCCTAAGAGGAGCAGGCTGAGGAGGGCTGCACTGTCTGTAAAGATTTATGCAGACTATCTAGACGGCGAGAGCGGGATCCATCATTGCCTGTTACAAGGCAATGTAGTTGGGGTTCCAACATTGGTGCAAGGAAACAAGGTTAGATCCTGTGCAGTTGGTTTTATTCTCTCTTTTTTGCAGTGTTTGCTGGATGGAGGGCTGTCTCATGCCACTATTAAAGTGTATACAGCAGCCATTTCTTCCTGCCACAAGGGGTTTGGCGAAAGACCTGTCTTTGGCCACTCTCTCGTGAAGCGATTCTTGCAGGTGGTCAGGAAACAGGTGATGTGTGCCTCCTCCCCACAATGAGAACTGCCATTGGTGCTTGAGGCCTTGGTGAGGGATCCTTTTGAGCCTCTGGAGCGATCCTCTCTGAAGGCATTGTCATTGAAGGCCCCTTTGCAGCTTGCTCTGACCTCAGCTAAGAGAGTGTGAATTAGCCGCTCTGACGGTGCACCCCAGTCGCTTGCTGCTACGTGGTAACCACAGGGGGGCTACTCTCAGACCACTTTCCTCCTTTGTTCCCAAGAACTTAAAGGTATAATATGTAACCGTTGTCAAACACATAGAATTCAAAGACTACCCAGTTCAGTTGCGTACCACCTGGGAAGTAGGTGGGCTGCAGCGTCTAACCTCTAGCCAGTCAGGATAAGTGTGGTATGGTTGCTGTTATGTTATGGCAGGGCGTGCATTCATCGGGCTTCACCCACTGTACCTACAGAGTCCAGTAGAGGGCCGAGTCTGTGTGAGTTAGAATGAAGGTTACAATATTGTAACCCCAGTTATATAAGCACAGGCGGAGCCCTCTACCAAGGGGCGCCTGTCGCTCCCACGGTGCTCGCTGAAGAGGGTGTAGGATGGCAGACAGCAGTCCGTGTTGCCTTATATACTGTGGGTACACACGTGTTCGGGTAGACACGTTCTGATTGGCCGGCTATGCTTATGCAAATTGTCAGTGGGCGAATGCGTGCTTGTGATTAAAGGAGACTATTAGAGTCCAGTAAAGGGCTCTGAATGTGCTTATAGAACTAGGGTTACAATATCATAACCTTCGTTTGTGCTAATCCATCCATTAGATGTTGAGATATTTTATTGGTTGAGTGAAAAAAAAGTGACCTATTGGTGGTGCTAGATGTAAAGGAGATCACCAAAGTAATTAGGATTTATTCTCTGTGCACCATGGATATCTGTACCAAATGTCATGGAAATCCTTCCAATAGTTGTTGAGATATTTCACAAAAAACACAAACTTCATTAGGATTCATCATCAGGGAACCATGAATGTCTGCACAGTTTTCCCCCCCAATACATCTTGTAGATGTTGAGATATTTCTCAGGGTAAGTGGAAACTTTGACCTGCTGGTGGCGCTAGAGGAAAATCAGGGTATAACCAAAGTCAGTAGGATTCATCCTCTGAGGACCCGGTCCGTTCTGTCTCCCTGGGTGTCAACTACCGACGCTTTGTCACACCCCTCGGCGTGTGATACCGACACAGAAGGCACCCTTTAGTGTCTGTATGAGGAGCACTGCGCTTTCAAGTAACTACAATGTAAACCCATCCGTGTCAATATTAAGCGCTCAGGGAAGGTAGATGGAAGGGGTGGTGGATGGGTCCAACAAACACAGGGCTTTCATCCAGGAGACCGCTGTCCGCGTCCTGTGTGAAACGTAAGTTTCACTTTCACTTTACAAATGTATGTTTTTAACCCAAACCATGATGCTTTTTTCTAAACCTAACTCAGTGGTTTTGTTGCCTAAATCTAAGCAAGTGTTTTAGTTTGACTTCACAATGTTAACCATGTGTTCACTGGGTTACCCGGTGTGTTAGATAGTGACACCGAGGGGTCCGGACAAAGCGCCAATATGTGATGAGTTGGGATGAGAACGTGGTGGGGGACCATAAATGTCCGTTCAAAATGTCATGAATATCCATTAGATAGTTGTTGAGATATTTCAGTCTGGACCGAAGTAGTGGACAGGCTGACCAACAGACCGACATTGCCATCCCTACAGCCATGCCACTATTGTGGCCAAAGACTAATTCTCTATCAGAAACTTTTGCGTGCATTGTGGGAAAGTTTACAAACTCTCCAGAGGTGAAATAATGTGGTGACATCAACCAGGCTCGACATGATAAAAGATGTTGAACACCTCTCATAACACACAGTTGTCGTTTATCTGTGTATAGAGCTAGATTATTATACTGTATGTAACTTCAATGATGCTGCCTCTTCAGTTAAGTAAATCTGTTGATTTTTCAAAACAGTGATAAGAGTTTATACAAGAACAGACATAAATGCTAAGTTTTCTCTTTAAACAGAGACCTTTGATTTAGAGAATGGAAAACAGCACTCACTCTTTTTACTTAAACCTAACCATGTTCATGAACATTGGGCACTACCGTTATCTGGCCTTTGTCTTTTGCCTCTTAATCTACAGCTTTATTGTGTCTGCTAATTTTGCCATGATATTGCTAATAATACGGGAGAGAACTCTACATGAGCCCATGTATATTTTCATTGCATTTTTATCTTTCAACTCTCTGTATGGTTCGGCTGCTTTCTTCCCCAGATTCCTCGTGGACCTTCTGTCCGATACTCATTTAATCTCTCGTCCTGCTTGTTTCACTCAGATCTATATTATTTACACATATGCTTCCTATGAACTGACCATTCTCAGCATTATGGCATATGATCGATATGTTGCTGTATGTCATCCTTTACACTATCACAGAAAGATGAATACTAAAACCGTCTACACATTGGCATTTATTGCTTGGGTCTGTCCAGCCTGTAACCTTACAATTACCCTTACTACAATTGTCAAGCTTCCTCTGTGTGGTAACACGATACAGAAGGTATACTGTGCCAGCTGGAATATTGTAAAGTTATCATGTGTTGCCACTGCTGTTAACAGTATTGTTGCAACGTTGGGGGCCATAGCTATAGCCGCCATTCCCTTTAGTTTTATCTTTTACACCTATCTGAGAATTGTGATTGCTTGTTGGAAAAAGTCATCGGAGGCCAGGGGAAAAGTATTACAGAGTTGTCTTCCACATGTTATTTCATTTGCGATTTTTTCAATAACATCATTAACTGATGCTGCACTGAGCCGACGAAATCTGGAAGAGAAAAATCCATTTGCATCTGTAATATTGTCACTAGAATTTCTTATCATTCCTCCAGTTATGAATCCTCTTGTGTATGGCCTTAAACTTCCAGAAATCAGAAAACACATTTTCAAGATATCATGCTTAAAACCCAGAACTAAAAAGGATTCCTGTAGAACATTACCATTATCTATTTGAATGTTGTATATTGTCAATGAAACATATGTAAAAGAATAATGTCTAAGTAAAAAGACAAAGTATCTGATGTGCTAATCAACTTTCTTACTTAAGAGGCTAGTTGAAAATGTCTTCTTAAATTCAGTTTGACTACAATATTGTGATAATGGACTTTATGGTACAGTGGCATGCAGCCATTGCTTATAACATGATTTGATAAATGTGCATGATTTGGTTTTAGTTGAAATTGATATTAACTAATTTATTAGGGCACTAATGTTAATAAATACATTTTAAATTAAATCCTATGCCATACACAAATATCATATGTCACTAATAGGTTTCCATCTATAGTAAGTCTTCACCTTAGCACATGGTGTCTACATATTTCCACGGTAAACAACACAATGCGAAATTGAAATTTGATCATGTAAAAAATCTGCTCTATTGATTATAGTAAAGAACTCTGTCAAACACTTAACATATCAACATGTTGTGTTTATTTTACTTTTTTTCCTGCTCCTTTTAGGTTCTCATGTTTTTATCAATAAACACTGAAATGCCAATAAACACAAGCTGATCTTTGAAACTTGTGCCAACATAATGAGTAGACACAATGATAAGGCTTATGCTCCCACTTTAGCCACCATAACCATTGGTAATGGTAATTTATCATAAATATCCCAAAATAGTCCCAAAATGTACTACTACAATCTACTACAAATTTAGTCATTGTGGGCTACAATAAACACAAACAACTCTGATCCTGGAGGGCCTGATCAGCCATCGTGGGAGAATTCTAGCCCAACTCAGTTGATTTTGTGATAGTCTTCATTACAGCGGCTAAATACCTGCTATACATTTAAACTTACACTAGTTCTGCTCAAGCACAATAGTTTTTCTTTCTTTTACCAACTTTCTCGCTAATCCCACAGTTGTTTACACGCTATTCAGATGTGCTATCTACCGTACTTTAGCTTTACTTTTCAGACCTGGAGTTTGCCCACTGCTCACGGCAGGTCATGGTACGTTGTGATTATATCACAGCTAAGGAGCAATGTTTGTCCCAACTAGGGATGTTAATAATTAACCATTTAACCATTAACCGACGTTAATAACTTTAACCGATAAACGCTATCGGTTAAACGGTTAAAAGAAATATTCATAATTAATTTAAAAAGCTGAGCAAAACTCAGAGGACCGGCTTGTCACTTAAAGGGTAAAAGCTGGTCCACCTTAACAGCCCATCTTAAGAAAGTCTGAGCCGGAGTTACAGGATACAGGAAGTTGGCTCCCGTCTTGAGCTCGCTTGAGCGGAGCTGAGGAGTTGTAGCCTCGTAGCATGTATTCACCGACAAATAAACGGTACACACTGCTACACCTACGTTCACAGCTATAACGCCACCAACAACCACACACTCACCACCGCCGCCACACACACACTAGTGTCTGTCGGACACTCGTCAAAGTAACGCCACGCTGACAAGATCCTATGTGTGTGACAATAGCGAGCACAAAGCCATAGTTAGCAGCTAGAGTGTAACATAGCACAAACACACACGGGTTGTCGGACACTCGCTATCACTGGGCGACAGAGTATGGTTACGCCGGGCAGGCACACAGCTGCCAACCTGCTAAACTAAACTAAATGTGCGGTGGAGAGCTACTGGGAAAGTGGCTGCATGTCCGCGACACTACACGCAGCACCGTGGATGGTAAAGTAACGCTCCCGGATGGGGGAACTGGGGACTCAGCAGACAAACACTGTAGCTGGCACACCGCTGCATACAGGGACTAATCTTGGCAGTTAACGGTTAATAATCGGTTAGCGAGGGTTGGTTATTGGTTAAATTCTTTTTTAAAAATTAGCATCCCTAGTCCCGGCACAAAGTGGTCCAAAGTGAGCTATTGCTTTTTTAACACGGTCATCACGTATGGCAACATGAAGGTTATAGACACATTCCAATTTAAATATTGTTTTATTAATAGATAATAATGTTCACAATAAAATAGGCCTTTCTGTCTGAACATACCGAGGCAGTTGCTAGAACGGTGGTTGCTAGCTGGACAAAAGTGTTGGACAGACTGACCAACAGACCGACATTGCCATCCCTAGAGTCATGCCACTATTGTGGCCAAAGACTAATTCTCTATCAGAAACTTTAGTAAGCATTGTGGGGAAGTTTACAAACTCTCCAGAGGTGAAATTATGTGGCGACATCAACCAGGCTGGACATGATAAAAGATGTTGAACACCTCCCAGAACACACAGTTGTAGATTACCTGAGTATAGAGCTCACCAAAACCATTGCAAAATATAAATTATTATGTGTAATTTTCAATGATGCTGCCTCTTCAGTTTAGTAAGACTGTTGATTTTTCAAGACAGTGATAAGAGTTTATACAAGACAGACATAAATGCTGACTTTTTCTCTTGAAACAGAGACCTTTGATTTAGAGAATGGAAAACAGCACTTACTCTTTTTACTTTAACCTAACCATGTTTATGAACCTTGGGCACTACTATTATCCAGCCTTTGTCTTTTGCCTCCTAATCTACAGCTTTATTGTGTCTGCTAATTTTGCTATGATATTGATAATAATACGGGAGAAAACACTACATGAGCCCATGTATATTTTCATTGCATTTTTATCTTTCAACTCTCTGTATGGTTCTGCTGGTTTGTTCCCTAGATTCCTCATGGACCTTCTGTCTGATACTCATTTAATCTCTCGTCCTGCTTGTTTCACTCAGATCTATATTATTTACACATATACTTCCTATGAACTGACCATTCTCAGCATTATGGCATATGATCGATATGTTGCTGTGTGTCATCCTTTACACTATCACAGAAAGATGAACTCTAAAATTGTCTACACATTGTCATTTATTGCTTGGGTCTGTCCAGCCTGTAACCTTACAATAACCATTAGTACACTTGTCAAGCTTCCTCTGTGTGGCAACACTATACAGAAGATATACTGTGCCAGCTGGAATATTGTAAAGATATCATGTGTTACCACTGCTGTTAACAGTATTGCTGCTACGTTGGGGGCCATAGCTATGGCCGCCATTCCCTTTAGTTTTATCTTTTACACCTATCTGAGAATTGTGGTTGCTTGTTGGAAAAAGTCATCAGAGGTTAGGGGAAAAGTGTTACAGAGTTGTCTTCCACATGTTATTTCATTTGCGATTTATTCAGTCACATCATTAACTGATGCTGCACTGACCCGACGAAATCTTGAGGAGTTAAATCCATTTGGAGCTGTAATTTTATCACTAGCATTTATTGTCATTCCTCCAGTTATGAATCCTCTTGTGTATGGCCTTAAACTTCCAGAAATCAGAAAACACATTTTCAAGATATCATGCTTAAAACCCAGAGCTAAAAAGAACTCCCGTAGAACAGTACCATCATCTACACTGACCATGTGAATGTTGTATGTTGTCAATGAAACATATGTAAAAGAGTAATGTCTAAGTGAAAAGACAAAGTATCTGATGTGCTAATCAACTTTCTTCCTCTATGATAAGAGCCAGGCTAATTGAAAATGTCTTCTTAAATTCAGTTTGACTACAATATTGTGATAATAGACTTTATGGTACAGTGGCATGCAGCCATTGCTTGCCATGTGCATGCTTTGGTTTCAGTGGAGATTGATGTGAATTAATTTAATAGGCTTCTCATGTTAATAATCTGTTTTAAATGAAATCATATGCCATACACAAACATTGTATCTCACTAATAGGTTTTCATCTAGTAAATTCATTCTTTATTATTTAAGTCTTTGTACGGTAGCACTTGGTATCTACATATTTTCAGGGTAAACAACACAATGCAAAATGAAAAGTGAAATTTGATCATGTAATAAATCTGCTCTATTGTTTATAGTAAACAAGAACTGCCAGTTAACATATCAACATGTTGTGTTTATTTTACTTTTTTCCTGCTCCTTTGAGGTTCTGACCTGTACTTTCATGCTTTTACCAATAAATACTAAAATGCCTTTAAAGACAATCAGATCTTTAAAACATATGCCAATATAATGAGTAAACATTTTGGAAAAGCTGGAAGTCTCCCAGATCACAGCTGCAAACTGTCACTCTCAGCCACACAATGATAAGGCTTATGATCCCACTGTAGCCACCATAACCATCGGTAATGGTAATTTATCATAAATATCTCAAAATAGTCCCAAAATGTACTACTACAATCTACTACAAATTTAGTTATTGTGGGCTACAATAAATACAAACAGGTGTGGAGTGGTCAGGAGTGATTTAAGCATGGTAACTACAACATGGGTACTACATTCATTATTAAGGAGCAGTATGTAATAGTAAGAACCAAAATATAGATCTTCATTAACCACAATGATATTCATGACCTTGTTAATGTACCATTATAGCTAACATCTCAGCTGCCCAAGGCTGTGGAGAATCAGGATTAAAGCCACAATCAATCAATCAATCAAATTTGTCACATGTACATAAGGTACAATTCTAGTGAAAAGTAGATAATCCTGCCAGTTCCTTTAATTTGTGTTTAAGGAATAGTAATGGATATATGTGTATGATTGGGGGGTGGGGGTGGGGGGGCACATTTAGCTAATTTATTTGCTGTGCTGGATGCCGCACATTAAAGCAAACATTGCGAAAACTTGAAAAGAAATGGCGTTCCACCAATCTGGCAGAATTTTGTTTAGTCTGGGAAGATATAGGAAGGCTCTCTGTTACGTATGTCAGAGCAGCCTGTTACCCATCACTAGTAGAGGAAAATAAGAATAACTCCAGGTTTCTTTTTAGCACTATAGCCAGGCTAACAGAGTCAGTTTCTATAGCCCTCACGGCTTAATGAGCTTCTTTAATGATACAATTCTAATTATTAGAGAAAAAATGAATCACCTCCTGCCCTCAACCAGTACCGATTTATCCTCAAACACAAGGACCTTAGAAACAGACCTTCATCAACTAACTTCAACGATTTCTTCATCTAAGTCATCTACCTATCTCTCAGACCCAATCCCAACTAGGCTGCTTAAAGTAGTTTTACCCTAAGTTAACACTTCTTTACTAAATATGATCAATCTGTCTTTACTAACAGGCTACGTACCACAGTCATTAAAGGAGCTGTAATTATACCTCTTCTTTAAAAGCCCACTCTTGATCCAGGGTTTTTTAGCCAACTATAGACTTATATCTAACCTTTGCTTTTTCCTTGAGAAAGCAGTCACCAATCAGTTGTGTACAGAACAATACGTTACTTGAGGATTTTCAGTCAGGATTTAGAATGCATCATAGCACAGAGACCGCGCTGGTGAAAGTTACAAATGACCTCCTAATTGTATCAGACAAAGGACTTGTTGCCAAAGGTAGTCACAAAGTCCCGCAAGGTTCTGTGCTTTGACCAATTCTATTCACCTTATGATTCCTTTAGGCAATATTATTAGGAAACACTCCATGAAGTTTCATTGTTATGCAGATGATACCCAATTATATCATGCCTCACGTCGCATGCATCGTAGCTTGTTTTCATGCTTTTAACTCAGTAAGATGGCTGCATGGTCGTCCTTCCTGAATGCGGGTAGCGATTCCATTCTGTAGCCATTTTTGAATGGCAGTGATCCGGAGTGTTTATTCCCCTTATGGCGCAGTCAATATGTTGATGGAAGTCATGATGCCCGCACAAGAGAGGAGTGCATGCCAGGAGCGCCGTACGACAGGAAAACTTGGATATTGCTGGCAATGTGTTTTTGACGGGCTGTCAAAGTTAACGCGATAATCATGCATTAACGCAAATTTATTTTTAACACCATTAATTTCTTTAACGTAACTTGTGATTTTTAGGTTGTAGTGGGCTCAGTTTTAAAGCTAGAGTGAAGATGCTGGTATCATATGAAACTATAAAACCTAAGGAATCTATTTGTACCAACCAGACAAGCTTGTTATGAAGGAGGCTAAATAACGATCCAAACTTATGCAAAATTTTGGCGAGGAAAAACTGGCATGGCGATTTTCAAAGGGGTCCCTTGACCTCTGACTTCAAGATATATGAATGAAAATGGGTTCTATGGGTACCCACGAGTCTCCCCTTTACAAACATGCCCACTTTATGATAATCACATGCAGTTTGGGGCAAGTCATAGTCAAGTCAGCACACTGACAGCTGTTGGTTGGGCTTGAGTTTGCCATGTTATGATTTGAGCATATTTTTTATGCTAAATACAGTACCTTTGAGGGTTTCTGTACAATATTTGTCATTGTTTTGTGTTGATAATTGATTTTCAGTAATAAATACATACAGTACATACATTTGCATAAAGCAGCATATTTGCCCACTCCCATGTTGATAAGAGTATTAAATACTTGACAAATATCCCTTTAAGATACATTTTGAACAGATAAAAAATGTGTGATTTATTTGTGATTAATCGTGATTAACTATGGACAATCATGTGATTAATCGCAATTAAATATTTTAATCTAGTGACAGCCCTAGTTTCTAGCGATGTGTCTCGGTGAGATCAGCACCTTAAGATGTAATAAATTACTATATTAAAATAATTGCTTTACCATGACAATTCTCTTAAGTACAGAAACTGTGATGACATGTGCAGTCAGACAACATAAAAGACTCTGAACTCCTCCCATGACCGCTAGTTCAGTAAGTATAGTGAAACTACTGTAGGTATAACCAACATTATGTTACAATGGCTATACTTTAGCATTTTATCACTCAACTGCTTAAATGTTCTTTTGCACAGATGCTGCAAAGTCTGTCAAATCAGATCACTGATTTCTCAAGACAGGAATGAGAATTTGTCCAACAACAAAGACAAAAATACTGATATATTTGTCGCTGATTTATTGTAAGTGGAATGGATAACCGTACTGTTTCCTTTTACTTTAACCTCACCATGTTTGTGAACATTGGACACTACCGCTATCCTGCTTTTGTTTTTTGCCTCCTGCTCTACAGCTTCATTGTCTGTGCTAATCTTGTCATAATACTGGTCATATCTCGAGAGAGAACTCTACATGAGCCCATGTATATTTTTATTGCATGTTTATCTGTCAACTCCCTGTATGGTTCTACTGGTTTCCTCCCCAGATTCCTCATGGACCTGCTGTCTGATACTCATTTAATCTCTCGCCCTGCTTGTTTAACTCAGATCTATATTATTTACACATATGCATCCTATGAATTGACCATTCTTGGCATTATGGCATATGATCGATATGTTGCTGTATGTCATCCTTTACACTATCACAGAAAGATGACCTCTAAAACTGTTTTTAAGTTGGCAGCTTTGGCTTGGATTGTTCCAGCCTTTGGTATTACAACATGTATTTATTTGGCTGCCAGGCTTCCTTTATGTGGTAATGAGATACAAAAAGTGTTTTGTGCCAACTGGAACGTTGTAAAATTAGCATGTGTTACCACTGTTGTCAACAACATTGTAGGTTTGCTTTTGACCATAGTTACAGCTTTCCTTCCGCTTTTTTATGTCCTTTACACCTATTCGCGAATTGTGGTTGTTTGTTTGAAAAGCTCAGCAGAATTCAAAGGGAAAGTATTGCAGAGCTGTCTGCCACATGTTGTTTCCTTTGTGATTTATTCTATCACAGCATTTTGTGATATTGCCTTGAGTCGGTATAATATTGAAGAGATAAATCCATACGTGGCTGTTATTCTGTCCCTGGAGTTTGTTGTTATTCCTCCAGTTCTGAATCCTCTCGTGTATGGCCTTAAATTACCAGAAATTAGAAAACACATTTTAAGGATGTTATCATGGTATAAAATAATCTCTTAAAAATGATAATTTAACCACCACAGCCTGTTGTATGCCAATGGTTTTATAAACATAGACTATGGGAACACATTAGTCTACAGGAGCTAGACTTAATTCACTCATTATATAGCTAAAGGAGAATAGAGATTACAGACATACAAGATGTCATATGCTCATTATCCTTCCAATTAATCTATTAGGGCTGGGCGATATGGCCAAAATCTTCTTTCCCGATGAAGGTCATTTCATATTTCATATCATGATATAGCACGTTTTCTGGTAAATCAATAAATAAATAGTCTACATGAAATAACCACATGGTAAAGCCTATTTTTGTATACACCTGTGTGAATTCAATACTTGACAAATTCAAAGTACTGAGTTTTTTCTCATTTTAAGAACTTGAGTGCAAAAAAATAGTTTTAAGTGAAATTATATAGAAAAAAATAAATAAATATAGGCCTAGCCTATATAGTGATAGAAACGATATAGGAAAATACATACGATACACATTTTTACATAATTTTGTTGAGATATATTTACATATTGCCCAGCCCTAGTGAGAATATTATGGCCACATGTTTATTAGTGTCAAGATATTTCATTAAATTAATTCTCAAAATGCAGACTGCAGTATGTGTTGTGTGGATATAAATTACTGTATATTACTTTGCTGTGGACTGGATTAAATGATAATATGATAACCTGTAACATGCGCTGTGTCACTAATTAACCATGACAACACGAGTTTAACATTTTTTTCTCAGACGCGGAGTGATACTTAAAGTGCAAAAGAATTCAACGCCCTCACGGTTTTTGTTGCGTAAACCTAAGCAAGTGTTTTAGTTTGAAATCACAATGTTAATCATGTATTTACTGTGAGCGTAGTGGTGACTCCAAGGGGTCCTCACAAAGCGTCAGTATGAGACAAGTTGATATGTGAACGTCTTGGTGGACCATAACTGTCTGTACAACACATTCTCACAATCAACTCATCAAGTACCGCTGCTTGGTCAGTGCCCCTTCTCGTCGGAGATCGACGCACGGGGTACTCCTCTTACGTTACTCTTGATGATACCAAAGAGTCACGTGTCTAACAACTGACGTGACAAAATAAGACAACGTTACTTTAGTTTCACATGGGTAATGAACAGAAGTCTTTTGGTTTAAAGTCCTGTGTTTGTTTGACCCTCCCACCATCTTTCCTGCCTGCCCTTAGCAGACTCTCACGCTAATAATACTATACGTGACTTGGTCTGACCGTCATATAATGCAGCAGGTGGGTTTACATTGGAGTTAGTTGAAAGTCCGGTGCATCGTATACAGCGGCTAAAGGGTGCCTCCGTTCGTCGGTATCCTATGCCGAGGGTCACTTAACAAGCGGCGGTACTTGGCGAGTTGGGATGAGAACGTGTTGGGGGACCATGAATGTCTGTACAACATTTCTTGGCAATTCATCAGATAGTTGTTGAGATATTTCATTCTGGACCAAAGTGGTAGCCAGACAGACTGGCCAACAGACCGGCATTGCCATCCCTAGAGCCAAAGACAAATTCTCTATCAGAAACTTTAGCGTGCATTGTGGGGAAGTTTACAAACTCTCCAGAGGTGAAATAATGTGGTGACATCAACCAGGCTGGACAAGATAAAAGATGTTGAACACCTCTCATAACACACAGTTGTAGAATATCTGTGTATAGAGCTAAACCGGTGCAAAATTATTATATGTAATTTTCAATGATGCTACCTGTTCAGTTTAGTAAGACTGTTGATTTTTCAAAACAGTGATAAGAGTTTATACAAGAACAGACATACGTAAATGCTGACTTTTTCAATCCAAACAAAGACCTTTGATTTAGAGAATGGAAAACAGCACTCAGTCTTTTTACTTTAACCTAACCATGTTCATGAACATTGGGCACTACCGTTATCTAGTCTTTGTCTTTTGCCTCCTAATCTACAGCTTTATTGTGTCTTCTAATTTCGCCATGATATTGATAATAATACGGGAGAAAACACTACATGAGCCCATGTATATTTTCATTGCATTTTTATCTTTCAACTCACTGTATGGTTCTGCTGGTTTCTTCCCCAGATTCCTCATGGACCTTCTGTCTGATACTCATTTAATCTCTCGTCCTGCTTGTTTCACTCAGATCTATATTATTTACACATATGCTTCCTATGAACTGACCATTCTCAGCATTATGGCATATGATCGATATGTTGCTGTATGTCATCCTTTACACTATCACAGAAAAATGAACTTTAAAACCGTCTACACATTGGCATTTTTTGCTTGGTTCTGTCCAGCTTGTTACCTTGTAGTATCGATCGATTTGGTAGTCAAGCTTCCTCTGTGTGGGAACACTATACAGAAGGTATACTGTGCCACCTGGAATATTGTAATATTGTCATGTGTTACCACTGCTGTTAACAGTGTTGTTGCTATGTTGGGGGCCGTAGTTATAGCCTTCCTTCCCTTTAGTTTTATCTTTTACACCTATCTGAGAATTGTGGTTGCTTGTTGGAAAAAGTCATCAGAGGTTAGGGGAAAAGTATTACAGAGTTGTCTTCCTCATGTTATTTCATTTTTGATTTATTCAGTCACATCATTTAGTGATACTGTACTGAGCCGACTAAATCTTGAAGAAATAAATCCATTTTTGGCTGTTTTTCTGTCACTGGAGTTTGTTGTTATTCCTCCAGTTCTGAATCCTCTCGTGTATGGCCTTAAATTACCAGAAATTAGAAAACACATTGTAAGGATGTTATCATGGTATAAAATAATCACTTAAAAATGATCAATTATACCACACCACAACCTATTGCATGTCTATGATTTTATAAACACAAACTATGGGAACACATTAGTCTACAAAAGCTTAGAGTAGTGTGTTATTGTGAAGAAAAAGCATCTGACATTTTAATTAACTCTCACTATAAAACTAAAGTAGAATAGAGATCAGATTACAGATTTACAAGATCTCATATGCTCCTCAAATAATCTGACTATGAGAATATTAAGGCCACATGTTTTATGTTCTTAAGATGTTTAGTGAAATGAATTGTCAAAATGCTGCACACAACACACTGCAGACTGCAGTATGTGTTGTGTGGATATACATTACTGCATGTTACTTCACTGTGGACTGGATTAAATGATAATATGATAAACTGAACATGCTATTTCACATTTTTGTTAGGCCTCGACGATATGAGAAAAATCTGCAATGTGCGACATCATTGTTCAATATTGTGATGATGATATGACTTGCGATAAATAAACCAAATATTTCAGTGTGCATATTAGCTATACTTCTGTCAGCCAATGTAAAATTTTTTGGTTACAGATGGGCAACTAAGAAAGTATGATAGAAAGATATTGGTTATGCTTGAATATATGATAAACCAAAAGTGCACTCGGAGAGTGCAGACCTCTGCCAAGGCAGGTTTCATGTACGTCGCTGACTGAAAAATTCTCGAAGCTGGATCATGATCCGGATTGCCACCAAAATCTAATGGATTGTTGATTGTGCCACACCCCACCCCCCAAAATGTTTCATTCAAATCCATTTCGGACTTTTGAAGTTATCCTCCAAACGGACAAACCAACAAACCAACGCTGGTGAAAACAAAACCTCCTTCCTAGGCCTTCGGCATTGGCATAGGTAATAAATAAACTCTTGAATAACGAAAATAACAAAAAATAATATTGGTAATCTGCATTACCTGGTGTTTTTCAGAACCACAAGTATTTACTATTTTGATGAAAGATTATATTTTTGTACAGTAGGGCTAAAGTCACGACTTACTTTGCATGCACTTAAGCCATTTTGGCATTTTATTTTAAGTGGCCTCGTTCACTTCATAAAATTTCCGGACCTCAAGTCAAGTAAGAATGAGGACGTGTTGAACATAATTAGCTTTGCATAATTTTGAAGAAGATACAAGAACATGGTCTTATCATATAGCAGTAATTTGTATGGTAAGATCTTCCTTTTATTTGTTTACAAACTGTACATACATTTAAGCAATAGCTCACGATCACAGACTGTATATAAGAAGTGGATGTAGTCTTGTTTTTTTGCAGCCAGAAGTGACACGAGAGGGTGGAGCTAAGTACAACTAAACGCTGATTAAAACATTTTACGCGGCCAAAATGTTAATTTGAACTTTCGTGAACTGAACTCACACTTTGAAAGGGTTAAAGTTCTACGACGAAACGCAGACAACTCCCAAACCGGACAACACCGTGGTAGCAACCTGTCAATCACAAGGTAGCCACGCCCTAAAGCATACCCTGCTTTAGGGTCTATTTGAATCCAAATGGGACCATAATTTACTAAATGAGCATCATACTGTATTGAAGAAGACGTGAACCTAGCGATTGAGACTATACAAGATGACATATGTTCCCCGAATAATCTGACTGAGAATATTAATTTTACACATTATTTGTTTAATGTTCTCAAGATGTTTAGTATAATGAATTCTAAAAATTCTGCACGCAACACACTGCAGACTGCAGTATGTGTTGTTGGGTTATTAATTACTGTATGTTACTTCACTGTGGACTGAATTAAATGATAATATGATAAACTGAACATGCTATTTCACATTTTTGTCACATAAAAATGCTTCAAATCCTTAGCCGATGTAAACGTTTTTGTTTACAGCTGGGCAGCTAAAAAAGTATGATATGATATATACCAGCTTCCACAAAATGTATCAGAATAGTGTAATTAATTGTAAAGCAATCATAAAGATCTACAATAGAAGAGTAAATTTGAGTTTTCTTGCTTTGTCATTCAACCAACCCCGATAATCAGTCTACAATTTACAGATTAAACATATTTTTAGTTATTATAAATTGAATAGTTCATGCAAAGAGTGCAGTTAGTCCAGTTGAAGCTGCTCTGAAGATCTAGAATGAATAGGTAGCAAGCTTTGCATCATCTACAGTAGATCTTAATCCTAAAAAATTAAACTGTCGCTGGGCCAAACAAAGCTTAAGCTGATATGGACAATGTTGCTTCATTTAACAGTATTTCAACTAGCAGCACCCCAAAACAAAAGGATTTACCTCAGTATGTCTACTCAGTTGATCTAAGCACACATGAATGAACTGGAATAATGTTGAAGGAAAAGGGAGAATTAGGTAACTTTTATGAGAATTTACTTCGTTGCATTTACATGAATTTACATGTAATTAAGCTACAGGGCACTTTACCACACAGAATAGAGATTGATGAATAAACTCATAATTCTCATTCGGTATGAATGTCTTGCTTATGAGATGCTACATATTTGACTAAGGATGAAGTGGACAAAGCTGTGCACCTTTTGGTGAAAAGATGTGGCTGGAAAACAATTATTTGTAAAAATTCACTTCAAATTTGAACTCTCAATCAGGGACTCTCCAGCAACATGTAATTCTTGAAGGTGGCAGGTATAAAATATCATGAAACTAAAAGAATAGCTTTCATAATTTTTATTGAAAATTAAAGTCAAGCTTATTTCTACATTATTTGTTTTCCACTCTGGTTCAACCCAAATGTGTGAAATGGAAAATGACAATATAATGTTTCACTTTATCCTCACCATGTAAGGTCTTCTCTGAAACAATTACTTATAAAGTCAAAACATTCTGTACTTAATATATTTATATAATATTGATTTCTTTATTTTTTATTTGATAAAGACAGAGCATTAATGTCTGTCTGCAGGGTCAGTGTGTCATCCGATCATTCAATTATTTAATTTAATCCAGAAAACAAAACAAACAAATGGTTTTCTGGTTTTGTAGACTTTAAAAAGGAAAAATCATTGCGTGTTTTCTTGATTTCGATACACGGACCAAACTGCCACATTCCTGATTGGAAGTTTAAGTCCCATGTTAATAACGTCATTAAGGGTTACTGCCATGAGAGAGTATAAACCTCAGGTAACACATCATGTGAGGGGATGGGTGGATACAGTACAGGATGCACCTTTTTTCCTCCCACCAATTATGTAGAGCAATTGCAATTTTTTTATCTGTGCAGTATTCAAATTACATCTAAAAAACGATAAAAGGTCAAATGTTATGATGGATAATGTTTCAGTAATTACTATGTTTACTCTGTCAGGCTTAAGTGGGACAACAAACTACAGAGTTATTCTCTTTGTTCTGACTTTATTGTGTTACTCTGTAATTTGGCTGGTAAATTTGACCATTATTGTTGCAGTTATTGTGGACAGAAAGCTTCATGAACCCATGTATATCTTCCTGTGTAATCTGTGCATCAATGGACTCTATGGGACCGCAGGCTTTTACCCCAAATTCCTCATGGATCTTCTGTCTACCACTCATGTTATCTCTTATACTGGATGTCTTCTGCAGGGTTTTGTGTTGCACTCTTCAGCTGTTGCTGATTTCTCTCTTCTTGTGCTAATGGCCTATGACAGATACTTGGCTATATGTCGCCCTCTGATGTACCACTCTGTCATGACTAAACAGAGAGTTTGTGTGTTTATGTTTATTGCTTGGCTCCTTCCCATGTACCTGTTGTTCATGAGCACAATAACAACATCAACATCAAGGTTATGCGGCTCACACATACCGAGGATCTACTGTGTTAATTGGTTGGTTGCTAAACTAGCTTGCTCTGCCTCCATAACCAACATTATTATTCCAGCTTTTAATTATACTTTTTATTTTTCCCATTGTGGATTTGTTTGTGGGTCTTATGTATATATGATCAGAACATGCATAAAATCCAAAGAGAACAGGAGTAAATTTATGCAGACATGTATACCACATTTATTCAGTTTATTAGTTGTTGTTGTATCTCTGCTTTTTGATTTGTTGTACATGCGATTTGGCTCAAAAGAGTTGCCACAAAGTGCCCAGAATTTTTTGGCAATGGAATTTCTCATTCTTCCCCCAATTGTTAATCCCCTGATGTATGGTTTCAAATTGACAAAAATAAGAAACAAAATTCTAAATTTTGTGTGCGGGTTAAGTTCAGTTTTTAGTAAGTCATGAGTTGGTCTGCACAAATGAAATTCTGTTTGTATACGTATGTGTTTTTTTGGAGAAATACCCAATATGTCGATATTGATAATCATTAGACAATGTGACATGTACAGTACAAAAGTGCCAACACAGCACTTGTTTAGAGTGAAGTGTCTGTCTGTCTCTCAGGCATGAAAAGCAGGCCAACTGAATGTGCCTTTATTTATCTTTGCATTTATTGTTTAAATGTTTCTCCAAATGTTTCTCACATTTAATACATTTTCAACCATATGTGGCTTTCAATAAATCTGTATCTTATCATAAAACGTATGACTTGTTTCCTGTAGCTGTGTCTATTTTGCATTAGTTATTGAGTATTGAGAGTGAAAGTGAAAAAAAAGCAGCACACAGAGTGTATAGAAAAGAATGGCTGTTGCTTTAGGGATCATTCGTCAAGTCTTAGCTGTTGTACACACATTCAAATGCACTCTGAAATTCTGAAGTAACTACCTGAATATGTAAAGCAGTGATTTATTTACCTTGTAGAATATTGTTGTTACTCTCATAGCAGAACAGCGTGTGAACATAGTGTCTGTACAGTGCTTCAGTACTGGACACCTTTGCCTAATTTTTGATTAAGATGAAGAAAAATGTTAAGTGACTCAGCCTTAATAAAACAAGCTTTAGCTGTCAGGCAATATTGAAATGATGTTCTACAATAACTTGTTGGGGGGAAGAGCATGGTAGAGGACATTATGAGCTCCTGGCATGGCCACATAATGGGAACTATTTGGGGAATTTAAAGCTTTAAGGGGAAAACCACCTAAATTAATAATTCCAATATGTTATTTCCATGACCTAGGGAAGTTTAATCAATATTTTTGAACATGAGCTACTCTCTCTGAAAGCCAGAAACCAGAGAAGTAAGTCTCAAACTTGTGATGTCATAGGGTATAAAGTCTGGAGCTGCTCCACAGACAATGAATGGGAGGCTGATTTTGTAGACAAACAATGTAAGGTGGTCGCGCACATCCGAAACCGTAGTAGTCCGGTGCTGAACCAGTAGAAGACAGCACTGAAAACGAAGTCTGAAGAAGAGCGTGTGCTCAAAACGTCACTTACCAAGATGTGCCAATAAATTGCATTCTAAGGGAGCTACAGTGTGCGAGGCTGGTTTCGTGGACCCACAGAATGTTTGTTTTCTTTTTTACACCCAAATGAGCTTTATCCTATTGTAGTGTTGTCAGTTGTGAAAAAGAAAATGTTCCCATATACTCAGAACTCTCCCCTGGGTGCTCTCAGTGTCATCAATAACATCTTTCCCATTTCATTGTCTATGGAGCAGTTCATCACTTTATACCCTATGACATCACAAATTTGAGTTTTAGCTCTCTAGTTATTGGAATCGGGAGAGAGTTGTTCATGTTTACTAATATTTTTTGGACCGTCTTTGACCATAGGATTAACATGTATGAATTTTGAAAATGGGCGTAGTTCCCCTTTAATATCTCAGTTTGAGCCCTCTCTGGTGGAACACATTAAAACTTATGGTCAGAGGGGTAGAGGCAGTGTTTCAAACTTATCTTCACCATCATGTGAAGTGTAACTGCATCAAATCTTCAGTTTAAAAATGAAAATTGCAAAATATTTCATTGAAGATTTAACTCCAGACCTATCTCATGTAGAGCCTGACCGATACAGGATTTTTGGGGCCGATTCCAATATCAGGGAGTAAGAAAATTCCGATATTGATATATTGGCTGATATACTGTATATATGGATATGCATTATATACTTTATGTATAGATATATACTGTATGTATGGTATGTATTTAAAAAAAACGTAATATAATATGTCAATCAGTTAACATGTATCTTTAGATTTGTTAGCAAGCAAGGTACAGTTTTGAATATGGCTGTCAAATTTAACATAACGCGTTATGTAGGGGTAGAGACAGTGTTTCAGACTTATCTTCAACATCAGGTTAAGTGTAACTGCATCACATCGTCAGTTTAAAAACATGAAGACTTCATCTAGTTAACGGGTAAAAAAAAAAATGTGATGGGAAATAGTTCATTGTAGATTCAACTCCAGACCTATCTCATGAAGAGCCTGACCGATGCAGGACTTTTGGAGCCGATGCCGATTTCGATATTAGGGAGTAAAAAAATTCCAAAATCGATATATTGGCTGATTGTTTTGGGGGCCGATTAAGTTTATATATATATATATATATATAAATATATTTGTTTTATTTTATTATTTAATTATATCCCCGCAACAATGTAATCGGGGGTATGTAGCGCTCTGCTTGTTCGTCCGTCCTTCTGTCCGTTCGCGTGTCACACTTTCGTTTCCGGAGCAGAACTCGGAAACTATTTAACTTAGGAACTTCAAATTTGGTATGATGGTTGACCGTGTGGATTAGTTGTGTTTTTTAAGGGTTAGAAATCCAGGGTGCCCATTGGTTAATTAGTTAATGCCCATTAATTCCATTAGTTCCAAAAGGGCAAAACCTTTGGCCCTACTTTAGTAGGGGTCAAGCGGTGAGCGGGGGTATGTGAGCCATGCTCACTTTTGCCTTGTTTCTCCAATCTGCCAGAATAAAAGCCACAATCACACGTAAGCTTGTAGTATTTTATTTTTTAGTTAAATTTACTGCTTTTCTGTGACAATAACTGCACTCTCTTCTGTGTAGTAATGTTGGTCTTTTCCATCTTATTCCAGCTCACTGATTGGATTGTTTGAATCCCCATGTTGAGCAGTTCATTATCTGTTGCTGCCATGAAAGGATATAAACTGATATCAAACATTCAGGCTGCTGGACAGACACAGAGCTGTGTGTCCTTTTTAGTAAGGTTTTCAAATGCAATTCATTCTCTGTATGGCATCAAAATCTAAAAAAAACAATAAAAGATCAAATGTTATGATGGATAATGTTTCAGTAATTACTATGTTTACTCTGTCAGGCTTAAGTGGGACAACAAACTACAGAGTTATTCTCTTTGTTCTGACTTTATTGTGTTACTCTGTGATTTGGCTGGTAAATATGACCATTATTGTTGCAGTTATTGTGGACAGAAAGCTTCATGAACCCATGTATATCTTCCTCTGTAATCTGTGCATCAATGGACTTTATGGGACAGCAGGCTTTTACCCCAAATTCCTAATGGATCTTGTGTCTACCACTCATGTTATCTCTTATACTGGATGTCTTCTGCAGGGTTTTGTGTTGCACTCTTCAGTTTCTGCTGATGTTTCTCTTCTACTGCTAATGGCCTACGACAGATATGTGGCTATATGTCGCCCTCTGAGGTACCACTCTGTGATGACTAAACAGAGAGTTTGTGTGTTTTTGTTTATTGCTTGGCTAACACCCATTTATTTGGTGTTCATGGGTACAATAACAACATCAAGGTCGAGGTTATGCGGCTCACACATACCGAAGATCTACTGTGTTAATTGGTTGGTTGGTAAACTAGCTTGTTCTGCCTCAATAGCAAACATTGCTATTCCAGCTTTTAATTATACCTTTTATTTTGGCCATTTTGTGTTTATTATTTGGTCTTATGTATGTCTTGTCAGAACATGCCTAACGTCCAAAGAGAACAGTTCATAGTTATCATTAATTACAAATGAATTACACATATTTTACCCATTCAAAATGTACCTTAAAGGGAGATTTGTCAAGTATTTAATACTCTTATCAACATGGGAGTGGAAAAATATGCTTGCTTTATTCAAATGTCTGAATAAATCTAATACTCGAAGTCATCTAACAACACAAAACAATGACAAATATTGTCCAGAAACCCTCACAGATACTGCATTTAGCATAAAAAAATATGCTCAAATCAAATCATAACATGGTAAACTGAAACCCAACAGACAACAACAGCTGTCAGTGTGTCAGTGTGCTGACTTGACTATGACTTGCCCCAAACTGCATGTGATTATCATAAAGTGGGCATGTCTGTAAAGGGGAGACTCGTTGGTACCCATAGAACCCATTTTCATTCACATATCTTGAGGTCAGAGGTCAAGGGACAGTTTTTCCTCGCCAAAATGTAGTTTAAATTGGGAGCATTATTTAGCCTCCTTCACGACAAGCTAGTATGACATGTTTGGTACCAATGGATTCTTTAGGTTTTTCTAGTTTCACATGATGTATCTTCACTCTATCTTTAAACTAAATAAAACCTTTTCTCCGATGCCAAACTCCCTTTAAAATTTTTTGACATCTCACACTGATATGCATTTGTTCACTACAAAACTGTTTTTGACTATAGACATATATATATATATATATATATAGTATAGTATTGAATATATATATATATATATATATATATATAGTCATAGAAAATAATTTAGAAATAATTTGAGTTCCACCAAATATGAACTTAAACAAATATAGTATTTTAGTGACTACTCTCCGACCTCTACTGCTTGAATTTCCAGCGTGTATTGAGTCATCAGGTTATTTAAACAGAAGAAACAACACCGGTGGGGGCAGAGACACAGGATATTCTCTGCTCCACCATCAACTCAGGAACATGTTCATCAAAGATGTTTCTCTGAAGTGCCACTTTATGATCTGTACATATTGAGGTTTGATATAATACTACTGTTGATCTAAATTAATGAAATTGTGCCAGCCGACATACTTTAATGGATAATGTTTCTGTAACGTTTTTTATACTTTCAGGTTTAAATTACACAGTGCAACAGAGAATCGTTCTCTTTGCTCTCACTTTAATGTGGTACTCAATCATTTTGATAGCAAATGTTGTTCTCATTATAACCATCATTGTGGACCGAAAACTTCATGAGCCTATGTATATCTTCCTGTGTAATCTGTGTCTTAATGGACTTTATGGGACAGCAGGATTTTACCCCAAATTCCTCATGGATCTTCTGTCTCCCTCTCATGTCATCTCTTATGCTGGATGCTTTCTGCAGAGTTTTGTGATACACTCATCATCTGGAAGTGACTTATCAATTCTAGCTGTTATGGCCTATGACAGATATGTGGCTTTATGTCGCCCTCTAATGTACCACTCTGTTATGACTACACAAAACATATCGCTGTTAGTGGCCTTCTCTTGGCTCTTACCTCTTTATTGCATGTTCACTAACACAATGACAATTTTTCAATCAAAGTTGTGTGGCTCACACATACCTAAACTTTACTGTTCAAACTCACTAATTGGTAAACTAGCTTGCTCTACCTCTATAGCAAATATTACTATTGCATATTTCAACATTGCTATTTATTTAGGCCATTTATTCTGTCTTATAAGTTCTTATATGTATCTGGTCAGAATATGCCTAACATCCACTCAGGGCAGGAAGAAGTTTATGCAAACATGTGTGCCACATTTAATCTCTTTATTCAATTTTGGCTTTGCCGTGCTGTTTGATTTAATGTACACACGTTTTGGTTCAAGCATAGTATCGCAGAGCCTTCAGAACTTCATGGCCATAGAATTTCTTTTAATTCCTCCAGTTATTAATCCTCTGGTATATGGGTTCAAATTGACCAAAATTCGAAACAGAATTTTTGGTTTTATTTACAAACAGAAAGTGTCTAGCCAGTAGTCCGGGTAATTGACGTGTTCCTCCTCTCAACTCATCCATGCTTGAACAAGTGTTTTTTTTTCTAAGACATTTTCAAATGAATTCAGAATGTTTATGTGGGATAAAACAAGGCGTAATAACCACAGTTTTCATGTCTGATTTGACTGTATCTTTGAGCTATGTATATACATGACATACATGTCATGATGGCTAGTACTCAATTATCAAAATGTATTTCTTTTTTGTGTCCCGATTTTTTCAAATTAATTATTTCAAAGGGGTCTACCTGTGTAACTTCATTGCAGGTACAACATATGTGTTTTAATCTTCTTATCCCATTAGCTGCAGATTGACATAACGTCTAATACTTCAACATATTGAAATTAAAACTGTATTGTAAAGCTTGGTCGCTGTAATTAGTTTGGAAATGTGGAAATGGAGTTTTTAGTTTTAAATTCATCTAAAGCCTCTCCCTGCGAAAATGTGCACAAGTAGTCAACATCTGTAAATCTCTGTTTAGTATATTGCAGCAAACAATACTACATTTTTGCTTAAATCAAACACCACCTCTATATTTTTAAACTCAAGATGAGACATTCAATGCTACTTTCAGGCTTTTGTAATCTGGAGATGGGTGAGTTACAATATTTGCATGCCTGTAGATCTCGAACACACTATTTTTAATTTGATTTACTCCCAATTTATCATATTACATTACTCAGCATAGTAGTAGCTAATCATGTGCAAACCAACCAGCTGTTTTTTGAGTTGTTGCATACATTTTTTTATGTTGACAAATGCTTCTGTGAATTTTCCACAATGTCTTTAACCCTCTGAGACACACAATAGACCCATTTGTGTCTTTCTCAGGGGGGTGGAGGGGGTCTTTAGGGGGTAATAGCAGGTCAACAGTATATGTCACATAGAAGTGGTGTACATGGTCTGAAAGCTGGTTTAATTTGAGATGCAGCTCAGCAATTAAGTGTATAAGAGCTTAGAACATTATGATCGAAGTATATGATGGCCATTCCCATGCTCTAGTATGTCTCATAAGTTGTTGCAGCAATATTTGGGTTGATATCATTTGTTACACAGATTTAGTGCTAAATTTAATGAGTCTTTTACCTTTCGAGAATTGATAAAAATGATCAATAATCCCTACAAAATACCACATTAAGACATCAATTCGGGGATCCACAAGAGTCTTGGCTTTACAGTTATATCCAATTTATGCAATTCCAAGACTGTTTAGGGACCCCAGTGTGCAGAAATATTCAAACACACCATTTTTAGAATAGGCAAAAATAACAAATTTATACTGCATTAAAAAGAAATGCATGGTTTGCCCAAAACTAAATATGATTATCATAAAGTGGGAATGTCTGTAAAGGGGAGACTCGTGGGTACCCACAGAACCCATTTTCAGTCACATATCATGAGGTCAGAAGTCAAGGGTCCCCTTTGAAAATGGCAATTTAAAAAAAAAAAAGAGTCATAGTATAGTATGTCGAAAACTTTCATGAGAAAAAGTCATAGTATAGTATGTCGAAAGATTTCTTGAAAAAAAAATAGTATAGTATGTCGAAAAATTGCACAAAAAAAGACATAGAATAGCATGTCAAAAAATTGCACCAAAAAAATGTCATAATATAGTATATTGAAATTTTTTTGAGAAAAAGTCATAGGATAGTATGTCGAAAAATTTCATGAAAAAAAGTCATAGTATAGTATGACGAAAGATTTGATGAGAAAAAGTCATAGTTTAGTATGTCGAAAAATGTCATGAAAAGAAGTCAACTTTGACTATGTCACGAAAAAAAGTCATAGTACAATATGTTGTAACATTTCACAAAAATAAAGTCATAGGATAGTATGTCAAATTTTATTTTGAAAAAAAGTCATAGTATAGTATGTCGAAAATTTCATGGAAAAAAGTCACAGTATAATTTGTCAAAAAAATTAAAATGTTATAAGATAGTATGTCGAAAATATTAAAAAGTCACAGTTTAGTATGTCGAAAAAAAATCATAGTGTAGTATGTCGAATTTTTGTAAAAAAAAAAAAGTCATTGTATAGTATGTAGAAAAATTTAAAAAGTCAATAATAGTATGTCGAAAAAATTAAAAAGTAATTGTAAAGTATGTCGAAAAAAAGCCATAGTATAGCATGTCAAAATTTTAAAAAAAAAGTCACAGCATAGTATATAAAATATGTAAAAGTCATAGTACCGCATTTCGTAAAAAGTCATAATATAGTCTGTCGAAAAAATAAAAAAAAGTCATGGTATAGTTAATTACTTCTCCACAGGTATTACTGGAACAGAGTTTGAATTCCCAACTGTTGTGTTGTCAAAGCTGTTATAAATAGATGGTGTGGAGGGAAACCAGAGTCAGAGCAGACAGCACCTTAATACCCAACCCCTTACTCTGTAACCACCTAATGTATGCTGCAAACACTGGACAGGTACAAATTTTAAGATTTCAAAACTGTGAAAATTTGCCTTCTAATCATGGATAATGTTTCTGTTGTAAGAGTTTTCACTCTCTCAGGGATAAACGAAACAATGAATTACAGAATCGCTATCTTTTCAATCACTTTACTGTATTACTGTCTGATTTTGTTTGCCAATATCACCGTCATTATGATCATCATCTTCGATGAAAACCTGCACGAACCCATGTACATCTTATTGTGCAGTTTTTGCATGAATGGACTTTATGGGACCACAGGTTTCTACCCCAAATTCCTCGTAGATCTGTTGTCTTCTCCCCAAATCTCATATGAAGGATGTCTTTTACAGGCTTTTGTCATGTACTCATTTGCTTGCTGTGAATTATCCATTCTAGCAGTTATGGCTTACGACAGATATCTGGCTATATGTCGACCACTTCACTACCTTTCTATCATGACTAAGAGGAGGCTCTCTGGGCTGATATGTTTCTCCTGGCTAACACCTTTAAGCATTTTCTCCATCATTATTTTTGTGACATCTACACTGAGGTTATGTGGTTCAAAAATTCAGAAACTGTTTTGTGTGAACTGGATAATTGTTAAACTTGCTTGCTCTGACAGTGTTTCAAGTGATATCCTCTCATATGCAACCATTATCATTTATGTGCTTCACGGGTTTTTCACTGTTTGGACTTATATGCATATTATTAGAACTTGTGTGCGGTCCAAAGACGACAGGGTAAAGTTTATGCAGACATGTGTGCCCCATTTAGTCTCTTTAAGCACATTCCTCGTTGTAATAGTTTTTGATTTGATGTATATGCGATTTGGCTCCACAGATTTACCTCAAAGCCTTCAAAACTTCATCGCTATAGAATTTCTGCTTATTCCTCCTATGATGAATCCTCTAATATATGGATTTAAACTGACCAAAATACGAAACAGAATTTTAGGTTTAGTGTATGTTGAAAGAAAAATGACCTCTTCCATTAAATGTCAACTCTAATTTATGTATTCTTATTTTATTTTATTTAACAGGGACAATACAGATAAACATGGTTTCATAGGAGTAAGTAATGAAACAGATGTGATGTTTTGTCTTTTTTAAACAATTTAATTTAATGTGAAAAAGACAAATTCTATGTATTTGCTTCAAGATATGTTATGATGTTTTCCTGAAAATGTCTGCAGAATGTCCCAGATTGTGTTTATGAGGACTGCAGGCCTCAATATATGCTTACTAACAAAGCGTTTAATTTATCAATTTAGATAATTTGATTTGTATGCTATATGTAATGTGAATGAATATATGTGTTTTGTTCTGCTCTTGTAACGCAATTAGTGTTTTGTAAGCCAAGAAATTAGTTGCACTACATCATATCATATCATAACATACACACACTAGGGATGTCACAAGAACCGATACTTCGGTACCAAGTCGATGCAAAATTCAAAAAAAGTGACGATACTTTTTTTCTACATTATATTTAATCTCTTTATTCAATTTTGGCTTTGCCGTGCTGTTTGATTTAATGTACACACGATTTGGTTCAAGCATAGTATCGCAGAGCCTTCAGAACTTCATGGCCATAGAATTTCTTTTAATTCCTCCAGTTATTAATCCTCTGGTATATGGGTTAAAATTGACCAAAATTCGAAACAGAATTTTTGGTTTTATTCACAAACAGAAAGAAAGTGTCTAGCCAGTAGTCTGGGTAATTGACGTGTTCCTTCTCTCAACTCATCCATGCTTGAACAAGTGTTTCCAAATGTTTTTTTCCAAGACATTTTCAAATTAATTCAGAATGTTTATGTGGGATAAAACGAAGCGTAATAACCACAGTGTTTATTTAATATAATTATTCCCTGCAAATCCATGTTCATGTCTGATTTCACTGTATCTATGAGCTATGTATATACATGACATACATGTCATGATGGCTAGTACTCCATTATCAAAATGTATTTCTTTTTTGTGTCCCGATCTTTTTCAAATTAATTATTTCAAAGGGGTCTACCTGTGCAACTTCATTGCAGGCACAACATATGTGTTTTAATCTTTGTCCTATCCCATTAGCTGCAGGTTGACATGACGTCTAATACTTCAACATATTGAAATTAAAACATCTGTATTGTAAAGCTTGGTCGCTGTAATTAGTTTGGAAATGTGGAAATGGAGTTTTTAGTTTTAAATTCATCTAAAGCCTCTCCCTGCGAAAATGTGCACAAGTAGTCAACATCTGTAAATCTCTGTTTAGTATATTGCAGCAAACAATACTACATTTTTGCTTAAATCAAACACCACCTCTATATTTTTAAACTCAAGATGAGACATTCAATGCTACTTTCAGGCTTTTGTAATCTGGAGATGGGTGAGTTACAATATTTGCATGCCTGTAGATCTCGAACACACTATTTTTAATTTGATTTACTCCCAATTTATCATATTACATTACTCAGCATAGTAGTAGCTAATCATGTGCAAACCAACCAGCTGTTTTTTGAGTTGTTGCATACATTTTTTTATGTTGACAAATGCTTCTGTGAATTTTCCACAATGTCTTTAACCCTCTGAGACACACAATAGACCCATTTTTGTCTTTCTCAGGGGGGTGGAGGGGGTGTTTAGGGGGTAATAGCAGGTCAACAGTATATGTCACATAGAAGTGGTGTACATGGTCTGAAAGCTGGTTTAATTTGAGATGCAGCTCAGCAATTAAGTGTATAAGAGCTTAGAACATTATGATCGAAGTATATGATGGCCATTCCCATGCTCTAGTATGTCTCATAAGTTGTTGCAGCAATATTTGGGTTGATATCATTTGTTACACAGATTTAGTGCTAAATTTAATGAGTCTTTTACCTTTCGAGAATTGATAAAAATGATCAATAATCCCTACAAAATACCACATTAAGACATCAATTCGGGGATCCACAAGAGTCTTGGCTTTACAGTTATATCCAATTTATGCAATTCCAAGACTGTTTAGGGACCCCAGTGTGCAGAAATATTCAAACACACCATTTTTAGAATAGGCAAAAATAACAAATTTATACTGCATTAAAAAGAAATGCATGGTTTGCCCAAAACTAAATATGATTATCATAAAGTGGGAATGTCTGTAAAGGGGAGACTCGTGGGTACCCACAGAACCCATTTTCAGTCACATATCATGAGGTCAGAAGTCAAGGGTCCCCTTTGAAAATGGCAATTTAAAAAAAAAAAAAGAGTCATAGTATAGTATGTCGAAAACTTTCATGAGAAAAAGTCATAGTATAGTATGTCGAAAGATTTCTTGAAAAAAAAATAGTATAGTATGTCGAAAAATTGCACAAAAAAAGACATAGAATAGCATGTCAAAAAATTGCACCAAAAAAATGTCATAATATAGTATATTGAAATTTTTTTGAGAAAAAGTCATAGGATAGTATGTCGAAAAATTTCATGAAAAAAAGTCATAGTATAGTATGACGAAAGATTTGATGAGAAAAAGTCATAGTTTAGTATGTCGAAAAATGTCATGAAAAGAAGTCAACTTTGACTATGTCACGAAAAAAAGTCATAGTACAATATGTTGTAACATTTCACAAAAATAAAGTCATAGGATAGTATGTCAAATTTTATTTTGAAAAAAAAGTCATAGTATAGTATGTCGAAAATTTCATGGAAAAAAGTCACAGTATAATTTGTCAAAAAAAATTAAAATGTTATAAGATAGTATGTCGAAAATATTAAAAAGTCACAGTTTAGTATGTCGAAAAAAAAATCATAGTGTAGTATGTCGAATTTTTGTAAAAAAAAAAAAAGTCATTGTATAGTATGTAGAAAAATTTAAAAAGTCAATAATAGTATGTCGAAAAAATTAAAAAGTAATTGTAAAGTATGTCGAAAAAAAGCCATAGTATAGCATGTCAAAATTTTAAAAAAAAAGTCACAGCATAGTATATAAAATATGTAAAAGTCATAGTACCGCATTTCGTAAAAAGTCATAATATAGTCTGTCGAAAAAATAAAAAAAAGTCATGGTATAGTTAATTACTTCTCCACAGGTGTTACTGGAACAGAGTTTGAATTCCCAACTGTTGCGTTGTCAAAGCTGTTATAAATAGATGGTGTGGAGGGAAACCAGAGTCAGAGCAGACAGCACCTTAATACCCAACCCCTTACTCTGTAACCACCTAATGTATGCTGCAAACACTGGACAGGTACAAATTTTAAGATTTCAAAACTGTGAAAATTTGCCTTCTAATCATGGATAATGTTTCTGTTGTAAGAGTTTTCACTCTCTCAGGGATAAACGAAACAATGAATTACAGAATCGCTATCTTTTCAATCACTTTACTGTATTACTGTCTGATTTTGTTTGCCAATATCACCGTCATTATGATCATCATCTTCGATGAAAACCTGCACGAACCTATGTACATCTTATTGTGCAGTTTTTGCATGAATGGACTTTATGGGACCACAGGTTTCTACCCCAAATTCCTCGTAGATCTGTTGTCTTCTTCTCCCCAAATCTCATATGAAGGATGTCTTTTACAGGCTTTTGTCATGTACTCATTTGCTTGCTGTGAATTATCCATTCTAGCAGTTATGGCTTACGACAGATATCTGGCTATATGTCGACCACTTCACTACCTTTCTATCATGACTAAGAGGAGGCTCTCTGGGCTGATATGTTTCTCCTGGCTAACACCTTTAAGCATTTTCTCCATCATTATTTTTGTGACATCTACACTGAGGTTATGTGGTTCAAAAATTCAGAAACTGTTTTGTGCGAACTGGATAATTGTTAAACTTGCTTGCTCTGACAGTGTTTCAAGTGATATCCTCTCATATGCAACCATTATCATTTATGTGCTTCACGGGTTTTTCACTGTTTGGACTTATATGCATATTATTAGAACTTGTGTGCGGTCCAAAGACGACAGGGTAAAGTTTATGCAGACATGTGTGCCCCATTTAGTCTCTTTAAGCACATTCCTCGTTGTAATAGTTTTTGATTTGATGTATATGCGATTTGGCTCCACAGATTTACCTCAAAGCCTTCAAAACTTCATCGCTATAGAATTTCTGCTTATTCCTCCTATGATGTATGATGAATCCTCTAATATATGGATTTAAACTGACCAAAATACGAAACAGAATTTTAGGTTTAGTGTATGTTGAAAGAAAAATGACCTCTTCCATTAAATGTCAACTCTAATTTATGTATTCTTATTTTATTTTATTTAACAGGGACAATACAGATAAACATGGTTTCATAGGAGTAAGTAATGAAACAGATGTGATGTTTTGTCTTTTTTAAACAATTTAATTTAATGTGAAAAAGACAAATTCTATGTATTTGCTTCAAGATATGTTATGATGTTTTCCTGAAAATGTCTGCAGAATGTCCCAGATTGTGTTTATGAGGACTGCAGGCCTCAATATATGCTTACTAACAAAGCGTTTAATTTATCAATTTAGATAATTTGATTTGTATGCTATATGTAATGTGAATGAATATATGTGTTTTGTTCTGCTCTTGTAACGCAATTAGTGTTTTGTAAGCCAAGAAATTAGTTGCACTACATCATATCATATCATAACATACACACACTAGGGATGTCACAAGAACCGATACTTCGGTACCAAGTCGATGCAAAATTCAAAAAAAGTGACGGTACTTTTTTTCTACATTATATTTAATCTCTTTATTCAATTTTGGCTTTGCCGTGCTGTTTGATTTAATGTACACACGATTTGGTTCAAGCATAGTATCGCAGAGCCTTCAGAACTTCATGGCCATAGAATTTCTTTTAATTCCTCCAGTTATTAATCCTCTGGTATATGGGTTCAAATTGACCAAAATTCGAAACAGAATTTTTGGTTTTATTCACCAACAGAAAGAAAGTGTCTAGCCAGTAGTCTGGGTAATTGACGTGTTCCTTCTCTCAACTCATCCATGCTTGAACAAGTGTTTCCAAATGTTTTTTTCCAAGACATTTTCAAATTAATTCAGAATGTTTATGTGGGATAAAACGAAGCGTAATAACCACAGTGTTTATTTAATATAATTATTCCCTGCAAATCCATGTTCATGTCTGATTTCACTGAATCTATGAGCTATGTATATACATGACATACATGTCATGATGGCTAGTACTCCATTATCAAAATGTATTTCTTTTTTGTGTCC